>NW_006771758.1:186206-205501 GCF_000442215.2 Lipotes vexillifer
TACACGGGCCTCTCACTTCTGTGGCCTCTCCCGTTGCGGAGCACAGGCTCCCGACGCGCAGGCTCAGTGGCCGTGGCTCATGGGCCCAGCCGCTCCGTGGCATGTGGGATCCTCCTGGACCGGGCCACGAACCTGTGTCCCCTGCATAGGCAGGCAGACTCTCAACCACTGTGCCACCAGGGAAGCCCTGTTGGAAGATTTTTTAATCACAGTTTCAATTTCAGTGCTTGTGTTTGGTCTGTTTATATTGTCTATTTCTTCCTGGTTCAGTCTCGGAAGGTTGTGTATTTTTAAGAATTTGTCCATTTCTTCCAGGTTGTCCATCTTATTGGCATATAGTTGCTTGTAGTAATCTCTCATGATCCTATGTTTTTCTGCAGTGTCAGTTGTTACTTCTCCTTTTTCATTTCTAATTCTATTGATTTGAGTCTTCTCCCTATTTTTCTTGATGAGTCTGGCTGATGGTTTATCAATTTTGTTTATCTTCTCAAACAACCATCCTTTAGTTTTATTGATCTGTGCTGTTGTTTCCTTCATTTATTTTTCATTTATTTCTGATCTGATCTTTATGATTTCTTTCCTCTCCTGACTTTGGTTTTTTGTTGTTGTTGTTGTTGTTTCTCTAATTGCTTTAGATGTAAGGTTAGCTTGTTTATTTCACATGTTTGTTGTTTCTTGAGGTAGGATTGTATTGCTATAAACTTCCCTCTTAGAACTGCATTTGTTGCATCCCCTAGGTTTTGGGTCATCATGTTTTCCTTGTCATTTGTTTCTAGGTATTTTTTTATTTCCTCTTTGATTTCTTCAGTGATCTCTTGGTTATTATGTACTGTATTGTTTGGCATCCATGATTTTGTATTTTTTTACGGATTTTTTCCTGTAATTGATATCTAGTCTCATAGCTTTCTGGTCGGAAATGATACTTGATATGATTTCAACTTTCTTAAATTTACCAAGGCTTGATTTGTGACCCAAGATATGATCTATCCTGGAGAGTGTTCCACGAGCACTTGAGAAGAAAGTGTATTCTGTTGTTTTTGGATGGAATGTCCTATAAATATCAATTAACTCCATCTTGTTTAATGTATCATTTAAAGCTTGTGTTTCCGTATTTATCTTCATTTTGGATGATCTGTCCATTGGTGAAAGTGTGGTGTTAAAGTCCCCTACTATGATTGTGTTACTGTCAATTTCCCCTTTTATGGCTGTTAGTGTTTGACTTATTATGTATTGAGGTACTCCTATGTTGGGTGCATAAATATTTACAATTGTTATATCTTCTTCTTGGATTGATCTCTTGATCATTATGTAGTGTCCTTCTTTGTCTCCTGTAATAGTCTTTATTTTAAAGTCTATTTTGTCTGATATGACAATGGCTACTCGAGCTTTCTTTTGGTTTCCATTTGCAGGAATATCTTTTTCCATCCCCTCACTTTCTGTGAGTCTGTATGTGTCCCTAGGTCTGAAGTGGGTCTCTTGTACACAGCATGTATACAGGTCTTGTTTTTGGATCCATTCAGCCAGTCTATGTCTTTTGGTTGGAGCATTTAATGCATTTACATTTAAGGTAATTATCAATATGTATGTTCCTATTACCATTTTCTTAATTGTTTTGGATTTATTATTGTAGGTCTTTTCCTTCCCTTGTGTTTCCTGCCTAGAGAAGATCCTTTAGCATTTTTTGTAAAGCTGGTTTGGTTTTGATGAATTCTCTTAACTTTTGCTTGTCTGTAAAGATTTTAATTTCTCCATGGAATCTGAAGGAGATCCTTGCTGCGTAGAGTTATCTTGGTTGTAGGTTTTCCCCTTTTGTCACTTTAAATATGTCCTGCCAGTCCCTTCTGACTTACAGAGTTTCTGCTGAAAGATCAGCTGTTAACCTTATAGGGATTCCCTTGTGTGTTATTTGTTGTTTTTCCCTTGCTGGTTTTAATATTTTTTCTTTGTATTTAATTTTTGATAGTTTGTTTAATATGTGTCTTGGCATGTTTCTCCTTGGATTTATCCTGTATGGGACTCTCTGCACTTCCTGGACTTGCTTAACTATTTCCTTTCCCATATTAGGGAAGTTTTCAGCTATAATATCTTCAAATACTTTCTTAATCCCTTTCTTTTTGTCTTCTTCTTGTGGGACCCCTATAATTTGAATGCTGGTGCATTTAATGTTGTCCCACAGCTGTATCAAATTGTCCTCAATTCTTTTCATTCTTTTTTCTTTATTCTGCTCTGCGACAGTTATTTCCACTATTTTATCTTCCAGGTCATTTATACATTCTTCTGCCTCAGTTATTCTGCTATTGTTTTTTTATAGAGAATTTTAAATTCCATTTATTGTGTTGTTCATCATTGTTTGTTTACTCTTTAGTTCTTCTAGGTCCTTGTTAAACATTTCTTGTATATTCTCCATTCTAGTTCCAAGATTTGGGATCATCTTTACTATCATTACACTGAATTCTTTTTCAGGTAGACTGCCTATATCCTCTTTGTTTGGTCTGGTGGGTTTTTACCTTGCTACTTCATCTGCTTTGTTTTTCTCTGTCTTCTCATTTGTCTTTGGGGACTCTGTTTGGGGTATCCTTTTTACAGGCTGCAGGTTTGTAGTTCCGATTGTTTTTGGTGTCTGCCCCCAGTGGCTAAGGTTGGTTCAGTGGGTTGTGTAGGCTTTCTGGTGGAGGTGACTGGTGCCTTTGTTCTGGTGGGTGGGCCTCGATCTTGTCTTTCTGGTGGGCAGGCCTGCATCTGGTCATGTGTTTTGGGGGGTCTGTGACCTTATTATTTTAGGCAGCTTCTCTGCTATTGGGTGGGGCTGTGTTCCTGTCTTGATAGTTGTTTGGCATGCGGTGCCCAGCACTGAAGCTTGCTGGTCTTTGAGTGCAGCTGGGTCTTAGCATTGAGATGGAGAGCTCTGGGAGAGCTTTCACTGTTTGATATTACATGGCACCAGAGGTCTCTGGTAGACCAGTGTCCTGAACTTGGCTGTCCCACCTCAGAGGCACAGGCTTGATACCTGGCCGGAGCACCAAGACCCTGTCAGCCACACAACTGGGGGTGAGAGCAAGAGGTAGCTTTGGTACATCCCAAATACCACCAATGGGATTCACTGACCATTTTCTCTCCAGAAGTTAAGAAAACAAAATTCAGTCTTCAACAAGTCAGCCACTTTGGTAGCCAGCCTCCAAGATGGCCCTAATTATCCCCTAATTATCTCCCAGTCTTCATGCACCTGTGTGGCCCCTCACACCTGAAAAGGGCTGACTGTTTAACTAATAAGACATTGCAGAAATGACACAGTGCTGCTTCCAAAGGTAGGTCATAAAATACATTGCAGCTTCTGCTTTGTTTTCTGCTAGATCACTCATCCTGGGGTAAGCCAGCTGCCATGTCATAAGGACACTCAAGCAGCCCTAAAGAGAGATCCATGTGGCAAGCCCTAAGGAGAGATCCATGTGGCAAGCAACTGAGGTCTCCTACCTACAGCCACGTGAGTGAGTCATCTTCGAAGTCAGAAGATTTCATTTTATTTATTTTTGGTTGTGTTGGGTCTTCGTTGCTGCACAGGGTTTCTCTAGTTGTGTCAAGCCGGGACTACTCATCGTTGTGGTGCACGGGCTTCTCCTTGTAGTGGTTTCTCTTGTTGTGGAGTATGGACTCTAGGTGCATGGGCTTCAGTAGTTGTGTCATGCAAGCTCAATAGTTGTGGGCTGTAGAGTGCAGGCTCAATAGTTGTGGCACGCAAGCTTAGTTGCTCTGCGGCATGTGGCATCTTCCCAGACCAGGGATTGAACCACTGTCCCTTTCATTGGCATGCAAATTCTTATCCACTGTGCCACCAGGGAAGTCCAGTGTGCTCTTTTTTTAAATCTAGTCTGTTTTAATTATTTTCTATCTTAACTATTACTCTGTATTACATTAAGAAAATAATACTCTTTTATACCCCTCTTCTTTGAGGATTATATATGAAGAAGTATGTCTTATGTATTAATCTCAAATTTTCAGCTTACTTTTAAGAAATAATCACAGTGTCAAGTATTTAATACCTTTCACTTCCACCTTGCAAAGCATGGATATTAAAGTGATAATATAATCACCTTCCCTAGTCTATCTTTTTTTACTTTTTGTTATGTATAAAAAAACAACTAAAAAGATGCACAGTTTGTAAGGAAATGACAAATTTCAGAAAATTCAGAATGTGAATACACTCTATACATAGCTTCTAGATAAAGACACAGAAAATTGCCAGATACTCAGAGGCCCCCTGGTCCCATTCTAGTGACTCCCCTTAAAGTTTAATATTGTTCTGGTATCTAAGAAAAAGATCACTTTACCTGTATTTTGTATTTTATATAAATGTTTTGACACAGTATAAACACTTCTGGGCTGGGCTTTTTTATTCCTTGTTTGTGAATATACCTATATAGTTGCCTGTTGTTGTGATCATGCATTGCCACTGTTCCATAGTATTCCATAGTGTAAACATTTAGCTATTAATTAAGTTACTCCAATGTGTATTAAAATATGAGTGATTTTCAGTTTGTGTCTATTGAGAATAGCACTGGTATATAAATTCCAAAACTTGAGCTTTGGTGGTATGTGTATAAATTATTGTTCAGTATATATGTAGTAGTAAAATTTTTGAGTCATAGCTTTCATGTGTTTATGTTTTAGATACTTCTAAATATTTTCAAAACATATGTATGATTTTTCATCCTCAGCAGCAGTGAATGAGATTCAAGGATTATACACATTCTTGTCAAACTTGATAATATCTGTCATTTTCATTTGAACTTTCTGGTTGGTGAGTGATAATTCCAGGTATCACTTTTGTTGCATTTAATTGACTACTAAGAAGCCAAGCATCTTTTGATTTGTTTACTTAACATTCTGGACTGTCTTTTTTGAAATATCTTTTGCTATATTTTCCCCAGTTTTGCTATTACATTTCTTATTGAAGACTTTTTTCCCCCAACATCTGAAGACTTCTTATTTAGGAGTTTTTTATATATGCTTGATATGAGTTCTTCTCTCTGTCTCTCCTTCTCTTTCTTTAGATGAATGTCAGTTTATAATGTTAATAACATCTAATTTATAATTTTCCTCTTTATTTATTTATTTAGACTTATTTCTATTTATTTATGTAGTCTTCTTATATGTAGCAGAGCACATTATTCTAAACCACAAAGATGTTTTTGTTTCTTCAATAAATCTAATTATTATGCTTTAAGTTACCTTTCTAAACTAAATATGTTGTGTCATAGTGAAGATGAATTTTTCTATGACAGCTAAAATGTTACATTTATTCAGAAAAAGTTGTATTCAGCTTTCTTTTCATTTGCTCCTACCTCTCATTGATTCACAGAGGTAAACATCACTTCATCCATGGATCTGACTTTTCTCTGATTTCTCATGGTCTTTCTCACTAATTGATCTTGCCTCCTGAAATCTTTAGCAATCCCATTATTCCACAGATGCAAAAACCTTCCTTGGGCCTTTTTCCTCAGAAGATTGATTTTTCCCACATTTTAAATGGGAGATTGCAATAAGTTAGGAGAAAATGCCACAAGGGTCTCTCATTTTTTTTTTTTTTTACATCTTGTATCAGCCTCTGCTTGCCCTCTGTGTCCAAAGATTTTTGTACAACACATTGAAGGAAGATGCCAGTTGTTTCTCTCCTTGGGGCAAAAGACAGATTAATTACCTAACAAATAAAATAAAGAGAGTGTCTTGCTCTGTTCATCTGTTGGACAGGATTGCTTGCATCCTAATTTAAAAGTTTCAGGGCTTCCCTGGTGGCGCAGTGGTTGAGAGTCCGCCTGCTGATGCAGAGGACGTGGGTTCGTGCCCCGTTCTGGGAGGATTCCGCATGCCGTGGAGCGGCTGGGCCCATGAGATATGGCCACTGGGCCTGCGCGTCCAGAGCCTGTGCTCCACGGCAGCAGAGGCCACAGCGGTGAGAGGCCCACAAAACAAAAAAAGAAAAGAGGCCCACCGCAAAAAAAGAAAAGAAAATGTTTCAGACGACTGAAGCTTAAGATTCCTAAGCTTTAATCCATACTTGCACCATGCACAGCACCCAACAGGACTACTTTACATAACCCCATAAGACTTCTGTGTGCAAGTGGAACAGATAAAAATATAAAACTATTGCTGTCTTTTTGTGTCATAAAAATGATTTTTTGTCTCATTTAAAATATTTTTTTCTAAAATCCAAAAACTTGTCAGGCTAAAACATTGGAATTTCAAATATGGTAAAATCTAAGACCCTTCAAATTTCTTTCCAGTTTTGGTGATTGTGGGATGCCGTCTCAGAGATATGACTTCATTAAACGCAATAGGTAAGATTACTTCATAGGCCTGATGGGGGAATATGAAAATAATCCCTGGAAAATTTTGGGCATTCTTTAGTTCTCAAGTATTGGTTAAGATGGTATTTAAGGGCCCTTCATTGCCCTATATATGAATGCAGATCAATTGTGAGACGTGGGGATAAAAGAAGCAGCTTAAATAGCCTCTATATTTATTTGTTTGTTGTACTACTAGTAGAAAGAGGAAGGGTCAACGTGTCACCATGGTTGATACAGCAAGTAAGCTGCTTGAAACTACACAGAAATGTACCTGCTTGTATTTTCTGTGCAGTTACCCTCTCTTTTGTTGTGCTGTGATACCTCCCTCAACTTATGTACCAAGTGCAGCAGCATTAAGCAGAAATCCAAAGAAATGTATTCTTTGGAATTATGAGGAAGGGAAGAATCGAACATTTTATAGCATGCTTTATACAAGTATACACATCACCATCCTTTTCTATGTGATGCCATGCATGGAGGGTCAGTAGGTTCAGGGGATTCTGGAAGCACCAAGGTCTGTGGGGTTAATCACAGCTGCATTCATGGGCAGTAAAAGAGAAAGGCCTTATCTTGGTCACCTTCTCAATGCTAGTAGCTACAAAAAGAAGAGGACAGCAGACATCTTAGGGAGAAGAGCCAACATTAAATGAAATGTCCTAATTACTCTAGACAACCTCTCATGATAGCCTCCCATAGCTCCTCGAATCCCTACATACTTGCACAAGGGATAGTGTAATATTACTGGAGCATGTGACTCCAGATTAACATTATTATTGTTGAAAAAAAATAAAAACAGGTTCAAGTGATAGGGTTTGAAAAGAGTTCACAGTGGGAGGGAAACTACTGTAACAATGTAGACAGAAACCTATGGATGGATTCATCATGTTTTTCTTTTTTCTGCTTCAGAATCTGTAGTAGAGTTTGGTGTGTTCCATGATGCATTCCCCCTTCTTATGAATTTTATAGGGAATACCCCATTAGGAAGAAGTGCACGTTAGGATGGTTAGTGAGTCAAACTCCTCTGCCCTCTGTCAGAAGTGGGTACAAAAGGATTTAGACCAAGTGCTTTCATCCTTTAATGTTTAAAGTTTTCACTATATGAATGATGTTTTATTTGTTTGCAGGTCAGTAACCTTGGTCTCAATATCCCTGTTTAAAAAGTGTTATCACGTGTCTGCCAGAAAGAATTGCTGATGATACCGGAAAAAATTGAGTTATCCTTAACAATTAAGGGTCTTGCAGCAACATGGATGGACCTAGAGATTGTTATACTGAGTGAAGCAAGTCAGACACAGAAAGACAGATATCATATGATATTGCTTATATGCGGAATCTAAAAAAAAAGGTACAAATGAACTTATTTACAAAACAGAAATAGAGTCATGGATATAGAAAACAAATTTATGGTTACCAGAGGATAAGTGGGGGAGGGATAAATTGGGGGATTGGGACTGACATATACACACTACTATATATAAAATAGATAAGTATTGATAAGGACCTGCTGTACAGTGCAGGGAACTGTACTCAGTGCTCTGTACTGGCCTGTATGGGAAAAGAATCTTAAAAGAAAAAAACAAGGGGGGGCTTCCCTGGTAGCTCACGGGTTAGTGTCACGGTCCGGGAAGATCCCACATGCCACGGAGCGGCTAGGCCCGTGAGCCATGGCTGCTGAGCCTGTGTGTCTGGAGCCTGTGCTCCTCAACGGGAGAGGCCACAACAGTGAGAGGCCCGCATACCGCAAAAAAAAAAAAAAAAAAAAGACACAAAACAAGGGTTTGGGGATTATATAATAAATATAAATGTGCAAAACCTTTAGCATGAAAGGAAAAATCCATTAACTCTGGTCCCTGTCAAACATTTTGTACCTCTAATTTTCAAATTTTGAAACCCAGCTCCCAAGTTGATGGTATTAGGAGGTGTGGCTTTTGGGAGGTGATTAGGTCATGAGGCCAGAGACCTCAAACATGGGATTAGTGACCTAATAAATATAGCACACAGAAGATCTTATGCCCATTACATGATTTTATTGCAGAGCCAGAAGACCCACATTATGAACCAGAAATTGGTCCCTCACCAGACACTAAGTCAGCTGGCAACTTGTTCTTTTTTTAAAAAAAATAATTAATTTTTTGACTGTGTTGGGTCTTTGTTGAGGTGTGTGGGCTTCTCATTGGGTGGCTTCTCTTGTTGTGGAGCACAGGCTGTAGGCATTCGGGTTTCAGTAGTTGTGACACAGGGGCTCAGTATTTGTGGCTTTTGGGCTCTAGAGCACAGGCTCAGTATTTGTGGTGCACGGGCTTTGTTGTTCCATGGCATGTGGGATCTTCTCGGATCAGGTATCGAACCCATGTCCCCTGCATTGGTAGGCAGATTCTTAACCACTGTGCACGAGGGAAGCCCCTGGTAGCTTGTTCTTGCATTTTTCAGCCTCAGCAATTATGAGAAAAAAAATATTCTGTTGTTTATAAATTACCAAGTCTCTCCTATTTTGTTTTAGCAGTCCAAGAGCTGGCTGAGGAGAAATATCTGTGAGCTTGAAGACATATCAAGAGAAACCTTTAAATCTCAAAAGAAAAGAGAAAAAGGGCAGGAAAGAAATCAGCAGGACAGAGTAATCAATAATTGTGGAGCAATGAAAAATGCTATGACCTATACGTAATGGGTATAGCAGGAGGAGAATAAAGATAACAAAGAACAGAAAATATTTTTTTAAAATGATTGAGAATCTCTCCAAATGAATGTCTGACACTAAAACCACAACACCCAAACTTAGAGGAACATATGAATAGTAAAGAAAACTGACCAATCTCTCTCAGGAACATCAATACAAAAATCCTCAACAAAATATTAACGCTGAATTTTATTGCTGTGTTTCCTGCTGCTGTGCGAACCCTTGATTCACTTAAAGAGAGACATCAGTAAGTTCTTTTCAGATTTTTAAAAGTCTTATATATTCTTTTCTGGTGACTGCAGTGTGCAGAGTGAAGTTATTTGAGCTATACAGTTGGTCTTGCCGATTACATATTTGGTCTATGGAACATTATCTATGCTAATTTCAACCTCCAGGTTTATGCCTCTCCCCACCCCACCTTTCCCCTTTAGCAGCCATAAGTATGTTTTCTAAATGTGACAGTTTCTGTTTTGTAATTTAGTTCAAGTGTAGCCATTTTAAATTCCAGCTATAAGTGGTATGTTATGATATGTGTCTTTTTCTGTCTGACTTATGTCACGTAGGACGATCGTATATAAGTCCATCCAATTTGCTTCAAGTGGCCTAATTTCACTGATTTCAAGGCTGAGTAATATGCCATTGTACATAAGTACCACATCTGCTTTATCCATTTTTTTCTTTCCAAGGACATTTAGGTTGTATCCAAGTGGAGGCTTTTATAAACAGAGCAGCACTACACGTTGGGTGCCTGTGTCCTGTCGATTTTTGGTTTTCCCAAGATATACGCCCATGAGTGGAAGTGCCGTAGGCTCTGTAGCTTGGTTTTTTAGATTTCTTAGGAAACACAGTACCCTTTGCAACAGTGGCCATTGGCAACTTAAATTCACACCTTCAGCATAACAGAACTCCCTTTCTCCAAGCCCTGTCCTGCATTTCTGTTTTTTACACTTTGTGAGGATGACCCTTCTAACTACTGCGAAGTGACACCTATTGTATTGTTGATTTCCACTGCCTGCCTGTTTGGTTGGACAATAAGGGCATATGCGTTTTTCCTGAAAATATTCAGGAAAAACGCATACGCCCTTCTTGGCCAACTGCATCATTGGCGAAGTTCAGCCGCATTTCATGTGCTTTAATGGCGAGTCCAGTCTACCTCTTGAAATCCTTTTCCTGCAAGTCTGCCTTGCTTCCAAGTCCTTTTCGATGACCTACCTCAAGGTATTTTTCACCAATACGTATCACGTACAAGTCTGCAGTTTGTGAATCGCAGTGCCCCTGAGCTCCACTTTTCAACTTGTTTTTGTGGCAACTGGCCACAAAAGTGCAGGATTGCTACAAGTCCTATTCTGGTTCTGGGAGTAAGCTAAGCCTTTGATCACTTCCTCTTCCTGATTGGAAATTAAAGTGGCATGTGGCTGTCCAAGTACCTATGGCTTGTCTCTCATTGGTTCGCCCCCTTCTGCTTCATCCTCTGGAAAAATTCCAAACTCTGCAAAAGAGGATGTTGGAGATGCTCATTTCACCAAGTGGGGAGATAGTTAGGAAAGAGGCTGGATGGGGGAACCTGGTCACCAGGAGATGAGTATATGAGGTGCCTTTTCCAAACTCTTCCCAATCAGAGGGTTTAGCATCCTCTGGGTGTCCCAGGCATGTTTTAGCTGTAGGAAGGGTCCCCTGCACCCGGAGATTTGGTATGCATGGAATGGGGACCTGGCAGTATTCCTTTAAAGGGGCTCCATTTACTGGCCTATCCTCACCAAGTCTCTTAGGCCCAGGGGTGTCCAGCCTTAGGTCCCATCCAGCTGTGAGTGTGGATGTGGTCAATCCAGGGTACATCACAGCCCTTAAACGAATTTTGTAAGAATTCCTCACCAGTCCCTCCTATCAGGATACTTGCACAAGCCTCTTAGATAGCCTCATCCACCGGAGGGCAGACAGCAGAAGCGAGAAGAACTACAATCCTGCAGTCTGTGGAACAAAAATGACATTCATATAAAGATAGACAAGATTAAAAGTCATAGGGTTATGTTCCAGATGAAGCAACAAGATAAAACCCCAGAAAAACAACTAAATGAAGTGGGGATAGGCAACCTTCCAGAAAAAGAATTCAGAATAATGATAGTGAAGATGATCTAGGACCCCAGAAAAGAAATGGAGGCAAAGATTGAGAAGATGCAAGAAATGTTTAACAAAGCCCTAGAAGAATTAAAGAACAAACAAACAGAGATGAACAATACAATAACTGAAATGAAAACTACACTAGAAAGAATCGATAGCATAATAACTGAGGCAGAAGAATGGATAAGTGACCTGGAAGACGAAATGGTGGAATTCACTGCTGCGGAACAGAATAAAGAAAAAAGAATGAAAAGAAATGAAGGCAGCCTAAGAGACCTCTGGGACAACATTACACTCAGAAACATTAACATTATAGGGGTCCCAGAAGGAGAAGTGAGAGGAAGGACCAGAGAAAATATTTGAAGAGATTATAGTCTAAAACTTCCCTAACATGGGAAAGGAAATAGCCATGCAAGTCCAGGAAGTGCAGAGAGTCCCATACAGGATAAATCCAAGGAGAAAAATGCCGAGACACATAGTAATCAAACTGGCAAAAATTAAAAACAAAGAAAAATTATTGAAAGCAGTAAGGGGAAAACAACAAATAACGTACAAGGGAACTCCCATAAGGTTAACAGCTGATTTCTCGGCAGGAACTCTAAAAGCCAGAAGGGAGTGGCATAATATACTTAAAGCGATGAAACGGAAGAACCTACAACCAAGATTACCCAGCAAGGATCTCATTTAGATTTGATGGAGCAATCAAAAGCTTCACAGACAAGCAAAAGCTAAGAGAATTCAGCACCAACAAACCAGCTCTACCAGAAATGCTAAAGGAACTTCTCTCAGTGGGAAACACAAGAGAAGAAAAAGACCTACAAAAATAAACCCAAAACAATTAAGAAAATGGTCATAGGAACATACATATGGGTAATTACCTTGAATGTGAATGGATTAAATGCTCTAACCAAAAGACACAGGCTTGCTGAATGGATAAAAAAACAAGACCCATATATATGCTGTCTACAAGAGACACACTTCAGACCTAAAGACACATACAGACTGAAAGTGAGGGGATGTAAAAAGATATTCCTACAAATGGAAATCAGAAGAAAGCTGGAGTAGCAATACTCATATCAGATAAAATAGACTTTAAAATAAAAAATGTTACAAGAGACAAGGAAGGACACTACATAATGATCAAGGGATCAATCCAAGAAGATATAACAATTATAAATATATATACACCCAACATAGGAGCACCTCAATACATAAGGCAACTACTAACAGCTATAAAAGAGGAAATTGACAGTAACACAATAATAGTGGGGGACTTAAACACCTCACTTACACCAATGGAGATCATGCAGACAGTAAATTAATAAGGAAGCACAAGCTTTAAATGACACAATAGACCAGATAGATTTAATTGATATTTATAAGATATTCCAACTGCAAACAGCAGATTACAGTTTCTTCTCAAGTGCGCATGGAACATTCTCCAGGATAGATCACATCTTTGGTCACAAATCAAGCTTCAATAAATTTAAGAAAATTGAAATCATATCAAGCATCTTTTCTGACCACAAAGCTATGAGATTAGAAATGAATTACAGGGAAAAAAATGTAAAAAACACAAACATGTGGAGGCTAAACAATACATTACTAAATAACCAAGAGATCACTGAAGAAATCAAAGAGAAAATCAAAAAATGCCTAGAGACAAATGATAGTGAAAACACGGTGATCCAAAACCTATGGGATGCAGCAAAAGCATTTCTAAGAGGGAAGTATATAGCTATACAAGCCTACCTCAAGAACAAGAAAAATCTGAGATAAACACTCTAACTTTACACCTAAAGAAACTAGAGAAAGAAGAACAAACAAAACCCAAAGTTAGCAGAAGGAAAGAAGTCATAAAGATTAGAGCAGAAATAAATGAAATAGAAACAAAGAAAACAGTAGCAAAGATCAATAAAAGTAAAAGCTGATTCTTTGAGAAGATAAAATTGATAAACCGTTAGCGAGACTCATCAGGAAAAAGAGGGAGAGGACTCAAATCAATAAAATTAGAAATGAAAAAGGAGAAGTTACAACAGACACTAAAGAAATACAAAGCATCCTAAGAGACTACTACAAGCAACTCTATGCCAATAAAATGGGCAACCAGGAAGAAACGGACAAATTCTTAGAAATGTACAACCTTCCAAGACTGAACCAGGAAGAAATAGAAAATATGAACAGACCAATCACAAGTAATGAAATTGAGACTGTGATTAAAAATCTTCTAACAAACAAAAGTCCAGGACCAGATGGCTTCACAGGTGATTTCTATCAAACATTTAGAGAAGAGCTAACACCCATCCTTCTCAAACTCTTCCAAAAAATTGCGCAGGGGCTTCCCTGGTGACGCAGTGGTTGAGAGTCTGCCTGCCAATGCAGGGGACACAGGTTCGTGCCACAGTCCGGGAAGATCCCACATGCCGCAGAGCGGCTAGGCCCATGAGCCATGGCCACTGAACCTGCACGTCTGGTGCCTGTGCTCCACAATGGGAGAGGCCACAAGAGTGAGAGGCCCGTGTACAGTAAAAAGAAAAAAATTGTGGAGGAAGGAACACTCCCAAACTCATTCTATGAGGCCACTATCACACTGATAGCAAAACCAGACAAAGATACTACAATAAAATAACAAATGAATATCACTGATGAATATAGATGCAAAAATCCTCAACAAAATACTAGCAAACAGAATCCAACAACACATTAAAAGGATCATACACCATGATTAAGTGGGATTTATCCCAGGGATGCAAGGATTCTTCATTATACACAAATCAATCCATGTGGTACACCATATTAACAAATCGAAGAAGAAAACCCATATGATCATCTCCATAGATGCAGAAAAAGCTTTTGACAAAATTCAACACCCATTTATGATGAAAAACTCTCCAGAAAGTGGGCATAGATGGAACCTACCTCAACATAATAAAGGCCATATACGACAAACCAACAGCAAACATCATTCTCAATGGTGAAAAACTGAAGGCATTTCCTCTAAGATCAGGAACAAGACAAGGTTGCCCACTCTCACCGCTCTTATTCAACATAGTTTTGGAATTCTTAGCCACAGCAATCAGAGAAGAAAAAGAAATAAAAGGAATCCAAATTGGAAAAGAAGAAGTAAAACTGTCACTGTTTGCAGATGACATGATACTATACACAGAGAATCCTAAAGATGCTACCAGAAAACTACTAGAGCTAATCAATGAATTTGGTAAAGTTGCAGGATACAAAATTAATGCACAGAAATCTCTTGCATTCCTATACACTAATGATGAAAGATCAGAAAGAGAAATTAAGGAAACACTCCCATTTACCACTGCAACAAAAAGAATAAAATACCTAGGAATAAACCTACCAAGGGAGACAAAAGACCTGTAGGCAGAAAACTATAAGACACTGATGAAAGAAGTTAAAGATGATACCAATGGATGGAGAGATATACCATGTTCTTGGATTGGAAGAATCAACATTGTGAAAATGACTGTACTACCCAAAGCAATCTACAGATTCAATGCAATCCCTATCAAATTAACAATGGCATTTTTTATGGAACCAGAACAAAAAATCTTAAAATTTGTATGGAGACACAAAAGACCCTGAATAGCCAAAGCAGTCTTGAGGGGAAAATACGGAGCTCTAGGAATCAGACTGCCTGACTTCAGACTACACTACAAAGCTACAGTAATCAAGACAATATGGGACTGGCACAAAAACAAAAACATAGATCAATAGAACAAGATAGAAAGCCCAGAGATAAACCCACGCACCTATGGTCAACTAATCGATGACAAAGGAGTTAAGGATATACAATGGAGAAAAGACTGTCTCCTCAATAAGTGGTCCTGGGAAAACTGGAGATGTGCATGTAAAAGACTGAAATTAGAACAATCCCTAACACCATACACAAAAATAAACTCAAAATGGATTAGAAACCTAAATGTAAGACCAGACACTATAAAACTCTTAGACGAAAACATAGGAAGAACACTCTTTGACATAAATCACAGCAATATCTTTTTTTATCCACCTCCTAGAGTAATGGAAATAAAAACAAAAATGAAAAATTGGGACCTAATGAAACTTCAAAGCTTTTGCACAGCAAAGGAAACCATAATCAAGACGAAAAGACAACCCTCAGAATGGGAGAAAATATTTGCAAATGAATCAACGGACAAAGGATTAGTCTCCAAAATATATTAACAGCTCATGCAGCTGAATATTAAGAAAACAAACAACCCAATCCAAACATGGGCAGAAGACCTACATAGACATATCTCCAAAGAAGACATACAGATGGCCAAGAAGCACATGAAAAGCTGCTCAACATTACTAATTATTAGAGAGATGCAAATCAAAAGTACAATGAGGTATCACCTGACACCAGGTAGAATGGGCATCATCAGAAAATGTACAAACAAGAAATGCTGGATGGGCTTCCCTGGTGGCGCAGTGGTTGAGTGTCCGCCTGCCAATGCAGGGGACACGGGTTCATGCCCTGGTCCGGGAAGATCCCACATGCCACGGAGCAGTTGGGCCTGTGCGTCATGGCTGCTGAGCCTGTGCGTCTGGAGCCTGTGCTCCGCAATGGGAGAGGCCACAACAGTGAGAGGCCCACATACTGCAAAAAACAAAGAAATTCTGGAAAGGGTGTGGAGAAAACGGAACCCTCTTGCACTGTTGGTGGGAAAGTAAATTGATAGAGCCACTATGGAGAACAGTATGGAGATTCCTAAAAACTATAAGTAGAAATACCATATGATCCAGCAATCCCACTACTGGACATATGCCCAGAGAAAACCATATTTCAAAAAGACACATGCACCCCAATGTTCATTGCAGCACTATTTACAATATCCAGGTCATGGAAGCAACCTAAATGCCCATCGACAGATAAATGGATAAAGAAGATGTGGTACATATATACAATGGAATATTACTCAACCGTAAAAAGGAATGAAATTAGTCATTTGTTGGGACGTGGATAGATCTAGAGACTGTCATACAAAGTGAAGTAAGTCAGAAAGAGAAAAACAAATATCGTATATTAATGCATATATGTGGAACCTAGAAAAATTATACAGATGAACCGGTTTGCGGGGTAGAAATTGAGACACAGATGTAGAGATCAAATGTATTGACACCAAGTGGGGAAAGCTGCAGGGGGGTTGGGGGGGTGGTGTGATGAATTGGAAGATTGGGATTGACATGTATACACTGATGTGTATAAAATTCATGACTAAGAAGAACCTGCTGTGTAAAAAAGTAAATAAAGTTTTAAAAAAAAGAATTTCTCTCTCGCTCATCATCTCTTTTTGTGTGTGTGTGGTAATTTATTTTTCTAATGCACTTTCTCTGATTTTTATTGCTGCATTTCCTGCTGCTGTAAAACCATTTATTCACTTAAAGAGAGACATCAATAGATTATTTTTCAGATCCTTAAAGTATTCTATATTCTTTTCAGGTGACTACATTGTGCTGAGTGCACTTTTCTGAGCTGTACAGTTGGTCTTGTCGATTACCTATTTTGTCTATGGAATGGTATCTATGCTAGTTTCAACCTCCTGGTTTATGCCTCTCCCCACCCCACCTTTCCGCTTTACCAGTTATAAGTTTGTTTTCTAAATGTGTGACAGTTTTTGCTTTGTAATTTAGTTCATGTGTAGCCATTTTAAGATTCCAGCTATAAGTCATATTTTATGGTAAGTGTCTTTTTCTGTCTGAATTATGTCACTTAGGATGATCGTAGATGAGTCCACCAGAGTTGCTGCAACTGGCCTTATTTCAATGATTTCATGGCTGAGTAATGTGGCATTGTATGGGACGAGGGGAAGATGGTGGAAGAGTAAGACGCGGAGATCACCTTCCTCCCCACAGATACACCAGAAATACATCTACACGTGGAACAAATCCTACAGAACACCTACTGAATGCTGGCAGAAGACCTCAGACCTCCCAAAAGGCAAGAAACTCCCCCATATACCTGGGTAGGGCAAAAGAAAAAAGAATAAACAGAGACAAAAGGATAGGGACGGGACCTGCACCAGTGGGAGGGAGTTGTGAAGGAGGAAAGGTTTCCACACACTAGGAAACCCCTTCGTGGGCAGAGACTGCGTGTGGCGGAGGGGGGGAGCTTTGGAGCTGCTGGAGGAGAGCACAGCGACAGGGGTGCGGAGGGCAAAGCGGAGAGATTCCGGCACAGAGGATCGGTGCCGACCGGCACTCACCAGCCCGAGAGGCTTGTCTGCTCACCCGCCGGGGTGGGCGGGGCTGGGAGCTGAGGCTGGGGCTTCGGTCGGAGTGCAGGGAGAGGACTGGGGTTGGCGGCGTGAACACAGCCTGCAGGGGGTTGGTGCACCACAGCCAGCTGCGAGGGAGTCTGGGAAAAAGCCTGGACCTGCCAAAGAGGCAAGAGACTTTTTCTTCCCTCTTTGTTTCCTGGTGCGCGAGGAGAGGGGATTAAGAGCGCTGCTTAAAGGAGCTCCAGAGATGGGCACGAGCTGCGGCTAAAAGCGCAAACAGTAGAGACGGGCATGAGATGCTAAGGCTGCTGCTGCTGCCACCAAGAAACCTGTGTGCGAGCACAGGTCACTATCCACACCACCCTTCTGGGGAGCCTGTGCTGCCCGCCACTGCCAGGGTCCTGGGATCCAGGGACAACTTCCCCAGGAGAACTCACGGTGAGCCTCAGGCTGGTGCAACGTCCCGCTGGCCTCTGCCGCCGCAGGCTCGTCCCGCATCGTGCCCCTCCCTCACGCCGGCCTGAGTGAGCCAGAGCCCCTGAAGCAGCTGCTCCTTTAACCCCGTCCTGTCTGAGGGAAGAACAGACACCCTCCGGTGACCTACACGCAGAGGCAGGGCCAAATCCAAAGCTGAGGCCCTGGGAGCTGTGCAAACAAAGAAGAGAAAGGGAAATCTCTCCCAGCAGCCTCAGAAGCAGCAGATTAAAGCTTCACAATCACCTTGATGTACCCTACATCTGTGGAATACATGAAGAGACAACAAATCATCCCAAATTGAGGAGGTGGACTTTGAGACCAAGATTTATGATTTTTTCCCCTTTTCCTCTTTTTAGGAGTTTGTATGTGTATGCTTCTGTGTGAGATTTTGTCTGTATAGCTTT
The DNA here is from genome assembly GCF_000442215.2 of Lipotes vexillifer. NCBI lineage: Eukaryota > Metazoa > Chordata > Mammalia > Artiodactyla > Lipotidae > Lipotes > Lipotes vexillifer. The sequence continues at coordinate 204,466 of NW_006771758.1, forward strand.
GCTTCCACCATTTGTCCTAGGGTTCTATCAGTCTGTTTTTTGGGGGGGGTTTTGTTGTTTTTTTAATTTTTTTTCTTAATGATTATTTTTTATTTCAATAACTTTATTTTATTTTACTTTATCTTCTTTCTTTCTTTCTTTCTTTCCTTCCTTCCTTCCTTCCCTCCTTTAGACAACGAATCATCCCAAATTGACGAGGTGGACTTTGAGAGCAAGATTTATGAGTTTTTCCCCTTTTCCTCATTTTGTGAGTGTGTATGTGTATGCTTCTGTGTGAGATTTTGTCTGTATAGCTTTGCTTCCACCATCTATCTTTGCCTCTATCCTTCCGTTTTTTTAAAATAATTATTTATTTTAATAACTTTATTATATTTTATCTTACTTTATTTTATTTTACTTTATCTGTTTTCTTTCTTTCTTTTTTCCTTCCTTCTTTCCCTCCTTCCTTCCTTCCTTCCTCCCTCCTTTCTTTCTTTCTTTCTTTCTTTCCTTCCTTCCTTCTTTCTTTCTTTCTTTCTTTCTTTCTTTCTTTCTTTTTCTTTCTTTCTTTCTTTCCTTCTTCTTCTACTGATTCTTTCTTTCGACTTTTCCTCCCTTTTATTCTGAGCCGTGTGGATGAAAGGCTCTTGGTGCTGCAGCCAGGAGTCAGTGCTGTGCCTCTGAGGTGGGAGAGCCAACTTCAGGACACTGATCCACAAGAGACCTCCCAGCTCTACATAATATCAAATGGCAAAAATCTCCCAGAGATCTCCATCTCAACACCAGCACCCAGCTTCACTCAACGACCAGCAAGCTATAGTGCTGGACACCCTATGCCAAACAACTAGCAAGAGAGGAACACAACCCCACCCATTAGCAGAGAGGCTGCCTAAAATCATAATAAGTGCACAGACACCCCAAAACACACCACCAGATGTGGACCTGCCCACCAAAAAGAGAAGATCCAGCCTCATCCACCAGAACACAGGCACTAGTCCCCTCCACCAGGAAGCCTACACAACCCACTGAACCAACCTTAGCCACTGGGGACAGACAC
>NW_006771758.1:205553-224565 GCF_000442215.2 Lipotes vexillifer
GGGGTGGGCGGGGCTGGGAGCTGAGGCTGGGGCTTCGGTCGGAGTGCAGGGAGAGGACTGGGGTTGGCGGCGTGAACACAGCCTGCAGGGGGTTGGTGCACCACAGCCAGCTGCGAGGGAGTCTGGGAAAAAGCCTGGACCTGCCAAAGAGGCAAGAGACTTTTTCTTCCCTCTTTGTTTCCTGGTGCGCGAGGAGAGGGGATTAAGAGCGCTGCTTAAAGGAGCTCCAGAGATGGGCACGAGCTGCGGCTAAAAGCGCAAACAGTAGAGACGGGCATGAGATGCTAAGGCTGCTGCTGCTGCCACCAAGAAACCTGTGTGCGAGCACAGGTCACTATCCACACCACCCTTCTGGGGAGCCTGTGCTGCCCGCCACTGCCAGGGTCCTGGGATCCAGGGACAACTTCCCCAGGAGAACTCACGGTGAGCCTCAGGCTGGTGCAACGTCCCGCTGGCCTCTGCCGCCGCAGGCTCGTCCCGCATCGTGCCCCTCCCTCACGCCGGCCTGAGTGAGCCAGAGCCCCTGAAGCAGCTGCTCCTTTAACCCCGTCCTGTCTGAGGGAAGAACAGACACCCTCCGGTGACCTACACGCAGAGGCAGGGCCAAATCCAAAGCTGAGGCCCTGGGAGCTGTGCAAACAAAGAAGAGAAAGGGAAATCTCTCCCAGCAGCCTCAGAAGCAGCAGATTAAAGCTTCACAATCACCTTGATGTACCCTACATCTGTGGAATACATGAAGAGACAACAAATCATCCCAAATTGAGGAGGTGGACTTTGAGACCAAGATTTATGATTTTTTCCCCTTTTCCTCTTTTTAGGAGTTTGTATGTGTATGCTTCTGTGTGAGATTTTGTCTGTATAGCTTTGCTTCCACCATTTGTCCTAGGGTTCTATCAGTCTGTTTTTTGGGGGGGGTTTTGTTGTTTTTTTAATTTTTTTTCTTAATGATTATTTTTTATTTCAATAACTTTATTTTATTTTACTTTATCTTCTTTCTTTCTTTCTTTCTTTCCTTCCTTCCTTCCTTCCCTCCTTTAGACAACGAATCATCCCAAATTGACGAGGTGGACTTTGAGAGCAAGATTTATGAGTTTTTCCCCTTTTCCTCATTTTGTGAGTGTGTATGTGTATGCTTCTGTGTGAGATTTTGTCTGTATAGCTTTGCTTCCACCATCTATCTTTGCCTCTATCCTTCCGTTTTTTTAAAATAATTATTTATTTTAATAACTTTATTATATTTTATCTTACTTTATTTTATTTTACTTTATCTGTTTTCTTTCTTTCTTTTTTCCTTCCTTCTTTCCCTCCTTCCTTCCTTCCTTCCTCCCTCCTTTCTTTCTTTCTTTCTTTCTTTCCTTCCTTCCTTCTTTCTTTCTTTCTTTCTTTCTTTCTTTCTTTCTTTTTCTTTCTTTCTTTCTTTCCTTCTTCTTCTACTGATTCTTTCTTTCGACTTTTCCTCCCTTTTATTCTGAGCCGTGTGGATGAAAGGCTCTTGGTGCTGCAGCCAGGAGTCAGTGCTGTGCCTCTGAGGTGGGAGAGCCAACTTCAGGACACTGATCCACAAGAGACCTCCCAGCTCTACATAATATCAAATGGCAAAAATCTCCCAGAGATCTCCATCTCAACACCAGCACCCAGCTTCACTCAACGACCAGCAAGCTATAGTGCTGGACACCCTATGCCAAACAACTAGCAAGAGAGGAACACAACCCCACCCATTAGCAGAGAGGCTGCCTAAAATCATAATAAGTGCACAGACACCCCAAAACACACCACCAGATGTGGACCTGCCCACCAAAAAGAGAAGATCCAGCCTCATCCACCAGAACACAGGCACTAGTCCCCTCCACCAGGAAGCTTACACAACCCACTGAACCAACCTTAGCCACTGGGGACAGACGCCAAAAACAATGGGAACTGCAAACCTGCAGCCTCCAAAAAGGAGACCCCAAAAACAGTAAGACAAGCAAAGTGAGAAGACAGAGAAACACACAGCAGGTGAAGGAGCAAGATAAAAACCCACCAGACCTAACAAATGAAGAGGAAATAGGCAGTCTACCTGAATAAGAATTCAGAATAATGATAGTAAAGATGATCCAAAATCTTGGAAATAGAAAGAAGAAAATGCAAGAAACATTTAACAAGGACTTAGAAGAACTAAAGATGAAACAAACAACGATGAACAATACAATAAATGAAATTAAAAATACTGTAGAAGGGATCAATAGCAGAATAACTGAGGCAGAAGAACAGATAAGTGACCTGGAAGATAAAATAGTGGAAATAACTACTGCAGAGCAGAATAAAGAAAAAAGAATGAAAAGAACGGAGGGCAGTCTCAGAGACCTCTGGGACAATATTAAATGCACCAACATTCAAATTATAGGGGTTCCAGTAGAAGAAGAGAAAAAGAAAGGGACTGAGAAAGTATTTGAAGAGATTATAGTTGAAAACTTCCCTAATATGGAAAAGGAAAGAGTTAATCAAGTCCAGAAAGCACAGAGAGTCCCACACAGGATAAATCCAAGGAGAAATATGGCAAAACGCATATTAATCAAACTGTCAATAATTAAATACAAAGAAAACATATTAGAAGCAGCAAGGGAATAAAAACAAATAACACACAAGGGAAACCCCATAAGGTTAACAGCTGATCTTTCAGCAGAAACTCTGCAAGCCAGAAGGGCATGGCAGGACATATTTAAAGTGATGAAGGAGAAAAACCTGCAACCGAGATTACTCTACCCAGCAAGGATCTCATTCAGATTTGATGGAGAAATTAAAACCTTTATAGACAAGCAAAAGCTAAGAGAATTCAGCACCACCAAACCAGCTTTACAACAAATGTTAAAGGAACTTCTCTAGGCAAGAAACACAAGAGAAGGAAAAGACCTACAATAAAGAACCCAAAACAATTAAGAAAATGGTAATAGGAACATACATATTGATAATTACCTTAAATGTAAATGGACTAAATGCTCCCACTGAAAGACACAGATTGGCTGAATGGATACAAAAAAAAAAAAAGACCCATATATATGCTGTCTACAAGAGACCCACTTTAGACCTACAGACACATACAGACTGAAAGTGAGGGGATGGAAAAAGACATTCCCTGCAAATGGAAAGCAAAAGAAAGCTGGAGTAGCATTTCTCATATCAGACAAAATAGACTTTAAAATAAGACTATTAGAAGAGACAAAAAAGGACACTACATAATGGTCAAGGTATTGATCCAAGAAGAACATATAGCAATTGTAAATGTTTATGCACCCAATATAGGAGCACCTCAATACATAAGTCAAACACTAACAGCCGTAAAAGGGGAAATCAACAGTAACACATTCATAGTAGGAGATGTTAACACCCCACTTTCACCAATGGACAGATCATCCAAAATGAAAATAAATAAGGAAACACAAGCTTTAAATGCTACATTAAACAGGATGGACTTGACTGATATTTATAGGACATTCCATCCAAAAACAACAGAATACACATTTTTCTCAAGTGCTCGTGGAACATTCTCCAGGATAGATCATATCTTGGGTCACAAATCAAGCCTTGGTAAATTTAAGAAAATTGAAATTCTGTCAAGTATTTTTTCCAACCACGATACTCTGAGACTAGATATCAACTAGAGGAAAAGATCTGTAAAAAATACAAACACATGGAGGGTAAACAATACACTACTTAATAACGAAGTGATCACTGAAGAAATCAAAGAGGAAATCAAAAAATACCTAGAAACAAATGACAATGGAGACATGATGACCCAAAACCTATGGGCTGCAGCAAAAGCCGTTCTAAGAGGGAAGTTTATAGCAATAAAATCCTACCTTAAGAAGCAGGAAACATCTCAAATAAACAACCTAACCTTGCACCTAAAACAATTAGAGAAAGAAGAACAAAAAACCCCAAAGTTAGCAGAAGGAAAGAAATCATAAAAATCAGAGCAGAAATGAAAAAGAAATGAAGTAAACGATAGCAAAGATCAATAAAACTAAAAGCTGGCTCTTTGAGAAGATAAACAAAATTGATAAACCATTAGCCAGACTCATCAAGAAAAAAAGGGAGAAGACTCAAGTCAATAGAATTAGAAATGAAAAAGGAGAAGTAACAACTGACACTGCAAAAATATAAAGGATCATGAGTGATTACTACAAGCAACTCTATGCCAATAAAATGGACAACCTGGAAGAAATGGAGAAATTCTTAGAAATGCACAACCTGCCAAGACTGAATCAGGAAGAAATAGAAAATATGAACAGACCAATCACAAGCACTGAAATTGAAACTGTGATTAAAAATCTTCCAACAAACAAAAGCCCAGGGCCAGATGGCTTCACAGGCGAATTCTATCAAACATTTAGAGAAGAGCTAACACATATCCTTCTCAAACTTCCAAAATATAGCAAGGGAGGATCACTCCCAAACTCATTCTATGAGGCCACCATCAGCTTGATACCAAAACCAGACAAGGATGTCACAAAGAAAGAAAACTACAGGCCAATATCACTGATGAACATAGATGCAAAAATCCTCTGCGAAATACTAGCAAACAGAATCCAACTGCACATTAAAAGGATCATACACCATGATCAAGTGGGGTTTATTCCAGGAATGCAAGGATTCTTCAATATATGCAAATCAATCAATGTGATACACCATATTAACAAATTGAAGGAGAAAAACCATATGATCATCTCAATAGATGCAGAGAAAGCTTTCGACAAAATTCCAAACACCCATTTATGATAAAATCCCTGCAGAACGAAGGCATAGAGGGAACTTTCCTCAACATAATAACGGCCAAATATGACAAACCCACAGCCAACATCATCCAAAATGGTGAAAAACTGAAAGCATTTCCACTAAGATCAGGAACAAGACAAGGTTGCCCACTCTCACCACTCTTATTCAACATAGTTTTGGAAGTTTTAGCCACAGCAATCAGAGAAGAAAAGGAAATAAAAGGAATCCAAATCAGAAAAGAAGAAGTAAAGCTGTCACTGTTTGCAGATGACATGATACTATACATAGAGAATCCTAAAGATGCTACCAGAAAACTACTAGAGCTAATCAATGAATTTGGTAAAGTAGCAGGATACAAAATTAATGCACAGAAATCTCTGGCATTCCTATATACTAATGATGAAAAATCTGAAAGTGAAATCAAGAAAACACTCCCATTTACCATTGCAACAAAAAGAATAAAATATCTAGGAATAAACCTACCTAAGGAGACAAAAGACCTGTATGCAGAAAATTATAAGACACTGATGAAAGAAATTAAAGATGATACAAACAGATGGAGAGATATACCATGTTCTTGGATTGGAAGAATCAACATTGTGAAAATGACTCTACTACCCAAAGCAATCTATAGATTCAATGCAATCCCTATCAAACTACCACTGGCATTTTTCACAGAACTAGAACAAAAAATTTCACAATTTGTATGGAAACACAAAAGACCCCGAATAGCCAAAGCAATCTTGAGAACAAAAAATGGAGCTGGAGGAATCAGGCTGCCTGACTTCAGACTATACTACAAAGCTACAGTAATCAAGACAGTATGGTACTGGCACAAAAACAGAAAGATAGATCAATGGAATAGGATAGAAAGCCCAGAGATAAACCCATGCACATATGGTCACCTTATCTTTGATAAAGGTGGCAGGAATATACAGTGGAGAAAGTGGGATCTAATGGAACTTCAAAGCTTTTGCACAGCAATGGAAACCATAAACAAGACCATTTTCATATTTGCAAAATATTTCATATTTCATTTTCATATTTTCAAGTGAAGCAACTGACAAAGGATTAATCTCCAAAATTTATAAGCAGTTCATGCAGCTCAATATCAAAAAAACAACTCAATCCAAAAATGGGCAGAAGACCTAAATAGACAGAAGATATAGAGACTGCCAACAAACACATGAAAGAATGCTCAACATCATTAATCATTAGAGAAATGCAAATAAAAACTACAATGAGATATCATCTCACACCAGTCAGAATGGCCATCATCAAATAATCTGGAAACAATGAATGCTGGAGAGGGTGTGCAGAAAAGAGAACACTCTTGCACTTCTGGTGGGAATGTGAATTGGTACAGCCACTATGGAGAACAGTATGGAGGTTCCTTAAAAATCTACAAATAGAACTACCATATGACCCAGCAATCCCACTACTGGGCATATACCCTCAGAAAGCCATAATTCAAAAAGAGTCATGTACCAAAATGTTCATTGCAGCTCTATTTACAATAGCCCGGAGATGGAAACACCCTAAGTGTCCATCGTTGGATGAATGGGTAAAGAAGATGTGGCACATATATATAATGGAATATTACTCAGCCATAAAAAGAAACGAAATTGAGCTATTTGTAATGAGGTGGATAGACCTAGAGTCTGTCCTACAGAGTGAAGTAAGTCAGAAAGAGAAAGACAAATACCATATGCTAACACATATATATGGAATTTAAGGGAAAAGATGTCATGAAGAACTTAGGGGTAAGACAGAAATAAAGGCACAGACCTACTAGAGAATGGACTTGAGGATATGGGGAGGGGTAAGTGTAAGCTGTGACAAAGTGAGAGAGACGCATGGACATATATACACTACCAAACGTAAGGTAGATAGCTAGTGGGAAGCAGCCGTATAGCACAGCGAGATCAGCTCGGTGCTTTGCAACCGCCTGGAGGGGTGGGATAAGGACGGTGAGAGGGAGGGAGATGCAAGAGGGAAGAGATCTGGGAACATATGTATATGTATAACTGATTCACTTTGTTATAAAGCAGAAACTAACACACCATTGTAAAGCAATTATACTCCAATAAAGATGTAAAAAAAAAGATTAGTTATCTAAAATATATTGTAAAATTTGAAGTATCTATTAGTATTGAAGATTTACATATTTGAAATTAAAATGACAGTGTTTTTTAATGCAAAAAAATATATGGCATTTTACATAACTACAACATCTTCTTTATCCATTTTTTCTTTCCAAGGACATTTAGGTTCCATACAAGTCAAGGCTCTTGTAAACAGAACAGCACTAAACGTTGGGTGCCTGTGCCCTGTCGATTTTTGGTTTTCCCAAGATATATTCCTGTGTGAGGACGTGCCGTAGGCGCTGTGCTCAGTTTTTAGATTTTTTAGGAAACACCGTACACTTGTCGAGAGTGGCCATTGGCAATTTACATTCACACCATCAGCGTAACAGGGTTCCATTTCTCAATGCCCTGTCCTGCATTTCTGGTCATTACACTTTGTGAAGATGGCCCTTCTGACTGATGAGAAGTGATACCTCTTTGTAGTGTTAATATGCATTGCCTGTCTGTTTTGTTGGCCAAAAAGGTCGTATGCGTTTTTCCTGAATATATTCAGGAAAAACGCATATGCCCTTTTTGGCCAACTGCATCATTGGCAAAGTTCAGCCGCTTTTCAAGTGCTTTAACTGCAAGTCCAATCTATCTCTTGAAATCCCTTTCCTGCAAATCAGCCTTGCTTACAAGTCCTTTTCGATGACTTACTTCAAGACATTTTCCGATGATACTTATCATGTACAAATCTGCAGGTTTGTGAATTGTAGTGCCCCTGAGGTACATTTTTCAACTTGTTTTTTTGGCAACTGGACACAAAGAGCAGGATTGCTTCAGGTCCTATTCTGGTTCTGGGGTGAAGCTGAGCCTTTTGTCAATTCCTCTTCCTGATTGGAAATTAGAGTGGCATGTGCCTGTCCTAATACCTATGGCTTGTCTTTCATTGGTTTGCCCCCTTCCGCTTCATCCTCTGGACAGATTCCAAACTGTGCGCAACAGGATGTTGAAGGTGCTGACTTCTCCAAGTGGGGAGATGGTTAGCAATGTGTCTGGAGTGGGGAAGCTGACCACCAGGAGATGAGTATATGAGGTGCCTTTTCCAAACTCTTCCCGATCAGACGGTGTACAATTCCCTGCATGTCCCAGGCATGTTTTAGCTTAGGAAGACTCCCTTGCACCAGGAGATTTGGGATGCTTGGAATGGGGACCAGGCAGTATTCTTCTAAAGGGGCTCCATTTGCTGGCCCAACCTCACCAAGGCTCTCAGCACCACGAGTGTCCAGCCTTAGGTCCAATCCAGCTGTGCGTTTGGATGTGGTCAATCCGGGTTGCAATACAGCCCCTGTACAAATTTTGTAAGAATTTCACTCTCTGGCCCTGTCTTTTCTTTCTTTTTGGTAATTTATTTTTGTAATGCGGTTTCGTTGATTCGTAATGCTGTGTTTCCTGCTGCTGTACAACCACTTGATTCACTTAATGAGAGACTTCAATAAATTCTTTTTCAGATTCTTAAAAAGTCTTCTATATTCTTTTCAGTTGACTACAGTGTGCTGAGTGCACTTCCCTGAGCTATACTGTTGGTCTCGTCAATTACTTATTAGTTCTATGGAATGCTATGTATGCTAATTTCAACCTCCTGGTTTACGCATCTCCCCACCCCACCTTTCCGCTTTACCAGCTATAAGTTTGTTTTCTAAATGTGTGACAGTTTTTGTTTTGTACTTCAGTCCATGTATAGCCATTTTTTAGATTCCAGCTATAAATCATATCTTATGGTAAGTGTCTTTTTCCGTCTGACTTATGTCACTTAGAACGATCGTAGATAAGTCCACCCGAGTTGCTGCAACTGGCCTTATTTCATTGATTTCATGGCTGAGTAATATGGCATTGTACATAACTACGACATCTTCTTTATCCATTTTTTCTTTCCAAGGACATTTATGTTCCACCCAAGTCGAGGCTCTTGTAAACAGAGCAGCACTAAACGTTGGGTGCCTGTGTCCTGTCAATTTTTGGTTTTCCCAAGATATATGCCCGTGAGAGGAAGTGCCGTAGGCACTGTACTCGGTTGTTTAGATTTTTTAGGAAACACTGTACACTTCTCGAGAGTGGCCATTAGCAATTTACATTCGCACCATTAGCGTAACAGGGTTCCATTTCTCAATGCCCTGTCCTGCATTTCTGGTTATTTCACTTTGTGAGGATGGCCCTTCTGACTTTTGCGAAGTGATATCTCTTTGTAGTGTTGATATGCATTGCCTGCCTGTTTGGTTGGCCAAAAAGGTCGTATGCGTTTTTCCTGAATATATTCAGGAAAAATGCATACGCCCTTTTTGGCCAACTGCATCATTGGCGAAGTTCAGGCGCTTTTCAAGTGCTTTAAGAGCCAGTCCAATCTACCTCTTGAAATACGTTTCCTGCAACTCTGCCTTGCTTACAAATCCTTATTAGAAGACATACTCAAGACATTTTTCCATGATAGGTATCATTCACAAGTCTGAAGGTTTGTGAATTGCAGTGCCCCTGAGGTACATTTTTCAATTTGTTTTGTTGGCGGCTGGCCACAAAAGAGCAGGTTTGCTTCAAGTCGTATTTTGGTTCCAGGGTCAAGTTGTGCCTTTGGTGGAATCCTCTTCCTGATTGGAAATTAGAGTGGCATGTGCCTGTCCAAACACATAGGGCTTTTTTCTCATTGGTTCGCTCCATTCCGCTTCACGCTCCGGACAAATTCCAAACTGTGTGTAACAGGATGTTGAAGGTGCTGACTTCCCCAAGTGGGGAGATGGTTAGCAAAGAGGCTGGAGAGGGGAGGCTGACCACCAGGGGATGCATATATGAGGTGCCTTTTCCAAACTCTTCCCGATCAGATAGCGTACCACCCTCTGTGTGTCCCATGCATGTTTTAGCTGTAGGAAGGGTCCCCTGCACCTGGAGATTTGGGACGCATGGAATGGGGACCAGGCAGTATTCCTCTAAAGGGGCTCCATTTGCTGGCCCATCCTCACCAACTCTCTCAGTCCCACAAGGGTCAAGCCTTAGGTCACATCCAGTTGTGTGTGTGGATGTGGTCAACCCAGGTTTCGTCACAGCCCCTGAACCAATTTTGTAAGAATTTCTCTCTCTCTCACTGTCGTTTTTTTGTTTGTTTTTGGTAATTTATTTTTCTAATGTTGTTTCGCTGATTTTTAGTGCTGTGTTTCCTTCTACTATACAACCACTTGATTCACTTAAAGAGAAACATGAATAAATTCTTTTTCAGATTCTAAAAGTCTTATATATTCTTTTCCGGTGACTACAGTGTGCTGTGTCCAGTTCTTTGAGGTATACTGTAGGTCTTGTCGATTACCTATTTGGCCTATGGAACGTTACTTATACTAATTTCAACCTCCTGGTTTATGCCTCTTTCCACCCAATCTTTCCCCTTTAGCAGCCATAATTGTGTTTTGAAAATATGTGACAGTTTATCTTTTTTAATTTCTTAATGTGTAGCTATGTTTGGATTCTGTCTATAAGTGATATCTTACGTCTCTTTTTCTGTCTGATTCATGTCACTTGGAATGATCATACCTATGTCCAGCCGAGTTGCTGCCACTGACCTTGTTTCATTGATTTCATGGCTGAGTAATATGCCATCGTATATAAGTACCACATCTTGTTTATCCATTTTTTCTTTCTAAGGACATTTAAGTTGTATCCAAGTCGAGGTTCTTGTAAACAGAGCAGCACTAAACGTTGGAGTGCCTGTTTTCTGTCAATTTTGGGTGTTCCCAAGGTATACGACCATGAATGGAAGTGCTGTAGGCTCTGTAGCTCTGTTTTTTAGATCTTTTAGGAAACACAATACACTTTTCCAGAGTGGCTGTTGGCAGTTTACATTCCCACCTTCTGCGTAACAGCTATCCCTTTTCTCCATGCCCTGTCCTGCATTTCTGGTTTGTACACTTTGTGAGGATGGCCTTTCTGACTGCTGAGAAGTGATGCCTCTTTGTAGTGTTGATTTGCATTGCCTGCCTGTTTGGTTGACTTTTCCAAACTCTTCCCAATCAGACGGTGTACCATCCTCTGGGTTTCCCATGAATGTTTTAGCGGTAGGAAGGGTCCCCTGCACCTGGAGATTTGGGATACATGGAGTGGAGACCAGGCAGTATTCCTCTAAAGGGGCTGTATTTTCTCCCATCCTCAACAAGTCTCTCAGCCCCCGAGTGTCCAGCCTTAGGTCCCATCCAGCTGTCGGTCTGGATGTGGTCAATCCAGGTTGCATCACAGCCACTGAAAGAATTTTGTAAGAATTTCTCTCTCTCTCACTCTCACTCTTTTTTTGTTGTTGTAATTTATTTTTATAGTGGGGTATAGCTGATTTTCAATGCTGTGTTTCTTTCTGCTGTACATCCCCTTGATTCACTTAGAGGGAGAGATCAATAAATTCTTTTTCAGAGTTTTACCTCTCTTTATATTGTGTAAACACACAGTGGTTACAGTGTGTTCAGTCGAGTGTATGTGCTATACAGTTTGTCCTTATGGATTATGTATTTTGCCTATGGAATGGTATGTATGCTAACTTCAGTGTTCTCGTTTATACCTCCCCAACACCATCTTTCTGGTTTTATAGCCACAATTGTGCTTTCTAAATCTGTGACTCTGTTTCTGTTTTGTAAGTTAGTTCATTTGTATAAATTTTTAGATACAACCTATAAGTGATATCTTATGATAAGTCTCTTCCTCTATCTGAATTATGTTTCTCAGTATGATCACATCTAGGTTTATCCAAGTTGCTGCAACTGGCCTTATTTCATTCATTTCATGACTGAATAATATTCCATTGTACATAACTACCATATCTTCTTTATCCATTTTTTCCTTCCAAGGACATTTATGTTGCTTCCCAGTCTAGGGTCTTGTAAACAGGGCTGCATATATTTTGGGGTGCCTGTGTCCTGTCGATTTATTTTTTTCCCTATATATACCCAGGATTGGAAGTGCTGCATGCTCTGTAACTCTGTTTTTTAGATGTTTTGGGATACATCATACACTTCCTCAGAGTGGCTGTCGGCAAATTACATTCCCACCATCATCATAACAGTGTTCCCTTTTCTCCACTCTATTTGCTCTATTTCTGGTTTTACACTTTGTGAGGATCCCATTCGGACTGGTGTGAAGTGATATTTCTTTCTAGTGTTGATTTATATTGTCCGTCTGTTTGGTTAGCCAAAATTGGTGTATGTGTTTTTCCTTAATGTATTAAGGAAAAACACATACGCCATTTTGGCCAACCGCATCACTTGGGATGTTCAGCAGCTTTTCCTGTGCTTTAATGGCAAGTCCAATCTACCTCTTGATATCCCATTCCTGCAGTTATGCCTTTCTTTCAAGTCCTTTTTGATAACTTACCCCAAGAAATCTTTCGATGATATGTGTCATTTACAACCCTGCAGGCTTTTGAATTTCAGTGCAGTGTGCACAGGTATTCAACTTGTTGTTTTGGGAACCAGCCACAAAGAGGCAGTATTCCTTCAAACCAATTCTGGTTGCTGGGGCAACCCAAGCATATGAGAAATTCCTCTTCCTGATTGGAAATTAGAGTGGAATGTGCCTGTCCCAAAACCTAGGGCTTGCGTCTCATTTCTTTCCCCCAGCTCCCTTTCATCTCTCAGACTTTTGCAAGCCATGCAAAACGGGCTCTGTGGATGCTGCCTTCCCCAAGTGGGTACACTAAGGAAAGCGGTTGGAGGGGGGAACCTGAACACCTAAAGATGTGGAGATGAGGTGACTCCTCCAAACCCTTCCCAACAGTAGGATTCACCATCCCATGGGTGTCCCAGGCTGTAGGATGGGTTCCCTGCACCTCTAGGTTTGGGACCCCTGGAAGGAGGACCAGGCAGTATAACTCCAAATGGGCTGCATTTGCTGGCCCATCCTCACCAAGCCGCTCAGCCCCACGAGTGTCCAGCTTTAGGTTCCATCCAGCTGTGGGTCTAGATGGTGTGACTCCAGGTTTTTGTTACCGCCCCTGAACGAATTTTTAAGAATTTCTCTCTCTCACTCTCTTTTTTTTTTTTGTAATTGATCTTTATTTTTATAATGAGATACAGCTGATTTTCAATGCTATGTTTCTTTCTGCTGAACTTCCACTTGATTTACTTACAGAGAGACATCAATAAATTCTTTTTCAGATTCTTGCCTGTCTTATGTATTCGTTTCCAGTGATTACAGTGTTGAGTCGAGTGTATGTGCTATACAATAGGTCCTTGTTGATTACCTATTTTTTCTATTGAACGGTATTTATGCTAATTTCTATGTTCTGGTTTACACCTCCCCCACATCTCCTTTCCCCTTTAGTAGCCACAAGTATGTTTTCTAAATCTATGACTCTGTTTCTGTTTTGTAAGTTAGTTCATTTGTATACATTTTTATATTCCACCTCTAAGTGAGATCTTATGGTAAGTCTCTTTCTCTGTCTGAAGTATGTCACTCTGTATGATCGTGTCTAGGTCCATCCAAGTTGTGGAACTGGCCTTGTTTCATTCATTTGTTGGCCGTTGTACATAACACCACAACTTCTTTATCTATTATTTCCTTGCAAGGACATGTAGGTTGCTTCCACATCAAGGCGCTTGTAAACAGGGTTGCAGTAAACGTTGGGGTGCCTGTGTCCTGTCAGTTTTTGGTTTTCCCAAGATATACGCCCATGAGTGGAAGTGCTGTATGCTCTGTAGCTCTGTTTTTAAGATTTTTTAAGAAACACCATGCAGTTCTCCAGAGTGGCTTTTGCAATGTACATTCCCACCATCATAGAAGCAGGGGTCCCTTTTCCCTACCCCTCTTCCTACCTTTCTGGTAGTTTTTGAGGATGGCTATTCTGACTGGTGCAAAGTCATACCTCTTTGTAGTGTTATTTGCATTTTCTACCTGTTTGGTTAGCCAAAATGGGAGTCCGGTTTTTCCTTAATATGTTAAGGAAAAACGCATACACCCTTTTTGGCCAACCGAATCATTTGTGATGTTTAGTACTTTTTCATGTGCCTAATGTCGAGTCCAATCCACCTCTTGATATCCGGTTCCTGAAATTCTGCATTGCTTTCAAATGTTTTTTGATTACTTACCCCAAGACATTTTTTGTTGATAGGTATCATTTACAACCCTGCAGACTTTGTGAATTGCAGTGCCCTTGAGCACAGGTTTTAAACTTGTTTCGTGACAGGCCACAAATGGGCAGGATTACTTCAAGCCCAATTGTTACTGGGGCAAACTGAACCTTAAGGAAATTCTTCTTCCTGAATGGAGATTAGAGTGGCAGCTGCCTGTCCAAACACCTGGGGATTGTGTCTCATTCCTTCCCTCCCTTCCCCTATAACCCCCGAACAAATTCCAAGCTGTGCAAAGCAGCCTCTTCAAGGTGTTGCCTTCCTCAAGTGGGGAGAGTGTAATGAAAGAGGCTGGTGGGTGGAACTCGACCACCATGAGATATGGAGATGAGGTGACTTTTCCAAATTCTTTCCGACCAGACGATCCACCATCCTCTGAGTGTCCCAGGCATGTGTTTCTGTAGGTTGCCTCCCCTGCACCTGGAGCTTTGGGGCTCGTGGAGTAGGGACCAGGCAATACAACTCCAATGGGGCTGCATTTGCTGGCACATCCTCAGCCATCCACTCAGCTCGGGATTATCCAGCCTTAGGACCCTAGCCAGCTGTGGTCTAGATGATGTGTTGTGTTTCTTTCTGCTGTAAATCCACTTGATTCACTTGCAGAGAGACATCTATACAAATTCTTTTTCAGATTCTTACCAGTGTCATATATTCTTTTCCGGTGATTACAGTGTGTTAAGTAGAATTTTTTGTGCTATACAGTAGGTCCTTGTCGATTACCTATTTTGTCTGTGGAAGGGTATGTTTGGCCATTTCAACGTCCTGGTTTATGCCTTCCCCCACCCAGACTTCCTCTTTAGAAGCCATAAGTGTGTTTTCTAAATTTGACTCTTTTTTCTGTTTTGTAAGTTAGTTCATTTGTATCCATTTTTGATTCCACTTATAAGTGATATATTTGATAATCCTCTTTCTCACTCTGACTTATGTAACTTAGTATGATCGTGTCTAGTTCCATTCAAGTTGCTGCAACTCTTCGTATTTCATTCATTTCCTGGCTCAGTGATATTCCATTGTACATAAGTACCACATCTTCTTTACCCGTGGTTTCCTTCCAAGGACATTTAGATTGCTTCCAAGTCGAGACTCTTGTAAACAAGCCTACACCAATGTTGCAGTGCCTGTGTCAAGTCGATTTATGGTTATCCCATGGTATACACCCAGGAGCGGAAATGCTGTATGCTCTGTAGCTGTGTTTTTCAGATTTTTTAGGAAATGCCATACACTTCTGCTGAGTGTCTGCTACCAATTTACTTTCTCACAATCAGTGTAGCAGGATTCCCGTTTCTTCACGCCCTCTCTTTCATTTCTTGTTTTTACACATCGTGGCCATGGCCATTCTGAGTGGTGTGAAATGGTATGTGTTTGTAGTGTTGATTTGCATTTCCCTCATGTCTTGTTTGCCAAAAAGGGCATAAGAACTCTTCCTTAATATATTACGGAAAAATCGTACACCCTATTTTGCCAACCCATTCATTGGCGATGTTGTGTGGCTTTTCATGTGCTTTAGGGTGAGTCCAATCTACCTCTTGAAATCCCTTTCCTGCATTTCTGCCTTGTTCAAGTCCTTTTCAATTACTTACCCCAAGACATTTTTCGAGGTTAGGTGTCATTTACAACCCTGCAGGATATGTGAATTGCTGTGCCCCCGAGCACCAGTTTTCAACTTGCTGTTTTGGGAAGCGGCCACAAAGCGGCAGGATTGCTTCAAGGCCCATTCTGGTTACTGTGGCAACATAAGCCCTCTGGATATTCCTCTTCCTGATTGGAATTTAGAGTGACATGTGCCTGTCCAAGCACGTAGGGCTTGTGTCTCATTCCTTCCCTCTCTTCCATTTCATCATTGGGACAAATCCCAAGCCGTGCAATCCAGCTTTTGAGGGTGGTGCCTCTCCCTGGTGTGGTGACTCTAAGGAAAGAGGCTGGAGTGGGGAACCCCAGCACGAGGAGGTGTGAATATGAGGTGACTTTTCCAGACTCTTCCTGCCCAGACGGTCCACCATCTTCTGGGTGTCCCATGCATGTTTTAACTGTAGGTTGGCTCCCCTGCACCTGGATATTTGGGACGCATGGAATGGGCACCAGGCAGTACAACTCCAGTGGGGCTTGATTTGCTGGCATATCCTCACCAGGTCGCTCAGCCACACGAGTGTCCAGCCTTAGGACCCTAGCCAGCTCTGCATCTACATTATGTGACACCAGGTTGGGTCACGGCCCCTGAAATAATTTACTAAGAAATTTGTGCTCTCTTTCTGTTTTTGCAATTTATCTTTATTTTTATTATGGAATATAACTGATTTACAATGCTGTTTTTCTTTCTGCTGTATATCCACTTGATTCACTTACAGAGAGACATCAATAAATTCTTTTTCATATTCTTACCAGTCTTACATATTCTTTTCCGGTGATTACAATCTGTTGACTCGAGTTCTCTGTGCTGTATAGTAGGTCCTTGTCGATTATCTCTTTTCTCTATGGAAGGGTATGTATGCTTATTTCAACCTCCTTGTTTATGCGTCACCCTTTCCACCTTTCCCATTTAGCAGCCATAAGTGTGTTTCTAAATCTGTGACTCTGTTTTTGTTTTGTAAGTTAGTTCATTTGTATCCATTTTTAGATTCCACAAATAAGTGATATCTTATAATAAGTCTCTTTCTCTGTCTGACATATGTCACTTAGTATGATCGTATGTAGTTCCATCCGAGTTGCTGCAACTCTCCTTATTTCATTCATTTCATGGCCGAGTAATATTCCATTGTACATAATTACCACATCTTCTTTATCTGTGGTTTCCTTCCGAGAACACTTAGATTGCTCCAAAATCCAGTCTCTTGTAAACAAGGCTGCACTAAACTTTGTGGTGCCTGTGTATTGTCGATTTATGGTTTTCCCTAGATATACGCCCAGGAGTGGAAATGCTGTATGCTCTGTAGCTTTGTTTTTCAGATTTTTTAGGAAACATCATACACTTCTCCAGGTAGCTGTTAGCAATTTACATTCCCACCATCAAGGTAGCAGGGTTCCCTTTTCTCCATGCCCTCTCCTGCACTTCTGGTTTTTAGGATTTCTGAGGATGGCCATTCTGACTGGTGGGAAGTGATACCTCTTTGTAGTGTTGATTTCCTTGCCTTCGTGTTTGGTTGGCCAAAAATTGCATACGTGTTTTTCCTTAATATATTTCCTTATATTTTAAGGAAAAAACCTTATGCCCTTTTTGACCAACAAAATCATTGGTGATGTTGAGCAGATTTTCATGTGCTTTAATGGCGAGTCCAATCTAACTCTTTAAATCTCTTCCTGCAACTCTGCCGTGTTTTCAAGTCCTTTTTGTTTACTTAACCCAAGATTTTTTTTTGCGGTAAGTGTCATTTACTGCACTATTGTCTTTGAGAATTCCAGTGCCCCAGAGCACTGGTTTTCAACTTGTTGTTTCAGGAATGGGCCAGAAAGTGGCAGAATTTGTTCAAGCCACTTTCTGATTCCTGGGGTAACCTGAGCCTTCGGGAATTTCTACTTCCTGATTGGAAATTAGAGTGGCATGGGCCTGTCCGAACACCTCGGGCTTGTGTCTCATTCTTACCTCTCCTTCCCTTTCATCCCCTGGACAAATTCCAAGCCTGAAAAACCAGCTGTTGCAGGTGCTGCATTCCTCAGGTGGGGAGTATCTAAGTAAGGAGGCTGGAGGGGGGAACCCCACCACCAAGTAATGTGGAGATGAGGTGACTTATCCAAACCCTTCCCTCCCAGATGGTCCACCATATTCTGGGTGTCCCAGGCATATTTTTGCTGTAAGTTGGCTCCCCTGAACCTGTAGATTTGAGACCCATTGAGTGGGGACTGGGCTGTACAACTCCAATGGGGCTGCATTTGCTGGCACATCCTCACCAAGCCACTCAGCCCCAGGAGTGTCCAGCCTTAGTAACCTAGAGAGCTCTGTGCCTCGATAATGTGACTCCAAGTTGGGTTACTGCCCCTGAACTAATTTTTTAAGTATTTCTCTCTCTCTCTCTTTCTGTAATTTATCTTTATGTTTATAATGGGGTATAGCTGATTTTCAATGCTGTGTTTCTTTCTGCTGTACATCCACTTGGTAAACTTACAGAGTGACATCAATAAATTCTTTTTTTCAGATTCTTACCAGTCTTATTTATTATTTTCTGATGATTACAGTGTGTTTAGTTGAGTTCTGTATGCTATACAGTAAGTCTTAACGATTACCTATTTTCTCTATGGAAGGGTATGCATTCTAATTTCAACCACCTGGTTTATGCCTCCCTCCTTTCCACTTTTCCCCTTTGGCAATCATAATCTTTTTTTAAATCTGTGACTCTGTTTCTGTTTTGTAAGTTATTTCATATGTATCCAGTTTTAGATTCCAACTTTAAATGATATCATATGATAATATGATCTCATATCATTTCTTCCTCTTTCTTACTTATGTCACTTAGTGTGATCATATCTAGGTCCATTTGAGTTGTTGCAACTGCCATTATTCATCATTTCATGGCCGAGTAATATTCCATTGTACATAAGTACCACATCTACTTTATCCAATTTTTTCCTTCCAAGGATATTTAGGTTGCTTGCAAGGTGATGCTCTTGTAAACAGGGCTGCACTAAACATTGGGGTGCCTGTGTTCTGTCGATTTATGTTTTTCCCAAGATATACTGCCAGTGGCGTTAGTGCCATTTGCTGTGTAGCTCTAATTTTTAGATTTTCTAGGAAACGCCATACACTTTTCCAGAGTGGCTGTTAGCAACTTACATTCCCAGCGTCAGCTTAGCAGATTTCCCTTTTCTCCACGCCCCCTCCAGCATTTCTTGTTTTTAGGATTTGTGAAGGTGGCCACTCTGACTGGTGCAAAGTGATAACTCTTTGTAGTGTTGATTTGCATTTCCCACCTATTTTTCCTTAATTTTCTTAAATTAAGGAAAGACGCGTATGCCCTTTTTGGCCAACTGAATCATTTGTGATGTCGAGCAGATTTCTTTCTTTCTTTCTTTCTTTCTTTCTTTCTTTCTTTTTTTTTTTTTTTTTTGCGA
>NW_006771758.1:224784-230744 GCF_000442215.2 Lipotes vexillifer
GCAGGCTCAGCGGCCATGGCTCACGGGCCCAGCCGCTCCGCGGCATGTGGGATCTTCCCGGACCGGGGCACAAACCCGTGTTCTCTGCATCGGCGGGCGGACTCTCAACCACTGCGCCACCAGGGAAGCCCTGAGTAACTTTTCTTGTGCTTTAATGGCGAGTCCAATCCACCTCTTGAAAACCCATTCCAGCAATTCTGCCTTGTTTTCAAGTCCTTTATGATTACTTACCCAAAGACATTATTTAATGATACGTGTCATTTACATCCCTGCAGGCTTTGTGAATTGCAGTGCCCCTCAGCACAGGTTTTCAACTTGTTGATTCGGGTACCTGACACAAAGGGGCATAATTGCTTCAAGCCCAGCAGTGGTTACTGGGCCAAATTGAACCTTAAGGAAATTCCTCTTCCTGATTGGAAATTAGAGTGGCATGTGCCTGTCCAAACACCTAGGGCTTGTGTCTCATTCCTTCCCTCCCTTCCCCTTCATCCCCCCAACAAATTCCAAGCCATGCAAAACAGGCTGTTCAGGGTGCTGCTTTCCCCAAGTGGAGAGACTTTAAGGAAAGAAGCTGGAGGGGTGAACCCAACCACCATAAATGTGGAGATGAGGTGACTTTTCCAAACTCTTCCCGACCAGATGGCCCACAATCCTCTGAGTGTCCCAGGCATGTTTTAGCTGTAGGTTGGCTCCACTGCACCTGGTGATTTGGGACCCATGGAGTGGGGACCAGACAGTATAACTCCAAAGGGGCTGCATTTGCTGGCCCATCCCCACCAATCCTCTCAGCCCCACGTGCGTCCAGCCTTAGGTCCCATCCAGCTGTGGGTCTAGATGGTATGACTCCAGGTTGGGTCACTGACCCTGAACGAATTTTGTAAGAATTACTCTGTCTCTCATATCTTTTTGGTTTTTTTTTTGTAATTTATCTTTATTTTTGTAATGAGGTATAGCTGATTTTCAACACTGTGTTTCTTTCTGCTGTACTACCACTTGATTCACTTACAGAGAGATATCAATAAATTCTTTTTCATCTTCTTACTAGTCTTGTATATTCTTTTCTGGTGATTACAGTGTGTTGAGTCTAGTTCTATGTGCTATACAGTAGGTCCTTGTCAATTACCTATTTTGCCTATGGAATGGTATCTATGCTAATTTCTACGTCCTGGTTTATGCCTCCCCCATACCACCTTTCTACTTTAGTAGCCATAAGTGTGTTTTTTCAATCTGTGACTCAGTTTCCTTTTTGTAAGTTAGTTCATGTGTAGCTATTTTTAGATTCCACTTATAAGTGGTATCTTATGATAAGTCTCTTTCCCTGGATGACACGTCACTCAGTATGATCAAATCTAGGTCCATCCAAGTTGCTGCCACTGGCGCTGTTTCTTTCATTTCATGGCTAATATTCCATTGTACATAAATACCGCAACTTCTTTCTTCAGTTTATGCTTTGAAGGACATTTAGGTTGCTTCCAAGTCGATGCTCTTGTAAACAAGGCTGCACTAACTTTGTGGTGCTTGTGTCCTGTCGATTTTTGGTTTTCCCAAGATATACGCCCAGCAGTGGAAGTGCTGTAGGCTCTGTAGCTCTGTTTTATAGATTTTTTAGGCAATGCCATACACTTCTCCAGAGTGGCTGTAGGCAATTTACATTCCCACCATCAGTGTAACAGGGCTCCCTTTTCTCCACGCCCGGTCCTCCATTTCTGGTTTTTACACTTTGCGAGAATGGCTGTTCTGACTGGTGAGAAGTGATACCTCTTTGTAGTGTTGATTTGCATTTCCTGCCTGTCTGGTTGGCCAAAATGGGAGCAAGGATTTTTCCTTAGTATATTAAGGAGAAACGTATATACCCATTTTTGGCCAACCGAATCATTTGCGATGTTGAGCAGCTTTTCATGTGCCTTAAAGGCGAGTCCAATCCACCTCTTGAAATCCGGTTCTTGCAATTTTGTCTTGTTTTCAAGTCATTTTCAATTCCTTACCCCAAGACATTTTTCGATGATAGATTTCATTCACAAACCTGCAGGCTTTGTGAATTGCAGTGCCCCTCAGCAGAGGTTTTCAACTCTTTGTTTCGGAAACTGGTCAAAAAATGGCAGAATTTGTTCAAGCCCCGTTTTGGTTCCTGGGGCAACCTGAGCCTTCGGGAATTTATACTTCCTGTTTGGAAATTAGAGTGGCATGGGCCTGTCCAAACACCTTAAGCTGTGTCTCATTCTTACCCCCCTGACAAATTCCAAGCTGTGCAAAACCGGCCGTTGAGGGTGCTGCCTTCCCCAAGTGGGGAGGCTCTAAGTAAGGAGGCTGGAGGGGGGAACCCCACCACTAGGTAATGTGGAGATGAGGTGACTTATCCAAAGTCTTCCCATCCAGACGGTCCACCATCTTCTGGGTGTCCCAGGCAAGTTTTTGCTGTAGGTTGGCTCCCCTGCATCTGTAGACTTGGGACCCATTGGGTGGGGACCAGGCAGTACAACTCCAATAGGGCTTCATTTGCTGGAACATCCAGTTCAGGTTGCACAGCCCCATGAGTGTCCAGCCTTAGGACCCCAGTCAGCTCTGGGCCTACATCATGTGACACCAGGTTGGGTCAATGCCACTTGAAAGAATTTCCTTAGGAATTTGCTCTCTCTCTTTTTAAAATTTATCTTCATTTTTTTAAACATCTTTATTGGACTATAATTGCTTTACAATGTTGTGTTAGTTTCTGCTCTATAACAAAGTGAATCAGCTACACATATACATATATCCCCATATTCCCTCCCTCTTGCGTCTCCCTCCCACCCTCCCTGTCCCACCCCTCTAGGGAGACACAGAGCACCGAGCTGATCTCCCTATGCTATATGCAGCTGCTTCCCACTAGCTATCTGTTTTAGATTTGGTAGTGTATATATGTCCATGCCACTCTCTCACTTCGTCCCAGCCTACCCTTCCCCCTCCCCGTGTCCTCAAGTCCATTCTCTATGTCTGTGTCTTTATTCCTGTCCTGCCCCTAGGTTCTTCACGAGATTTTTTTTGTTTTAGATTCCATATATATATATATGTGTTAGCATACAGTATTTGTTTTTCTCTTTCTGACTTACTTCACTCTGTAGGACAGACTCTAGATCCATCCACCTCACTGCAAATAACTCAATTTCATTTCTTTTTATGACTGAGTAATATTCCATTGTATATATGTGCCACATCTTCTTTATCAATTCATCTGTCGCTGGACACTTAAGTTGCTTTCATGTCCTGGCTATTGTAAACAGAGCTGCAATGAGCACTGTGGTACATGACTCTTTTTGAATTATGATTTTCTCAGGGTATATGACCAGTAGCGGGATTGCTGGGTCATATGGTAGTTCTGTGTTTAGTTTTCTAAGGAACCTCCATAGAGTTCTCCATAGTGGCTGTATCAATGTACATTCCCACCAACAGTGAGAAAGGGTACCCTTTTCTCCACACCCTCTCCAGCATTTATTGTTTGTAGATTTTTTGATGATGGCCATTCTGACTAGTGTGAGATGATACCTCATTGTAGTTTTGATTTGCATTTCTCCAATGATTAATGATGTTGAGCATCCTTTCATGTGTTTGTTGGCAGTCTGTATATCTGCTTTGGAGAAATGTCTATTTAGATCTTCTGCCCATTTTTGGATTGGGTTGGTTTTTTTGATATTGAGCTGCATTATCTTCGTTTTTATAGTGGAGTATAGCTGATTTACAATACTACGTTTCATTCTTGTGTACATCCACCTGATTCCCTTCCAGACAGACATCTATGTATTATTTTTCCGATTTTTACCAGTCTTATGTATCCTTTTCCAGTGATTACAGTGTGTTGAGTCGTGTTCTATGTGCTATACTGTAGGTCCTTGTTGATTCCCTCTTTTGTCTATGGAAGAGTATGTGTGCTCATTACAACCTTCTGGTTTATGCCTCCCCCCACTCCACTTCCCCTTTAGTAGCCATAAGTGTGTTTTCTAAATCTGTGACTCTGTTTCTGGTTTGTAAGTTAGTTCATTTGTATCCGTTTTCAGATTCCCCCTATAAGTGATATCATATGAAAAGTCTCCTTCTTTGTCTGACTTATGTCACTTAGTATGATTGTATATAGGTCCATGCAATTTGCTGCAGCTGACCTTATTTCCTTCATTTCGTGGCTGAGTAATATTCCATTGTACATAAGTACCAAATCCTTTTTATCCATTTTTTCCTTTCAGGGACATTTAGGTTGCTTCCAAGTCAGAGCTCTTGTACATAGGGCTGCACTAAACGTTGGGGTGCCTGTTTCCTGTCGATTTATGATTTTCCCAAGATATGCTCCCAGGATTGGTAGTGCTGTATGCTCTGTAGCTCTATTTTTTAGATTTTTTAGGAAACACCATACTTCTCTAGAGTGGCTTTTAACAATTTACATTCTCACCATCAGTGTAGCATGGTTCCCTTTTCTCCATGCCCTCTCCTGCACTTCTGGTTTTTAGACTTTGTGAGGATGGCCATTCTGACTGGTGCGAAGTGATACCTCTTTGTAGTGTTGATATGCATTTCCCGCCTAATTGGTTGGCCGAAAAGTGCATACAGTTTTTTCTTCAACATATTAAAGAAAAATCCATTTGCCTTTTTTGGCCAACTGAATCATTCGCGATGTTGAGCAGCTTTTCATGTGCTTTAATGGCGAGTGCACTTACCTCTTGAAATCCCATTGCTGCAATTCTGCCTTGATTTCAAGTACTTTTCCATTACTTACCCCAAGACATTTTTCCATGATAGGTTTCATTTACAAACCTGCAGGCTTTGTGAATTGCAGTGCCCCTCAGCACAGGTTTTCAACTTGTTTAGGGATATGGCCTCAAAGTGGCAGGATTGCTTCAAGCCCCATTGTGGTTACTGGGGCAACCTGAGCCTTAGGGAAATCCCTCTTCCTGATTGGAAATCAGAGTGGCATGCGCCTGTCCAATCACCCTTGGGCTTGTGTCTCATTTCTTCCCCCCTTCCCGTTCATGTGACAGACAAATTCCAAGCCATGCAAAATCGGCTTTTGAGGATGCTCTCTTCTCTAGGTGAGGAGACTCTAAGGAAAGTAGCTGGAGGGAGAACCCCACCACCAGGTAATGTGGAGATCGGGTGACTTTTCCAAACTCTTCCACCCAGATGGTCCACCATACTCTTGATGTCCCAGGCGTGTTTTTGCTAGTTTGGCTCTGCTGCACCTGGAGATTTGGGACCCATTGTGTGGTGACAAGGCAGTACAACTCCAATGGCACTGCATTTGTTTGCACATCCTCACTAGCTCGGTCATCCCCACGAGTGTCCACCCTTAAGTACCGAGCCAGCTTTGGGTCTAGCTGATGTGACACAAGGTTGGGTGACCTCCCTGAGCAAATTTAGTAAGTGTCTCTCTCTCTCTGTCTCTTTTTGCCACTTATCTTTATTTTTATACTGCAGTATACCTAATTTTACAATGCTGTATTTCTTTCTGGTATACACAACTTATTTCACTACGGAGAGACATTTATATATTCTGTTTCAGATTCTTAGCAGTCTTGTATAGTATTTTCCTATGATTACAATGTGTTGAGTCAAGGTCTGTATGCTATTCAGTAAGTCCTTAACAATTACCACTTTTGTCTATGGAACAGTATGCATGCTAATTTCAACTTCCTGGGTTATTCCTCTCCCACTCCTACCTTTCCCCTTGGCACCCATAATTTTGTTTTCTATATCTGTGACTCTGTTTCTGTTTTGTAATTTAGTTCATTTGTATCCATTTTTAGATTTCACCTATAAGTAATATCATATGATAAGAATCTTTTTCTGGGGCTTCCCTGGTGGCGCAGTGCTTGAGAGTCCGCCTGCCGTTGCAGGAGACGCGGGTTCGTGCCCCGTTTCGGGAGGATCCCACATGCCGCGGAGCGGCTGGGCCCGTGGGCCGTGGCCGCTGGGCCTGCGCGTCCGGAGCCTGTGCTCCG
>NW_006771758.1:230960-237287 GCF_000442215.2 Lipotes vexillifer
AAATGGGAGAGGCCACAACAGTGAGAGGCCCGCATAACGCAAGAAAAAAAAAAAAAGGATCTTTTTCTGTCTGACTTATGTCACTTAGTATGATCATATCTAGGTCCATCCGAGTTGCTGCAACTGCCATTATTTCATTCATTTCATGGCTGAGTAATATTCCATTTTGCCCAGATACCACATCTTTTTTATCCATTTTTTCCTTCCAAGGACATTTAGGTTGCTTCCAGGTTGAAATTTTTGGCAACAGGGCTGCACTAAACGTTGGGGTGCCTGTGTCCTGTCTATTTATGGTTTTCCCAAGATATACTTCCATGAGTGGAAGTGCTGTATTGTGACGAAAGAAACGGAAGAACAGCTTCAGGGCTAACAGCACATTTTGGCTTCTCTAAGAAACTTGCTTGCTTGCTTGGGGCGGGAAGAACCGGGTTCCTGATTGGCTGATTCAAAATTAAACAGCTCCCTCCCGCCTTGGGGACTTCCCACCCTGTGAAGGGTATAAAAGCCTCGCCCGACTGTTAGTCGGGGTCTCACTCACTTCTCTCCGAGTGGGACCCTGTCCGGACAGTTTGTGTAAGCTTCTATACTTGTATAAATCCTTTGCTAATCTTTCTACTTGGCGTTGGTGATTCTCGGGTGTCCTTGGTTGGGACACGGGTCGCATTTACCGGGGAACTCGACTCCAGGCGTGTGGCTCCCGGACCGCAACAAATCCTTTACCAGAGCCTAAGACATAAATATCCTATTTTATCTTATTATGGGTTTACAATAATTTTAATATTTACTCTAGAAAGTAACACTTGACATGTCATATATGAGACAGATTTGTGGGGACATAAAAGGTTAACAAAAATAGGGTCTATATTAGAGCATAGGGTTCATAGTTTCCTTTGATTTTGATATACTGTAAATCCTGTATTCATTAAGTGCATAGTGGATGCCTATTATGTGAGAGGTACTATGTTGGAGACAGTAGTGAAAAAGAGAACGTGATCGCTGCCTTAATGAGCTTAAAATCTATCAGGGAATGATTGAATGAGCGTTTCACTTATGAAATAGGGATCTTGCAAGTAAAATATAGTCTACTACTTATTCTAATACCTTGAAACTGTGATTGTCAGTGAGAGTTTATACATATCATTACCAGCACATGGCGTGAGCATTGCTATTGTCTGCTTCTCTGGGGCTCTTCTCTGCCTTATCCTTTTATTAAATTTATTTATTTATTTATTTATTTATTTATTTATTTATTTATTTATTTATTTATTTATTTATTTATTTATTTATTTATTTATTTATTTATTTATTTATTTATTTATTTATTTATTTATTTATTTATTTATTTATTTATTTATTTATTTATTTATTTATTTATTTATTTATTTATTTATTTATTTATTTATTTATTTATTTATTTATTTATTTTAATATGTCCAAGGTTACAGAGGTGACCCAGGGAGCCACAGAGTCTCCAGCCGCCTTCCTGGAAAGGCTGATGGAGACTTATAGGCTATGGACCCCCATAGACCCTGAGGCACCAGAAAACAGGCAGGCGGGCAATTAACTTGGCCTTTGTGACACAGTCGGCCCCAGATACCCGAAGGAAATTACAAAAATTAGATGGTTTTGAAGGGAAGAACTTATAAACTGAGAAGAGACAGTTAAGGAAGGTATTGAAAGAAAAAGTATTCTCAGTCACTAGGCAATGTGTGACTTGTGCACAAGTAATCCAAGGGGCCAACTCACAACACCAGGAACTGCATCGGTATCGAGGCAACGAGGCAGGCCGCTTTTGGGAAATGGACTTTAGCCTGATAGGAATTTTAAAAGAGGCCTTCTCCCCTAAGCTAAATGAGGAAAAGTAAAACTTTCCAACATAGGTGAATGGGTATGTCATTCCTTCAATATCATTGAGATAACAACCCAGTTCTTTGAAAAACAAAACAAAACTGTCCTTGTTTTACAAAGGTAGTCTTTACAGGACCAGAGGTTTGGCTGCAAAAATAATCCAAAGCCCACCAATCCTTTTACCACTCCCCAAACCCCTATTGATCTTAAGAGACTTGTAAGTATTAAACAAAGGGGAAACCTTTGAGATACAAATGTCCTATCTGGTCTTCTAAGAAACCCTTATCTCTGCCATCTTTTAAAATGCACATTTAAAAAAAAGAGGGTAAAGTAACTTAACACTTGACTTGTCAAGGATAAATAGAAATCCTAAGTGTCGTTTCTATAAGCACTAGTAAAAAGGGTTTAGCCATCTAGATTGGCGACCTTGATTTTTTCCATCTGCCAGAAGCCCAATTTAAATCCAAACCCTTGTAACTGATGGATTCTATGTTGTACCTGACTCAGGACTGAAATTTTGGAATGGAAACAATGAGACCTCTGTGTTTGTATTTTCATATGTATCTATATGTGTGTTGCAGGTGTATGGTATTGCCAAAAATTAATTCATAGAAGAGCTCTACTTAATTGGCTTTAAAAAAAATCAAACACTTACATAAATACTCAGAAGTAAAAAATAATCTGGCCAGAATGAATTTCGGGTTCATGTCATCTGAAAAATATTCAGTACTAAACTGATATCTGGTATTGAAGGTGGCTTAAACTTGTTGGTTTAATATAGACATGTCTTTAGAGTCATCAATGTTGAGTATAATACTTCTGTTGTACCTAGGTTTACTAACGGTCAAATAAAACCTTATTCCATCTGTTATAAATCTGTCAACAAGAAAAGTAACTCAATGTAAAAAAAAAAAACTTTTAAGGAAGGTAAGATGTATGTTTTCAGTAAAAGAAGGTGGGATGAATGAGAATAAAAAAATACTGAAAACAGTAATACATGATCAGGATTTTCTAAGATTGGACTGAATTTAGTTGGGTAAATGGATTTTATTAGGAATGGGCTAGAACAAGACTGGATTTGGTTTCTTCCCCCAAAGTATTCTTAAAATGCTGCTTTTGACAACAGACTGTGTGAGTTTCTTTGCATTTAAGTGATCTGTATTTGCTTTTGAGATCTTTTGTAACTTTGGTTAAGGAATAAGTATTGTCTCACAGTGACCTATGATCTTATTTGACCAACTGTTTTAAAACTTTTTGACAAACTTCCCAAATATCAAATTTTAATTGCTTCTTTTGATTTCCAGTTAACATCGTGATACTTCAGAGGTCCCCTGAGGTATCTTAAAGAAAAATATTTAACTAAGATTACTTGGTGTGTTAAACGTAATCATTCATAATTCTGGTTATTGTAACCAAGTTTCTTTATTGATTCCAAGGATTTGGACTGGATACAAAAGAAAAAGGGGGGGTATTAGATAAGGAGAAGGAAGGAAAGATATGGATTATAGGGGGCCACTGGGACTCAACGCTGTTTTTGGACCACAGACAGGAAGGTCGACTGGGGCAAACAAACAGTCACCCACTCCTTCCTGGTCATGCCTGACTGCCCCTATGAAGGCAAGACAAAGATCACCGAATTTTTATTCCTGAGAACCTCGGCCTGATGTTGATACGACGCTTGCATGAGGGAACGCATCTGGGATCTACAGGGTTACATGAACTGTTAAAAACTCGTTTTCGAATTCCATAACCAGTTTCCCGAAGTAACCTTATTACAATATGTGGATGATTTACTTGTGGCTGGAAAAACTGTGCGGGATTGTCTAACAGGAACAAAAGGCCTAATAAGGTTACTACAGGACTTAGGCTATAAACTCTCAATTAAAAAGGCTCAGATTTGTCAAGAACAAGTAAACTATTTAGGGTATATCCTAAAAGGAGGACAGAGATGGCTAGGAAAGCCACGCACTCAGGCCATCCTAACCTTACCAACCCCTACCACGAGAAAGGAATTGAGAGAATTCTTGGGACTGGTGGGCTATTGCCAGATTTGCAGAGCTGGCCAAGCCTCTATACGATGCCCTGAAGGGTGTTAACCAGAATGGCCCCGAAGCCACCAAGATTAACTGGACTGAGACACAAGGGAAGGCCTTCCAGGACATTAAAAGGGCTCTTACCTCACCTTCTGCTCTGGCACTCCCCAACCCTGATATGAACGAACCGGGGTGGCAAGGGGAGTACTAACTCAGAAGCTTGGGCCCTGGCGAAGGCCGATAGCCTATCTCTCTAAACAACTGGACCCAGTAGCCTCCGGGTGGCCCTCATGCGTCAGACAAATTGCAGCCACTGCCCTGCTGAGCCTCGGCACTGGAAAGCTTTTGTACAAAAACTGAAAATAAAATTTCCGGAACCCACATTGCTACCTGGAGACTTAGTCTGGGTAAAGAAGCATAACCCCGAGACATTGGAGACTAGGTGGACTGGACCTCATCTGATTGTGTTGAGTACCCCGACTGCTGTTAAAGTCGACGGTGTCCGGACTTGGATTCTTCATAGCAGAATAAAGAGAGACTACACCACAGAGGACGTGGGCACTAACAGATGGATTGACCGGGCAAACTTTAGCCCAAAACGAAACATACCTCCTGAATACGGAAGACCAGGAATCAAGGATTTGATTAGTTCCTAGAAATAGGGGGGAATGTGACGAAAGAAACGGAAGAACAGCTTCAGGGCTAACAGCACATTTTGGCTTCTGTAAGACACTTGCTTGCTTGCTTCGGGCGGGACGAACCGGGTTCCTGATTGGCTGATTCAAAATTAAACAGCTCCCTCCCGCCTTGGGGACTTCCCGGCCTGTGAAGTGTATAAAAGCCTCGCCTGGCTGTTAGTCTGGGTCTCACTCATTTCTCTCCGAGTGGGACCCTGTCCGGACAGTTTGTGTAAGCTTCTATACTTGTATAAATCCTTTGCTAATCTTTCTACTTGGCGTTGGTGATTCTCGGGTGTCCTTGGTTGGGACACGGGTCGCATTTACCGGGGAACTCGACTCCAGGCGTGTGGCTCCCGGACCGCAACAGTATGCTGCTCTGTATCTCTGTTTTTAAGATTTTTTAGGAAACACCGTACACTTCTCCATAGTGGCTGTTAGCAATATACATTCCCCTTATCAGCCTAGCACGCTTCCAGGCTTCCACACCCTCTCCAGCATTTCTTGTTTTTCAGACAAGTGAGGATGGCCAATCTGACTGGTGAGAAGTGATACCTCTTTGTAGCTGATTTGCATTTCACACGTTTGGTTGTCCAAAAAGGGCATATGGCTTTTTCCCTAATATGTTAAGGAAAAGCCCGTATGCCTTTTTTGGCCAACCCAATCATTGGCGATATTGAGTAGCTTTTCATGTGCTTTAATGCGAAGTCCAATCTACCTCTTTAAAACTGAGTGCGGCAACTCTGCCTTGTTTTCAAGTCCTTTTCCTTTACTTACCCTAAGACACTTGTTTTTTGCAATAGGTGTCATTTACAGCCCTGCAGGCTTTGTGAATTGCAGTGTCTCTGAGCGCCCGTTTTCAACTTTATTTTTGGGAACCAGCCAAAGCGGCAGGATTGCTTCAAGCCCCAATCTGGTTACTGGGGCAACCTGATTCTTCTGGAAATTCCACTTCCCGATGGAAATTATAGTGACACGTGCCTCTCTAAACACCTAGGGTTTGTGTCTCATTCCATCCCCTACCCCATCCCCTTCATCCCAGGGACAAATTCCCAGCCTGCAAAACCAGCTGTTCAGGGTGCTTATTCCCCAAGTGGGGAGACTGTTAGGAAAGAGGCTGGAGGGAGGAACCCGACCACCAGGAGATGTGGAGATGTGGTGACTTTTCCAAAGTCTTCCCAACCAAATGGTCCACCATCTTCTGGGTGTCCCAGGCATGTTTTAGCTGTAAGTTGGCTCCCCTGCTCCTGGAGATTTGCAACCCATGGAGTGGGGACCGAGCAGTACAACTGCAATTGGACTTCGTTTGCTGGCAAATACTCTCCAAGCCTCTCAGCCCCACGTGTGTCCAGCCTTAGGACCCTAGCCAGCTGTGGGTCTTGATTATGTGACTCCAGGTGGGTCACGCACCTGAACGAATTACATAATTTCTCTCTCTGTCTTTATTTATTTTTTTGTAATTTATGTTTATAATGGGGTATAGCTGAATGTCAATGCTGTGTTTCTTTCTGCTGTACATCCACTTGATTCACTTACAGAGAGACATCAGTATATTCTTTTTCAGATTCTTACCAGTCTTGTATATTCTTTTCCTGTGATTACAGTGTGTTGAGTTGAGTTCTGTATGCTATACAGTCACTCCTTATCAATCACCGCCTTTGTCTGTGGAAGGGTATGTATTCTAAATTTCAACGTCCTGTTTTATGTCTCCCCCCCTCCCACCTTTCCCCTTTGGCAGCCAGATTTTTTTTTTTTTTTTTTTTTTTTTT
>NW_006771758.1:237343-259846 GCF_000442215.2 Lipotes vexillifer
GCGGTACACGGGCCTCTCACTGTTGTGGCCTCTTCCATTGCGGAGCACAGGCTCCAGACGCGCAGGCTCAGCGGCCATGGCTCACGGGCCCAGCCGCTCCACGGCACGTGGGATCTTCCCGGACCGGGGCACGAACCCGTATCCCCTGCATCGGCAGGCGGACTCTCAACCACTGCGCCACCAGGGAAGCCCTGGCAGCCTTAATTTTGTTTTCTGTATTTGTGACTCTGTTTTTGTTTTGTAAGTTAGTTCATATGTATCCAGACTTAGGTTCCACCTATAAGTGATATCTTATGATAAATCTCTTTCTCTGTCTGACTTGCACTTAGTATGATTGTATCTAAGTCCATCCGAGTTGCTGCCCCTGACCTTATTTCATTCATTTCATGGCTGTGTAATATTCCATTGTCCATAAGTACCACATCTTCTTTATCCATTCTTTTCCTTCCAATGTCATTTAGGTAGATTCCAAGTTGAGGCTCTTGTAAACAGGGCTGCACGAAACGTTGTGGTGCCTGCATCCTATCAATTTATGATTTTCCCAAGATGTAAGCCCAGGGGTCTTAGTGCCGTATGCTTTGTAACTCTATTTTTTAGATTTTTTAGGAAAAGCCATACACTTCTCCAGGGTGACTGTTAGCAATTTACATTCCCACTTTCATAGAAGCAGGGTTCCCTTTTCTCCACACCCTCCCCAGCATTTCTTGTTTTTAGACTTTTTGAGGATGGCCATTATGACTGGTGCAAAGTGATACCTATTTGTATTGTTGATTTGTATTTCCCAAATGTTTGGTTGGTCACAAAGGGCATATGGGTTTTTCCGTTAATATGTTAAATGCCCTTTTTGGCAAACCCAATCTTTGGCGATGTTGAGCAGCTTTTCAAATGCTTTAATGGTGAGTCGAATGTAGCTCTTGAAATCCAATTCCGGAATTCTGCCTTTTTTTCAAGTCCTTTTCGGTTATTTACCTCAAGACATTTTTCGGAGGCTGGTGTCGTTTACAGCCCTGCATGCCTTGTGAATTGCTGCCCCTGAGCACTGGTTTTCAAGTTGTTGTTTTGGGAAACGGCCACAAGGCGGCAGGATTTCTTCAAGCCCCACTTGTGTTACTGGGGCAACCTGAGCCTTTGGGAAAGTCTTCCTGATTGGAAATTAGAGTGGCTTGTGCCTGTTCAAACACCCTAGGGCTGGTGTCTCATTCCTTACCCCCTCTTACCGTTCATCCCCTGGACAATTTCCAAGCCCTGCAAAACCGGCTCTTGAGGGTACTGTCTTCCCTAGCTGGCGAGACTCTAAGGAAAGAGCCTGGATTTGGGAACCCCACCACCAGGAGATGTGGAGATAAGGTGACTTTTCAAATCTCTTCTTCTCCAGGTGGGTTCACCATTCTTTGGGTGTCCCAGGCATGTTTAGCTTAGCTTGGCTCCCCTGTACGTGGAGATATTGGACCCATGTCTTGGGGATTAGGCAGTATAACTCCAGTGGGGCTGCAGTTACTGGCACCTCGTCATCAGCTCCCTCAGCCCCATGACAGCCCAGCCTTGGGACCCAAGCCAGTTCTGGCTCCAGATGATGTGACACCATGTTTGGTCACCGCCCCTCATCGAATTCAGTAAAAATTTCTCTCTCTCTGTCTCTTTTTTCTTTTTTTGTACTTTAACTTTATTTTTATAATGGACTATAGCAGACTTACAATATTGTATTTCTTTCTATTGTATAACAACCTGATTCACTTATGCAGAGGTATCTATATATTGTTCTTCAGATTCTTACCAGTCATATTTTTTTTCCGCTATTACAGTGTGTTAAGTCAAGTTCTACATGCAATACAGTAGGTCTTGATTGATTACCTATTTTCTCTATGTAAGGGTATGTATACTGATTTAAACCTCCTTGTTTATAGCTCCACCCCCGCTTTTCCCCTTTAGTAGTCAAAAGTTTGTTTTCTAAATCTGTGACTTTGTTTCTGGGTTGTAAGTCCATTTCTATCAATTTTTAGAATCGCCTATAAGTGATATCGTATAATATTTCTCTTTCCTTGACTCATGTCACTTAGTATGATTGTATCTAGGTCCACTCGAGTTGCTGCAACTGGCCTTATTTCCTTCATTTCATGGCTGAGTAATATTCCACTGTACATATGTAGCACATCATCTTTATCCATTCTTCCTTCCAAGGGCATTTAGGTTGCTTCCATGTCTAGGCTCTTGTAAACAGGGCTGCACTAAACTCTGGGGTGCTTCTGTCTTGTGGTTGTTTGGTCTTCCCAAGATATACTCCCACCAGTGGAATTGCAGTATTCTCTGTAGCTCCATTTTTTTAGATTTTTAAGGAAACTCCATTCTGTTACCCAGAGTGGCTGTTAGCAACTTACATTCCCACCATCAGTGCAGCAGGGCTCTCTTTTCTCCGCACACTCTCCAGCATTTCTTGTTTGTAGGCTTTGTGATCATGGCCGTTCTGACTGTTGGGAGCTGATACTTCTTTTTTTAATATAAAATTTATTTATTTATCTATTTTATTTTTCATTGCATTGGGTCCTCATTGCTGCGTGCGGTCTTTCTCTAGTTGTGGTGAGTGGGGGCTACTCTTCATTGTGGTGCACGGGCTTCTCATTGTGGTGGCTTCTCTTGTTGCAGAGCACAGGGTCTAGGACTGCAGGCTTCCGTTGTGGCACGTTGTGTCACGTGGGCTCAGTAGTTGTGGCTCGCAGGCTCTGGAGTGCAGGCTCATTAGTTGTGGCACATGAGCTTAGTTGCTCTGTGGCATGTGGGATCTTCCTGGATCAGGGCAGGAACCTGGGTCCCCTGATTTGGCAGGCGGATTCTTAACCACTGCACCACCAGAGAAGTTCCCCGATACTTCTTTGTAGTGTTGATTTGCATTTCCCGAATGTCTGGTTGCCCAAAAAAAGGGGCTTTCAGTTTTTTCCATAAGTTTTTATGGTCCTTAAGCCAGAAGGGTTCCACCTGCTTGTTTATTAAAGTGAAACACCTGCACTCGGATTTTCAATCTGAGGGGCTATGAGGGATGTAATGCAACTGCTGGTTACTTTGGTAACTTATGAAACAACCTGTCGTCACTTCCCCATATAAACAGTAGCCTCCTCCTCCTCTGAGTAGTGAAGATGGCTCCCACGTCCTACCTGCCGTTTGCCATTAAGTGGTGCGCTGTTGCTCCAGCACCTTTTTGCTTTGCAAGTGTAGGATCCTCTATCCAATAAATCATTGACATCTCTGTTGCTATCTCCTGGCTCTTTTCAGTCTCAGAGCTGGACAAGTATAGGCCTTCCAGGTCTGCTGGGTGCAGCCCACCAACCATATAGTGATTCAATATTTTTATAGATTATGCTCCATTTAAAGTTATTACAAAATAATGGCTATATTCCCCTGTGCTCTAAAATATATCCTTGTTGTATATTTATTTTATATATGGTAGTTTGTCTAAATCCTATACCCATATCTCTCCCCTCCCTTCCCTCTTCCCACTGGTAACCACTAGTTTGTTCTCTACATGTGTGATTCTGCTTCTGTTTTGTTATATACATTGATTTGTTTTATTTTTTAGATTCCACATGTTGGAGAGGGTGTGGAGCAAAGGGAACCCTAGTGCACTGTTGGTGGGATTCTAAATTGGTGCAGCCACTATGGAAAACAATATGGAGGTTCCTCAAAAAACTCAAAATAGAACTACCACGTGACCCAGCAATTCCACTGCTGGGTGTATATCCAAAGCAAACGAAAACACTAATTCGAAAAGATACATGCACCTCAGTGTTCATACCAGCATTATTTACAATAGTCAAGATATGGAAGCAACCTAAGTTTCCATCAACAGATGAATGGATAAAGAAGATATGGTATGTATATAAATCAATACAATGGAATATTACTCAGCCATAAAAACAATGAAATTCTGCCATTTGCAACAAAATGTGGATGGACCTAGGGAGTATTATTCTTAGTGAAATAAGTCAGGCAGAGAAAAACAGAAAAATGCCTTCCATCATTACTATTGAGAAAATAGTTGACTGTTGTTTAGAGGTCAGTCTAACTGCCGTGCCTTTAAAGGTAATTGTCTTTTTTTACTCTCAGGATTTTTCTCTTTACCTTTGTTGTTTGCCATTTTGCTATCATGCATCTAATTGCAGATTTTTGTTTTATTTATTCCTTCCAGTTTTATTGAGATCTAATTGACATACAGAATAATGACTTGACATTCGTATATGATGCCAAATGATTACCATAATGTTTAGTCCATCACCTCATACAGTTACAATTTTTTTTTCACCTTGTGATAGCTTTCAGGATATGCTTTCTTAGCAGATTTATTTAAATTTATTTGCATGGGGTTCCTTGGATCTCCTTGATCCATAGATGAATGTGTTTCTTCAGTTCTGGAAAATTCTCAGCCATTTTCTCTTCAAACATTTCTTCTGCCTCATTCTCTCCTTCTAGGACTTGATCAGATGCACGTTAGATCTCTCACTGTACCCTCCTTGTGTCTTACTCTCTTTTAAATTTGTTTCTGCTCCATGTTTCATGCTGGATAGTTTATTCTAATTTATGTTTAACATATATTTATATAATACATAATTAACATATAAAATTAGATAGTTTCATATCTTAAAATATGTCTAATTAATGAGTTCATTTATTCTTCCTGTATTTTATACAATCTGCTGTTTATATCATTCATTGTATTTTTAAAATTTTATTTATTTATTTAGTTAGTTAGCTATTTAGGCTGCGTTGGGTCTTTCTTCCTGGGCATGGGCTTTCTCTAGTTGCAGTGAGCGGTGGCTACTCTTCATTGCGGTGTGTGGGCTTCTCATTGCGGTGGCTTCTCTTGCTGCAGAGCATGGGCTCCAGGCACGCGGGCTTCAGTAGTTGCGGCATGCGAGCTCAGTAGTTGTGGCTCACAGGCTCTAGAGCACAGGCTCAGTAGTTGTGGTGCACGGGTTAAATTGCTCAGCAGCATGTGGGATCTTCCCGGACCAGGGCTCAAACCCATGTCCCCTACATTGGCAGGCAGATTCTTAACCACTGCACCACCAGGGAAGCCCCTCATTCGCTGTATTTTTTTTATCTTCTCTGCAACCTGCCACCTCTTTCTGCCCTTAGCTCTAGTAATCTGAGTGCTGGCTCCAGTACAAACTCATGGATTTATAGAGTCTAATTTAGACTCACAATTGGTTAGAAAATAGGACCCATAAGCCTAGACTCATCTTTTCTGAAGAGAGAAATATATATTGTGTGCTGTAATGTGAGGGAGAGTTGGTGTGGGAGTGGGGAGCTGAGTGGAGGCAGGGAAAGGCAGCACATCAAGTACAGGTGGCATTGATGTCAACGTGAGTGGCTGTCGTGCTGTAGCTGCCACACAACAGCATTTGGCCTGAGGTTACATTAATAAAGATATTGTCTCTAGAATAGGGAGGTGCTCTACACTGCTCATTCATTCAACTGATATTTGTTGTGTGTCAGATATATTACATAGTATTTTTGCATCTAGGAAACCTCAGTGAGCTAAAAACAAGCAAACATTGCTGGCTTCATGGAGCATATATTCTATTGGTAAGGGGCAGACTGTATACTATAAGCACAGTAAATGAGAGAAGTGTTTATATTAGAAGTTGGTAAATGCTTTAAAGAAGGTGATTCAGAGTACAAGTGTGTGGGGAGAGGGGAGTTGTCTGTTGTGGTCAGTGTGGGCCTCATTGAGAAGCTGACCTTTGAGAAAAGATTGAAGGACCTGAATTTTCCAAGAGGATGTCTGGGGGATGTTCTTTCCAGGCATGGAGGACTTCCGTTGCAAATGCACTAGAGCAGCAATGTGCCTGTGTCCATTCACTGCATTTTTAACATTGGTTATTTTGATATTTGTTTATAACAGCTCTGTTTCTTTTTCCAGTTTGCTATGACAAATTTGATAGTTTCCTATAATGTAATCTGTTTCCTATGATATACCTGTTTTCTGCAGGTATTTTCAAGTTTGTCACTTAATTCTTTAAGCTTGGTAATGAAGGTGGTGTTTTAGTCTGACAGTCTCCATGTCTGAGGAGAGTGCAGCTGTGTTTCTGCTTTTCTGCTTTCTTTTGGTTCTTCTGGATCTCAGAATGGAGGGGGTGCTTCTTTCTGTTCCTGCTAACCTTTGACTCCTGGCCTTCTTTGGCTTTGTAAAGTTACTGGTAGGGTAAGCAAGGCCTGGCACAGGTGTTCCTGCCCCCAAGAAGCTTTGGGTTTGCTCTGTCAGGGACCTGGGTCACTCCCACTTGGGTATCAACTTAAACCATTTTCACAATTTGAGATTCCTTAGTCAACTCAGGTTGTGAGTCCCTGGGTGTCAGTTCTTTTGGGGTCCAGTCTGGACTCAAAAGTCCCCCAGTTTCGAGGAAAGAGGGATAGGTTTCCACTAACTTTGCCCTGATGTCGAAAATTCGGCTTTTTGAAACCCCAGCTTAAAGTGAGCAGGTTTCCTAAAAATTTTCACCTTTCATAGGCTTTGTGCTCTGACTTTTGCTGCCCCTCCTACATGCAGTCCCTGAGCAGAAGCCCAAAACAACAATAACTGGAAATGCTTGCAGGCATAAGTGCTTCCT
This sequence comes from Lipotes vexillifer, assembly GCF_000442215.2. NCBI lineage: Eukaryota > Metazoa > Chordata > Mammalia > Artiodactyla > Lipotidae > Lipotes > Lipotes vexillifer. Next base: position 243,943 of record NW_006771758.1, read on the forward strand.
ATATTCCACTTTTCTCTCTGGTTATGTGTCTTTCTCCAAAAATTGGCCTGGGAACAACCAACCTACTGCTGTTTGGGTTTCTCAGTCCATTTCAGGAGATGTTGAAAGTATCGAAACCAGTGTGTGCAGGGTGTGTTTGTGTGCAGGGGGGAGTGATCTGAATGATGGTTGTTTTTAGTCTCTCATATCCTTAAATGTGTTCAAGTTGGCATGGGATCCCCAGAACATAATGGAATTTGGGTGCTTAAATCCTTGTGAAGTGCTATACACATGGCCATGGACCAGCACAAGAGAAAATGCACTTTGTTTAGACTTCTTACCTATGTCCAGCTGTTTAAGAATGTGTTTCACGTCTTTACTAGACAACTGCTTGCATGTCTTAAGGCTATGATTTCCACAAGTCTTAATACAAGAAGCTGAGCAGTCTTTCTGATTGTTAACATATTTACTGGAGAGAAAACAGATTCATCTGTACAAATGATCAGGCTTGAGAAGTGAAGCCTTCAAAGATACACAGTTAAGGAATCGACAATTGCTCTTATTTATTAGGAATACAGGCTGTATTTTATATTTTAAAAATGTCAGTTTTCTCATTCATGCTCTTATGCAAAGTTAATGAAATAGAATATTTTCATTAAAATATTTTCAAATAGCTATGTTACTGAAATTAGGACTACTGTGAAGACTAAAAAATTGTAACCCAAATTATAAAGCATTTTGTTCTGAAGACATTAAGTGTACTTTTAATTGTCCTATGCTTCCCATATTGTAAACTTTAAAATCCTTGTGAAAATTGCAAGTGTCAACTTTCCTACTGATGCGGCACACAGATTTCAAAATCCAGTCTTTATTCTGTTTTATAGTACATGCGTTTTGAAGGGCACAGTCCATCACAGAAGAAAATATTTCTTTTTCTTAGTTATGCAACACATGTGTTCATGCCATTCAGTTTTAGAGTAGAGTGAGTTGATGGTTCTTCATTCTTTAAAAAGTAAAGTGAGATAATAATCGCCTTAAAGTACCTATCATAGAAAAGTTATTTCCTTTCCCTGTGGGTTCCAGCAGCGTTGTTGAAGTCAAAGTAGTGCCCTGAGTGAAGGTCGTGGGGGCCTTTCCAGGGCCCAGGGCAGTGGTGTGGAGCAGCATGGGTTTCTTTCCTTGTGCAAGAAGCCAGGCCAACTCAGCCCTTCCTGACTCCATAGCCTCTAGATGACCCACCTCAAGTTCCAGAGGGCTGAGGTTCTCAATGACCCCTGAGCAGCTGACTCGAGTTATCGTGGGTGATTTCTTCCACATTGGTTTTTGCACATTTACTCAGAAATTGGAATCTCAAAGGGGAAAGCACATCTCTCTCTCTTTAGAGTCAGCAGGGCAGAGTCGGGGAGGGGGCAGTGTGGTCTGGGGGTGGGGGACTGGGACTGAATGTTGATTCACCACTTACGGCCTTTGGAACTCACACAAACGCTCTCTTCTTTCTCTGCCTCAGTTTCCTCACTTGTCAGAGAAGAAAAAGGACTGTTTCCACCTCATGGACTTGCTCTAAAGAAAAAATGAGGTCATAAGTGGAAGGAATTTAGTCACTGGCATATAAAAAGTGCTCAATAAATGTTTGATTTTAATATTCAGGCACGAGAAATGTTTTGCACAGATTTGGTTAACTCACCTGGGGAGAGTAATATTCTTGAGAGAGAGGTTTGAATGTAGTTCAGAAATAATTAAATGCCTTCCTTGATTGAAATAGAAAGGCAATTAAGACAATGAAGCATTTTTCTCTGTGTTATCTAGGACATATTTTTCTCATTTTCCTCTTGTAATGGGAAAATTTGAAACTCACACATAGTGGTGACAAATTACTCATCCCGAGGTTAATTGTTCCCCAACAAATACATTACCAGTAGGGAAGGTGGATGATTCCACAGGTTTCAGAATCCAACTGTGGGTAGCATGATGCTTGGGATTCACACAGGCCTGGGTTTCTGTGGCCAGGATAGGATTTTGGAAAAGTTTTTTTAATCTCCTGCAGTCTCAGGCTCCCTCACCATAATTAGGGGTAAAAGTCCCAAACTGCAATGGTGGTATCATCAGGTTTGTAGGTGAGAGGCTATCACATGCTATTACATCATAGCCGAGCCACAACCGAAAGCTGACTTTGCAATATGTTCCGGGGGCTTACTTATTGTAAGAGGGAGCAACCTGTTCACATAAAATGAACCAATTAACCAAGCTCTGTTCACTTTACGCAAGCAAACTGTCTCCCAAGTGTGTGTCTCTGGTTATCTGGGATGGGGCACAGACAACACTAATATGTGCCCAGGAATAGGGTGATGGGATGGAGAGAGGGGACAGAGATAACTTTGAATGTCATAGCTGTTGCATCTATTAATTTCCCTATGCACATGATTATCTATTTGATGGTGTTTTTAAAATTTCACTAATATGTATCGGGAAGGCTTTGTGACAGATGAAAAACCCACAGTCCCTGTCTTCAAAGGAACATAGGGCAGAAAAGGGACTTATATGGTTGGGTATGATATCTGTTGGTTTAAAACCTCAGGAGCTTCCCGGGTGAAATCTGGCCCCTGTACACGGAGGGCAAGGAGAGACCGAAGAAAGAGGCAGACCACTCCAGATTTGTAGGTGGCAGGTTTGATAAGCAAGAGAACTTACATACAAGGCTTGTCTTGGGTAGCTGCAAGATGAGTAGATCTCTGCACGTGCCCGACCGAATCTTAAAAGTTTAGGTAGATTTGGGATAATGGGATTCTGTCTCGCATCCTGTCCAGATGGTCTCAGCAACACATTGCTCTCTCAAGACTGTGTCCTTGAAAACAGTTCCCACTGTGGGAACAGAGGGCAAATGTACATTTCAAGGACAGGGGAGGGGGCTAGCAGCGTCAGATTGCCCTTACTCAGCTCGAGGGTCAACAGGAGGTCACGTCTTCTCCATGACCTCCTCCAAAAATGTCTGAGTAGGCTAACACTGACAAAACTCTAAAATCTCTTATGAGTTAACATAAGTTTATTTCTTGCTTGTATTAAAGTGCATTTCCTCATGCAGTTTGAGGGACCCAGATGCCTTTGACCCTGTGATTCTAACATCCCAGAGCCGGGGTCAGCAAACTTGGCTCGTGGGTCAAATTTGAATATTTTTTTGTGAATAAAATTTTATTGGAACACAGCCACATCCATTTGTATGTATTACCTGTGCTTTGTAGCTGCTCTCACACTACGACGGCAGAGTGAGTACTCGTGACGGAGGGAGTATATAGCCCATGAACCCTAAAATATTGACTCTCAGCACTTTACAGAAAAAGTTTAAGCCCTGCCTTATAGCATTGGGATCTTCTCTTGGATTATCTGATTCAGCTCACAGAAGGGAGAAGAAGGGTGGAAGATTCTGTGGGAGGTTTTTATAAACTATATTTGGAAATGGCTTCCATCAATTCCACCTACATTTTAATGGCCAGAGCTCGGTTGGAGCCATACCTAGCTGCTAGGGAAGCTGAGAGATGCAGTCTTGGCAATGGCCCAGGAGGAAACACATAGCAGTTCTCCACAGACTGGTACTGTGCTAGATTCTTCCATTTACTCTATCTTCGTTGTTCCTCAAAACGACTGTTTAGGGCTTCCCTGGTGGCACAGTGCTTGAGAGTCCGCCTGCCGATGCAGGGGACGCGGGTTCGTGCCCCGTTTCGGGAGGATCCCGCATGCCGCGGAGCGGCTGGGCCCGTGAGCCATGGCCGCTGGGCCTGCGCGTCCGGAGCCTGTGCTCCGCAAATAGGAGAGGCCACAACAGTGAGAGGCCCGCATAACGCAAGAAAAAAAAAAATAATAATAATAAAATAAAATAAAATAAAATAAAACACAGATCCGATCACGTCTTTGCCCCACTCCTGCCACGAAAAAAAAAAAAAAAAAAAAAAAAAACTGTTTAATGAGTACAGTACTACTTTGCTGATGAGGTACCTGAGGTTCAGAGAGGTTAAGCAACTTGCCTCAAGGTCGCTCAGCATCAAAATAGTGGGAGTGGGGATTTGATAGACAGGATATCTTGCTCTGAAACTTGCACTATTCTCTCTGAAAAAAGCTTCTTTAAAATTGTGGTAAGATACACATAACATGTACCACTTCAGCCATTTTTAAGTGTACAGTTCAGTGGCATATACAATATATTTTGGAGAGTGGGGAGTTTCTTAGATTTTGACAGGAATTTAAAAGCACAGGGCTTTCATTTCAATGATACTATTAAAAAGTTAAGCATAGTCAGACTTATCTGGGTAATTTCCATAAAACCGAGTACTGTCATACAATTTTTAATCTCACATTTTAGTTTGTGTTTATTGGTGCCAACAGTGATTCTTTATTGTCATAAGCTGGCAAGAAAGGGACAGAGGTGGATTTGCTACTGAAATAACTCCTTTAAGCTTTTCCTATACCACGTGTATTAAGGAATGTTTTGTGGTGGTTCAAAAAAAGAGAAAAATGGTAGAAGAATTGAGACATTATGCCAGACATACTTATACAGGCATACCAGCCTCAAAGAACCTACTTTTTTTGAAATCAGAACCATCTTGACATTTGAGTGGCAATTTAGTTTCCACAAAACAATGTTTTCCAGTGTTTTATTATCGTTCATTTATAAATCTTTGCTTTTGTGGTGTTTTTCATTATTTTTATAATTTGTTTTCACAGTTGTTTGTGCCATATGCATAAAGAATTCATCCCTAGTTTTATGCTTGTGCGTATTTAAGTAAGGTTGTAAAATTATTTTAAATAAAAACATGAGGGATCCAGGAGAATATTTTCTTTTTAAAAGGTATGTGTACAGTCGTCCTTGGTATCCGAGGGGGATGGGTTCCAGGACTCCACAAATAGAAGAATCCAAGGACGTTCAAGTCCCTTATGTAAAATGGTGTAGTCCAGTCGGCCGTCCGTATCCACAGGGTTCCACATCCAGTGGATTCAAACAACCTTGGATCCAGAATGCAGGGATACGGAGGGCTGACTGTATATGACTCAAGTTTACAAAAGACCACCCCACAGAGAGAGTTTTCTTTTACAAAAGAGTTTTATTTGAATTAGGAAACTGTACCAGTCAGGGCAGACTAAGCTAAGCTGTGACAAGCGAACCCCGAATCCCCGGTGGCTTAAATCACTTGCTTACATTAAATCTATTGGGTATTGGCAAAGACCTCTGCTCATTGTGATCATGGACAGCAGGACCCCAACTGATGGATCTACCCTTGGTAATACCTCTGGTTGAGTGGAGTGACTACTCTGGGTCCTCTCACTTCTAAATAAATGCTCTGGCTCAAGTAGGTCAGATGACCACACCTAACTACAAGCAGAGTACTGTAATTTTGGGGGAGTACCCAGAGGAAAGAGAAACCAGGAATCAGCTCACAGCAATAATATGTGTAACAGAAAGCATCCTTCATCTTTCTGTCAAGTAGTAACCTGTGCCCTGATTTCAACACTTCCTATTCCCTGGTAGAGTTGCAGACAGCTTTCTTAATTTCATGGGCAGCTGTGGCTCTTGGGTTACAGCCAGACCTGGCTGCTTACTAGCCACGGGACAAGGGCAAATCTCAACCTCAGCTCCTCCCTTGTGAAATGGGGGAGAAATGTCACTTGCATGGTTTGTTCAGAGGAGTCAAGACAATAACTCATGTGAAACCTCCTTCTCAGATGTAAACTATTATCCAAAGGAAGGTAATAGTATTGTTTTTGGTAATCAGTCATACCACACTGAGGATAAAGAACAGAGAGTAATGATTTCACCCTACAGCACTTGTTACATGAGCAATATTTTCTCACAAAAATTTATTGAAAATTCACGAGAAATTTCCTTAGGTGATCTGCTCATGAAACCTGAAGAGAATAGCTCTCCAATAAAAAAGCAGAATGTTCCTCTTGGCTAGAAAATGAAAAAGCATTTTACATGGCCCCAAATCTATATGGTCCAATTTTCTAGCAGATTCCTACATTAAAAAATGTGAGGTTGAAGAAAAGAAGCACTGTCTACCTTCTCAAGAAGCAGTAGCTTTAAGTTGGGAATCAGTATGAAAAAAATTACAGGTGTCCCACAAAATAGTGCTGAGGATAGAAACAAGATTCTTGTACTGCTGTAGCGTTGATTCCTTAAACTGAAATCACCCAAGTATCTTGGAGTTCTAGTTTAGTAGAACTGGATGGCATCCTAAGATGGTCTTACTCCTAACACTCTTATCTTCCAGATGAAGAAAGTAAGGTCTGGAAATGTTAATTGATTTGCCCTAGATTATGTGCCTTAAACACAAGTTGATAAGTCAAGTATTTTTTCCCTTTCCCGAACCTGAAATTATAGAGATGAACCCAGTGGAGAAAGAAATGTTTCTCTGTTCCCTCATACAATTGCTAATAAGAATCTCTTCTAATCAGAACCTATAAAATTCCCTACATTGTGTATCTGCAAGTGGACAAAGGGCCCACTGGAAATTCTTGTGAAGGTCTAGCAATGATCTTGAGATTCCTTTTCTGCCTATCTAAAATTCAATTGTTTCCCCATTTCAGAATTTTCAAAATGATGTTTTAATCCACAGGAAATGTATGAATTGAGAGTAAGAAAATAAGATACCAATTTCTCATTGAATAATTTCATTATCTGATTATTCTATTTAATTAGAAATGGAAGTGTACTTTTCATCCTAGGAGAATTTTCACATTGTCTGCAAATAGAAAAAGAAACATAAGCTACCTTCCTAGGCATATTAGTCAGGAGAGGCTGGATTATGCTGCAGTAAAAAATCTCTGGGACATACAGTAAGAAAAGATTATTTCCCATTCAAGTTAAAAGTCCACTGTGGGTTGGAGGGCTCTTCATTTTTTGCAAAGAGTGGCAGGTGGAGCGAAACTCCATCTGGGAGTGGTCAGCAGCTGTGACACGGGGAAGGGGATTTGGTAAATTGCACACTGGCTCTTAAAGCTTCTGCCTATAAATAACACATACTGCTACTGCTAATTCCTCATTTGTCAAAGCAAATTACAAGGTCACATCTAAATGCAGAAGGATCAGAATACTTTAATCTTACTATGCACCTGGAAGAAGAAAAATCATAATTTTGGTGAGCATCTCTAATGGCTACCATACTAGGAATAAAAAAAAGAAGAAAATAAAAACAGAACAGGACCCACAGCCCCACAGTACGTGACCCAGCTGTCAAAAAGCCAGCGTCTCACACCATCAGTATGAATCAAATCCCCAATCAGGGGTAATAAAATACCTGTCAGCTATACAACAAAATCTCTTAACACATTAATTTGAGGCAGGTAAGGTTTCCTGAGTCCATTTATTCATCTTCATACATTAGTATTGCATAGAATAGGAAGCAGGTACAAATGAACTAAACTAAATGTGGGGCTGGGATGAAGTTTCTAGAAATTCATTTTGGGCCAGCTAAATGGGGAGACACATTTATGCCTTTTGTGGATTTTATTAGACTCATTTCTCTGAGGAGAAATCAGTTCTTTGACATGATTATACCAATCAATAGAGTCTTTCTAAAATAATTTGACAATAGAAAATTTAGAGCCCGATCAGATAGAAAAGTTCATATTCACTTAAATTGCTAATAAGAGTAATTGTTTAATGGGTGACTCTACAAAGGCACCCTGAACCTTTAAAACTTAGCCTTTTGGGGAAATGTCTGAAGGTCTGGAATATGTTTAAACAAGCTTCATTTGTTTCTTTTATTTGGGTACAATTATTTGCTTAGGTAAATATTTTTAAACTTTTAGTGTATTACTAGCAACAAAGTGTTTCAAGTGGGGGGGGGGGAAACTAGCCCAGAACATCCCCAAAATTAAAAAATAGAGTTTTGTACTTTCCAGAATAATGAGCACTTTTATAGTCTTTCTTTAGATCCTTCTTGGTAAAAACCTACAAAACAAAAGGAAAGGAGAGTCAAAGTCTGCTGACTTACTGTTTAAGTAAAGGGGCCCCCCCCACCCCTTAAAATCTTATAACAGAGCAGGGTTAACATTAACACCCTAACCACAGTAAACCAAACATTTTATTATATATTTTATGTTCAAGATGAAAATGAAGATATAATAGTGAGATAATTTTATACAGAGGTACCGTGAATTCTCTGAATAGGGGTAAGTTGATTTTGTGTTTTCTGCCTTTCTTAAGCTATCATTACTAATTATATAAATAGCAAACTTTTATTGAATATTGACTACAGTACCAGGGGCTGTACCAAATACTTTATATTTTCCCCTCACTTATTCCTTACAGCAAACCTACTTTTACAAACAAGGAAATTGAGGATGAAATGACTTGACCAAGGTCACCTATCTAGTTAACAGTGGAATCCTCTTTTGGGATAAATCATTGTGGTAATATTTCAACTAAGGTATCTGATAATTGCAGTGTTTTTCTAATCCAACTGTCCTGGAAAGAATTTAAATTGGCAGTGGTTCCTTTATTCATAAATATATGAATGCCCACTCTGTGCCTGGTCCTGTCTTAAAGCCTGTGGATATAGAGCTGAATAAATTTGCAAGGCACAGAGGTTAAGAAAAGTGGGTTCTGGCATCACACCAACAGACTTGGTTTGGGATCTTCAATGCGACCTTGGACAGGAACTCTAGCTTCACCTGAAAACTGGGAAATTATACTGATGCTTACTTCATGGTTTTCCTGGTAAATTAAATGAGATAATGAAAGTCAAGTGTTTAGAACAGTACATTGCATAAGATGCTCCATGATATGCTCTCAGTAAATACCAGCTTTTATTGTTATTTTTGTCGTTGTCGTTGGTATAAGCAACAACAGACATTGTCGAGGAGCTCCCTGTTTAGGGAGGACGGGGAGACATTTAAAGGATATTTTCCTGTCCGATATGATATGAACATTAGGCGAATCAGGAAAAGGCGTGAGTGACTGCCTATAGAATGGGTTTGGAAAGTTTTCGCGGAAGAGGTGAACTTGAGCCGGTGTTTTGCAAGGGGAGAGGAGCTTCTCCAGGTGGAGAAGGGTGTAGGCATTCCGCTCCTGTACAAAGGTGCGGCGGCAAAGGTGTGTTTGGAGGAATCTCTAGGCTCTGGCGAAGTGGAACATTCTAGTGAGGGCAAGAGGAATGAAAAGCGAATGGAAAACCAGTAGTGGGAACTTGGGTGGTCTGAACCAGGAAAGGCTCTGCCTTGGGCGGCAGTGACGGGAGGGAGGCCGGGTGATCGCAAGGTGGCGCTGTGGCTCCACGTAAAGGGAAGATTCGGGCACCCGCGGGTCACTGCATGCCCAGGGCAGCCTCGGAGAGGCGGGGCACGGCGGTCTTGGTGGGCTTGGCACCATCTTCATACAGCCACCAAATAATGGCGGTGATAAAGATAATAAATACGCAGGTAATCCGAAGCAGTCTCTTTTAGGACACACGGCATCAATAATCAGAAACTGTCCGCGAGGAACAATTAAGAACGCGGAACTGTCCAGCAGGGATCAGTGCGCGCGCATCCCGGGTAATTTGTGGATCCCGGGGGAACCTGCCTCGCCCTCCTGGAGCCGAGCTGGGCGCTAACCTGTAGCCTCTGGGCGGTTCCTGCGCCCTGTGGACGACCTCCTGCTACCTGCAGGCCAAAGGAGCTACAGTTTCCACGCCTGCCGTGGGGCGCTCAAGCCGCATCCTGCCTGCACCTTTCCTCCGATTGGCCCTGAGATCTTTGGGGGACTACTTCGCTGGGTTTCACATGCAGATATGGACACACGAATCACATATGAGCTCAGGCTCAGACACGTGTACGATGCTTTTGCACACACATTACATGCACACCCACTCACATAAACGAGGAATGTCTACACGTGACACATGCACACACTATACACATGCACTCGTGTACTCACGGTTGTGTGCAACAATCCTCAAGCACACGCGCACACATGCACCCAAGTGCGCGATGTCACTCACTGCCACACACTCGTATTGCAAAGACCCACGATATGCAACCACTCTTCGTTTGTACAAATATTTGCACACTCACAGCACACACATCCAACAAAGACCTCCGAGCGCGGAGCGGTGCGTAAATATCCAGTGAATTGCACGTTAAAGAAAACACACTCGAGAACTTTTTGTGACTGGGGCATCTCGAGGTTGTCTGCTAACTCGTCCTCTCTTCTACTTTCGTCTAAGCAAACTGGCCTTCCCTTCTGCTCCAAATCCTCGAAGGCCTCAGTTTCCTTCTTTCAGATTTGCACTACTGAAGGGATGCTAATTTCCAAACAGCCCGGCAACCCCTGTTCTCCCAACCTGGAGTCTCCTTCCGTGCGGGGAGCGAGGGCCATTCAGACTCCAGAATCAATCAGCCGGATCAGACTCCAATCCTGCGGGCTGGAGGACTGTGGGGAAGGGTCAGGGGAGGAGTAAGGTCGCGGCCCTGGGGCAGCCTTTGACTGGGACCTTTCTGGCGTGCCCCTAACTGTGTTCTCTCTACACAGAGTAACTTCAGCTTTTAGCTATGGCGATTCCAAGGCCATACAGCCTTCCTCCATTAAAGCGCATCCGCAGGTGTCCAGATTTCTGCCCTCTGATGGGCGTCCCAGGCATCCCCGCAGTCTTTTATTCAGTCTATTTCAATTAGGCAACTTTGCGTGTGCCTGGAGCTCTGAAACTTCAGCTAGGGCTGGGGAGAAGCGGCTGACTGGAGGTCACATAACAAATGTGGCAGAGCCAGGGCTGGAGCTGGCACGACCCTAGCGCGCCCTGCCGCTGGCGGCCCCGAGAGACGCGGGCATTTGTATCTGACCGCTGGAATGCGCAAACAGTCCGCGTATTAGGGCTTTTCAGAACCGTTTACCCTCCTCTCTACTCTCTGCTGCCTGCTTTTGGGGGGACAACTTGCGCCCCCGCTCCTTTCTCATCCAGGATACCTACAGGCTCGAGAGCTAAAGGGGTCTTCGAGCCATGGGGGGCAAGCACCAAGGCGAATGGGGGAGATAAGCACCGAAGCTGGGTGAGTGGTTTGGATCCAAGGTTCAGAGGATAGGCTCTGGAGAAATCTGGGCTCGGCGAGTTTATTAGCAAAGCGGCTGTGGACAAGTTGTTTCATTTTAGTCACAGAGCGTCAGTTTTCTCACCTGTAAAATAGGGGTGATCTTACCTGCCTTGTTTGTCTGTTGTGGGAATTCAGTGAGTTTATGCCCATAAAACCTTCAACAAATGGGATCTGTTCTTATCTGGGGGCCGCCCCAGAGGAAACCGGAGAGTCTGCAGGCTCGATCCGGGAAAGGTTTGTTCGAAACCCTGGCCTCAAGCCCTCGTCCCATGCAGACTAAGCGCTCCCAAGCCAGAGCCCCAGCGGTGTTATTTGCCTGATTTCTACCTCCTAGCTCTCTGTGGGTGACTTTGTCCCTCTCTAGGCCTCAGTTTCCCTGTCCGTGCTGTGGGAAGAGGCACGCTCCCAGGGTCTGGAAGTATCAGCCAGACTGGGTGAGCAACCCGGGGCTTCTCTGCAGCGCTGGGGGTCGGAATCAGGGTTCACGGTCCAGGGAAATCCCCCCTTCCCTTTGCCGCTTGCCAGAGAGGACTGAGAGCAAGGAGGGAGGACAGACGGATTTCCGGTGGAACCTTGGCCTCCTGCTCCTACGCATTCCTCGAGGGCAGCGGGTAGAGGTATCCGGAGGGCAGGGGCAGGGTTTCGCCGCGGGCGACCGGGATCCGTTGTTTGACCACCCCCGCCGGCGTCTGGGTGCTGCTCAGGGGTCACTGCGGAGTTGCGCCGCGCTCAGTTCCTCCCTTTCCCAAGGCCCCGGGCCACCACCCTCCACCCACCTATCCTTCTGAACCTCCTTGGGGCAGTGCCTTGGCCTCTGTCCAACCCTGCCCGTGACTCCAGGCCGCGGAGGGACGCCTTCGGAGCCGGCCGCGTGCGGCAGGACTTTGCGCCTTTGGCCTTCATCGCCCCATCTTTCCCTTTTCCCTTCTTCCCAGCTTTGAAAGACGCATCTTTCCTCCGGTTTCACTCTGAGTGGTCTCTGGCTAGCGGCAAAAGGTAGGGGGCATTTCCCAGACAGGCGGCCCTTCTGGGGGCGCGTCTTCATAAGGGGGACCGAAACGAGGGAATTTTCTAAATAACAGGTCCCAAGTCTGGCCTCCTGGGGGCGGACTAGCGGAGAAGATTCCCTCTTTCCCTGCGACGTCCCCCTAGTCTTAGCTGGGCGTCTTAGCTGGGCATCTTGTCTCCGCTCTTTTGGGGAGCGGGTGTGTTTCTATTTGCTCTCCCCGGAAGTTACCGCGGCGACTGATGCTCTTCAGGAAACGGAACTGATCTCTTTGTGCCTTAAGAGGGTTGGGATATCCAAGAGTGAGAGGGTGTCAAAGGTCGGGGTGGGGAGAAGGGCTTGCGCACAGGGCCTGAGTTACCCCCAACGCGGGGAGACCCCGAGGGCTGGGCAGCCTTGTCTACTGTCTGGAGCAACTGAGAGGAAGTGGGTGGACGCTAAACCGCGCCCACCGCCAGGCGGAAGACACTCTGAGAAGCCCTGAGGGAGTCTTCACTCCAGGGGAAATATCAAGTCTTTCCAATTGCTCCTTCCCCATATAAACTCATTCTGCTGTATATTTTCCTCATGTACATGTTCTTTACCCCTCACTTTCTTCCTCCCTAATTCTGCAGGTCTGGACAAGGCCTGGAAGTCAGCATTTCTAACAAAATTCCTCCTTCCCCCATTTGATTAAGCTGATAAGCAGGGTTTACGTTATAACTGATTACGCTGATAAGTTACCCTAAAGTCATATCGCAGATATGCTACAAAGCCTGGGCAATGCTATACATACAAGTTTGTCTCTCCACAGAGGATGTGACTATAAATGTAAAAAAGCATGAAGACAGTCTCAGTACATACTTTACAGTCACCCCTGTAAACACGTTTTGCTTTCTGGAGGTGGTGCAAACCTACATGAGGGAACACTGAAAAGCGTTTAAGGGATTTTTCAAAGTTTAAAACTGCCAGTCCTAGTTCATTATTCACCAGAGGAAATCCACAAAAAGGTACCATTCTGCTGGCCTGGGTGTTGTTCCTAGTTTTCTATCACCTTCTTTGTCTCTTTTCCACCTTCTCTTTAGCTTCCTTCCTGCTTAAACATTTATTACTGGGTAAGAAAGCAGGATTGAACGCACAAGGATACCCAGAAGAAAAACTATGAATACACTCTGCTTGATTAAAATAAAGTACACTCACCATCCCAGGTGATGTATCTGCTGCCTCTGCATAGCCAAATGGACTTGGTCATATACCAAAAGATACCTGCCCCCTTTTATTTTTCCTCCCATGGCCTGGTGGATGTGGAGGTTGCCTTCCTCTTATTTAGTTCCTGGAGATTACTGGCTCTGGGGCAGGAATTGGGCTGCTGAAGGCTTCTTTCTGTGGGCCAGTTTCTCTTTTGGATCACGCAGCTTCAGGCCCCTCCACAAACACATCATTTGCAGAGTGCTTTTAGATTTGCTTGACCCCACCCCTCGAAATCCATCTGTTGTGTTGCTGTCACTGATCCTTGTCCTCAGAGTGGCTGTGTCTCTCTTTTCTCTGTCACCTTTGGCAGTGATCTGATGCCCCATTGTGCGTTCCCCATCAGTGGGGTATGTACCTCACCAGACTCAGCTTAGAGTCCTAACACTGTTTACTGGAGAGTGAAATGGAGGCTCAGGCAATTAAAGAGAGGGAGATCTCGGTCTTATGCCAGTGCTACCTGGGACTCTTTGACAGGAAGGTGGCCTCTGCTTCCTGGTCCCCCTTCTCTGAAGGGGGACCTTGTCCTCAGAGAAGGCAGGGGATGGTCCAGGAAGGGGAAGGGATTGGCTCTGGGGACCCTTTGGGCCTTGGCGGTTAAACTTGGAGCTTCGGGAAATTTTCAGCAGGCCAAGTTTCAATTGTGCACTTAAATTCTATAGAGATGGAGAATGTCCAGCTTCCCCTTTTCCCTCTTCACAAAACTATAATCCTTCCAGTGTTTCCACCAACGTACCCCTCATGAACATCTACTGTGTGCCAGGAACTCTGGTGGGTAGTGTGGGGATCCTGATGGAGCAAACAGATCTCTTGGAGAGCTTCTTGGAGGAAATGGCATTAATTATGGTATCAGGGAGGAAAAGCTCAGCACATTAAGTGGTCCAAATTAAATGGTATGAGACTGGGCAGGCTTTGTGCACAAGAGATAAAGCAGTGTTGAAGACAGTGGCCGTGTAACCTCAGGCCTGAAACAGTCTTTCAACTAGTTTATGAATCTGGAAGTGGCTCCCACTTTCCTGCTCTGCCAAGAGCACTAAGTTTAACTTCTGCCTGTCTCCATTCCATTCAACATGAGCATGTGTACTTTTCCATCACTGACCCCGCGAGCTCCCTAAATCAAAAGGCCAAGAAAGGCCGGCAGAAAGGGGACCTGGATTTCTGGCAGAGAATTTCCCCGAAGGAGCCCTTAGCAGATTTGGCTGCAGTCAGGGAGTTCCTTTGAGGGCAATGAAACAGAAGTTCACCATGTGCTTATTAGAGGTTACAACCTGCTAAAAAATGATGGGGCACGTTACCCAGAAACATCTAGCTATTTCCTTTGCCAGCCACAAGCCTATATGTTGAAAGGTCTGAGGAAGGAGATCACTTCATCTTCCCTTCCTTCCTCCCTTCTTCCCTGTCTCCCTCCCTTCATTCCCCCCTTCCCTGATCTCTCTCTTTCTTGACAGGTGGCAGAGGCCGAAGTTGGGGGAAGGTTTGTTCAAGCCCCCCATTTTAACAGAAAGAATGAGGAAGAGAGAAACCCTACACCAGATAACTAATCAGAGACGTTGTTTTTGCTTTGGTAGTTACTCTAAAGAAAAAACTATTTGGTGGGGCGGTGATGAGGGGGTGGGGATTTATTCCGAGCAAATTTTAAAACGCAGCCTGGCACAGCTCCAGTGCGAGCATTCGTTAGGTAAACGGTGGTTTACCTCTCCCGCGGGATGCTCCAGAGAAGTGAGCATGTGAGAACAGTGCCTAACGCCGGCGGTCTCCAGGCTAGCCGCGGAGCGAGAGGGGTTTCAGTGGCTTGACTAGGGGCAGAGCCCGGGTCCCCCAATTCCCTGGGGATCCACAGCGCCTTGCTTGCCGGAGCCCAGGGTCCACCACTCCCTCCCAGCGTGGAGGCAGCGCCGTCCGCGAGCTCCCAGCGCCGATCTACACACCCATTTTTCCAACCCACCACCCCCTCCTCAAAGCGAAGAGGTGGGCACCTGGCATGCGCGTCCTGCTTTTTCTGCCCGGGCTCTCCCGTCTCCTCCACTTTTGCCCCCGACGTCCCAGAACAGCGGAGCAGGACACGGCCCTGGGAGGGCGCAGCCTGTGCGCCTCCAGCGCGCTCAGGGCGCGGCGAGGACGCTTAACAGACTGCAATGGCCGGGATGCAGACCCCAGCTCAAATCCCTGAGAAGAATATCCTCCTCCCTTTCCTTCTGTCTCCCTTCTCCTGCCCGGCTCTGCCCAGCTCAGCCCCGCTCCTCTCCAGCTCGGACACGGGGTACTAAGCGATCCTTCGCGCGCCACTTTGCGAGGAACTTTGGCCGGCTCCCCTGCGCCACCCGGAGAGGGATGTTAATGAGGCAGCGTGGCCCTGTGCTGAGAGCCAGCAGGCTCCTGCGCCGCGATTGGCTGAGGCGAGGCGGAAGGATGACGTTATGCAAATGAAGGGGCGGGTCATTGCCGCGCGGGCCCCGCCTCCTCCCTTTGGGGTTAGTGTGCTTGTGTTTAGCTCTGGGGAGAGTCAAACTGGATTGCATAGGGAAAGCCTGCAAATCACTTCTATTTTAGCAAGGAGAAAACAGAATCTCCATTCAGCAGGGTCCACCTCTCTCTCTTTCTCCCTCTCCTCTCCTCTCCTTTCCTCTCTGTCTTTCC
>NW_006771758.1:259934-262468 GCF_000442215.2 Lipotes vexillifer
CTCTCCCTCTCTGGTGTATCTGTCTATGGCAACCAGCGTCCTCCTCATCTATACGCACTGAAAGGAAAGAAACATCTTTGGTTGGGAGAGAAGGAGGAAAAAGAGAGAGAGAGAGAGAGAGAGAGAGAGAGAGAGAGAGAGAGAGAGAGAGAGGACAAACTTGCCTGGTTGTGGAAAATGACACTTGAAGTAGCAAAGCCGGCAGCGCGAGTTGAGTCTATTGTTTCTTAAATTGCCATCAGGGTTTTTTTTTTGTTTGTTTCTTCCTGCTTCTTCAAGTGAACGGTACCTCTACAAAAGGAAACGCCAGTCCCTCCTGTCTTCCACCGGCCTGTGACCATTACAAAAAGAAAAAGGAAAAAAAAAAAAAAGAAAAAAAAAGAAAAAAAAAGCACCTAAACCAAAAATTAACCAACCAAACAACCCCCAACAGCCAAGCATACATCTCTATTTTTTTAATTTTGGCCTTTTTGTTGGATTTTCCCTTCCTTTTTTCTCTCCTTTTTTTTTTTTTTTCCCCCTTCGGGTTATCGCTCAGTTTTGAGCGAAGGTTTACATTTTTAAAAAATTTGCTTTCCAGCCCGTCTTGATCTTCTAGCGCGAGTTCAACAACTCAAAAAAAAAAAAAAAATCTCTGGCTGGGGTTTTTCTTTCCTTTTTTTTTTTTTTTTTTTTTTTTCAAATTTTCAAGGGGGAGGAGATTTTCCACAAGAAAAGGTTGTTTTCATGTTTGGGATTCAGGAAAGCATCCAACGGAGTGGAAGCAGCATGAAGGAAGAGCCGCTGGGCAGCGGCATGAACGCGGTGCGGACTTGGATGCAGGGCGCCGGGGTGCTGGACGCCAACACGGCGGCGCAGAGGTGAGTACCGCTCGGGGACCGCGGCCGGGTAGGCAAGCCGCGAGCAGCAGAGCCGGGAGGTGGTAGCGGAAGCCGCCGCGGCGGGGCCGGGCCGCGCTCCTGCGTCTGCCGCTCGGCTCTGCTCGTCTCCGGGGCTCCGCTCTCCCCGGCCTCTCTGTCTTGGTTGCCTGCGGCCGCAGAGCCAGGAGCTGCCTGCGAGGAGCCCGCGCTTTACCGGCACTTTTCCCTGCCTGGTCTGTGACTGTTTTCATTTTGTTTTAAGCCTGAAGAGGCGTCTCACCAGTATGATGTTGGATATCTGTGTTTTTCTGTGATTGCTGTTTCTTTTCAGGCCGCCTGTCTTTTCTTTCTTTCCTTCCTTTTCCTTTCCTATTTTCTTCTTTCCTTTCTTTTTCTTTCTTTCTTCTTTCTTTTCTTTGCCTTTTCTTCTCTCTTTCCTTCCTCTTTCCTTTCTCTCCTTCGTTCTTCCTTTCCTTCCTCCTTTTTCTCTTTCTTCTTTCTTTTCTTCCCCCTTTAATAAACTTTCCTTCTCCTTCCTTTCCTCCCTTTCTTCCTCCCTTTTTCTTCCTCCTTCCTCCTTTTCCTTCCTTTCTTCGTTCCTTTCTTCCTCCTTTCTTTACTTCCTTTCTTTCCCCCTTTCTTTTCCTTCCCTCTTCCTTCTTTGCTTCCTCTTCTTTCTTCACTCTTTCTTCCTCTTTCCTCCCTCTTTCTTCACTCTTTCTTCCTCTTTCCTCTTTTTCCTTCTCTTAACTCCTTTTCTCTCCCCTTTTCTCTTTCAATTTCCCCCTAGAATCATCTCTTATTTCTCCTCTCTGGTTCTCCCTCCCTGTCCCGTTAGCTTTCAGTTTTTCTTGGTCCACCCGAAGAACAGCAACTCCTAACTTTAATTCTGATGTCTCCTAAAGGTCTTCCCCACCATCTATGACCATGGCCTCTTCTAGCCCCTCTGCCACTCTCAGCTCCTGCATGCTAGGCTGTATGGCCTAGAGGCACTGCTTTTGGAGATTGACCTGGGGGAACTTCCCTGGGTACCCTCAGTACCCTTTCTGGGGACTCCTGGTCCCAAGTGAGAAATGGTCCCCCCCTTTTTTTAGGCCACCAGCTGGGCTTGGGGGAATGGGAGATCTGTGGCTCCATGCTCTCTCCGGCCCAGAGAGGTCGGAAGGGGAAGAACGAAGATGACTAATTACATCATCCTCATCTTCTCCGGGCTGGGGACAAGTGTCCACAACACTGTTCCCATCCCCGATGATAATAAGGATGGGGGTGGTTGGCAGTAAGAGTGAGTTGGGTAACTGGGCTAGAAGCGAAAGTGTGTGTGTGTGTGTGTGTGTGTGTGTGGCGCGTGCGTGTGTGTGTGCGCGCGCCCTTGTGTCGGGCAGGTCGGGCTGTCAGTGGCCGCCCTGCGCCCCTGGCGCCCCAGGCTCCAGCCCCCGGGAGGGCGCGCTCAACCGTCAGCCCTTATCCATAGGATTTCTGGAAAGGGTGTGAGGATTTCTGCGGAACAGCGAAACTTTGTCAGGACAGGTCTCTTAAAAAAAACCACCCAATTCCCTTTCCCACAGCGACCACTCCTGACTTCTCTGAGTTCCACCCGCAGATCCTTTTTCTCCACATGCTTTATTTGTGGGGGTGGGGACAGACGGCTTCCCGAGGCCGGGCACCCGCCGGTGG
>NW_006771758.1:262478-296708 GCF_000442215.2 Lipotes vexillifer
CCCGGAGGATGGCTGCTGCAGCGAGGACCTGAGCCTGTTCCCCATCCATTCTCACCTGCCCACGGGAGATTCGAGGGAGTGGCGAGAACCAACTCCCATGCCCACCCTCCCTTTAAGTTGTAAACGACCGGCTTTATTCCACGATCGCGCTTCACCTCATCCACCGCTACTTTTCTTCCTCCCCACGCAGCGCGCGTCTGGTCGGAGTAAACGCGTACAGCGTTTTCTCTCTTGCGCGAAACCCAAACAAAACTTTCACACCTCTTCGTCAAGTTCGGGGGGCGCGCAGGTCCTCGGCGGGGAGGACTGGGCAGGCGAGAGCACGCATGTCCCGTCGCCGGGTGGGCCCGGGGCGCCTGAGGGGGCGTGCAGGGAGCCCACAGGGCGATTTGGGGGCAGAGAAGGTGTTTGAGGGTTCGCGCGTGTGTAAGAGGTGACAAGGGGTGGCGGTGGTTGTCCCGCTTAGCCGTCTAACTCTTCGTCTTTGGCCGCAGCGGGGTGGGCCTGGCCCGGGCTCACTTTGAGAAGCAGCCGCCTTCCAATCTGCGGAAATCCAACTTCTTCCACTTCGTCCTGGCCCTCTACGACAGACAGGGCCAGCCCGTGGAGATCGAGAGGACAGCCTTTGTGGGGTTCGTGGAGAAGGAAAAAGTAAGTGGGCGCAGCGCCGCTGCCCCTCGCCCCCAGCCGGGAAGCAGGCTCAGGCGCTTCGGGAGGCGAGCTCCTCGCGAGTGCAAAGCATCCATAACACACTCCCGCGCGGGGTCCCCCAAGCCACTTCCCGTTCTGGGCGAACCCGGACTCCTAGTTCCTGAGGTTCTGCTCCAGAAAAGCTCGTGCTGAGTCCCCAAAGATGGAGAGAGGCGAGCCCGGCTTCGCACCCCAAAGTCAAGGGCGCTGGGGATGAGCCCGCCCTCGACCGCGCGACCACGCGTGGCTCCTGCCTCTGCTGGCCCAAGCTCGAGCCCCCGGGCCCTAGGAACGGGATCTCCCGTGCGAGCCCCACGGAATTTTTTAGAAAGTTAGAGGGAGCAGTAAGGGTCGGGAGGGCGGCAGAGGGATCACGGTTGGCCGCAATTTCTGCTGCTCCCGGGCCTGTCCGGCTCCCAGGCCAGGGGTCCGTGCTTGGGGAAAGTTGCCTCGAAGTCTGTCCACTAGCTCACGCCGACCTCTCTCCTGCGTCTCTTGTGTCTTTGCGTCCTGCTGCAACCCAGGAAGCCAACAGCGAAAAGACCAATAACGGGATTCACTACCGGCTCCAGCTCCTCTACAGCAATGGTGAGGCTCCCGTCGGGCCTGCGCCGGCAGCCCGGGGCTCCGGGTGAGGGCAGGGGGCGCGGGGAGCTTCAGGTGGACGAGAACCCGGAGCCAAGCTCAGTCGTCCGCAATCCTCGGGGTAAAACGGCCTCTCCTAAGTTTCGCCCGAAGAGGTTTCACCCGAGGAGGCCCTGAGTGGCTTGAGGGCGGCGGCATTAGCGGACGCGTACCTGGGTCCAGGTGTGGCGCCTTGGCCCCCGCTGGGCTGCTTTCTTTCTTCTTCCCCTTCCTAAGGCCGGGTTCCTCCGCTTAGCATAGACCTCATGCCCAAGCCCCTTGAGTTCAGGGGGCTACAGCGGTCAGGGCCTTGGTGGCTCCCGGAGAGCACGCAGAGGGACTCCAGCCGTGGGAAGGGAGAGAACCCAGGTCGGGGTCCTCCTTATTCCCAGCTGCTGTGCTTGGGGGTGGGGCTGCCTTCCAAATGCGCTCGGGCTGGGCCAGAGGCCCCTCTCCGGGAACTGGGGAAGGGGGTCCTGGCTGTGCTTCTCCGGGACAGTCGGAGTTCCATCAGCCTTGGAGCCCCATTCTTTGTTTCCTGCAGATCCTCTCTCACTTAATTCTCCTTCGTTCCCCTATCCCCTGCCCCTCCCCCAGGAATAAGGACGGAGCAGGATTTCTACGTTCGCCTCATTGACTCCATGACAAAACAAGTAAGTTTCTTAAATTCGCGCCGCGGGGGTGACTCTACGGCCGCGAAACTTGGGAGAGTCAAGAAGCTGGCTACTCCTTAGCGGGAGGGCTGGGACTCGAACTCTCAGTGCCAGGGCGGACCGCGCTCTCAGCGCAGCCTTCCAAATGCCCCAAAGCACGTTGACTCGCCGCGTGGAGGAGATGGCTCGACGGCTCCTTCTTTATAAGGGAAATTCAGACCTTGTGATTTAAGACTACGGGGTGCTGCGTGGGGAGAATATGGGCTGAACTTCCTTTGACCCGGCCGGGGAGCCCCAGGGGGCGCAAAGGTGCCCAGAGACCCTCGTGCAGATCGGGCTGAACTTGTGAAACCCAAACCATCAGGGCCTCCCCCGGGAGGCAGAGGTAGAGGAAGCGGGTGAGGGGCAAAGGCAGCTTCCCCAGAAACGGTGAGATGGTCTGAGAGCGCCCTTGACCCACTCTACACATTTTTAAAAAAAGAGATGGTGGTGGTGGTAGTGTTGGAAGACTGGAAGACGGAGGGACAATTGTTAGAAGATATTTTGCAAAAATCCTCCTGGCTTTTGCCTCCAAGTTTGGCAAGAAGCCAGGCAGCATGAGTGAGCTTGTGGTCTTAAAGGTACATAGACGGCATTTTCTTTAGCTCCCAACACGCGGGTGCCAAGCAGTATACATTAAGGTTGAGTTATGGTTCAAAAGATACAATTATGAGCCGAGTCAGAAAAGAGGTCTGACGTTTTTACGAGGGGCAGGAACATTTTTTCTTTTTAATTTTAAGAAAGAGTTTAAGAATTAAATATCTGGTTAGGTAGTTGGAGGATTTTGTGACAAAAAAGAAGACAGTTTTATTGGGTGGGAGAAAGAAATCAGAACAAAGAGAAAAGTTACCCATTGTGTACTAACCACCAATTTAGTGAGAGGGTTAAAACTGGTTTGCTTGATTGCAATTTAAAAATATTCCCTTTAAAATAAGGGATGTAGTTTTCATAGATACTGGCCTGGAAGGTTTCAAATTAGAGTATACATGCATACTTAAAAAATGTTTTTAGATACCCATGGCTTAAATATGTTGTACAAAATGCACGTTAATAAGCTGCTGGGAGTTTTAAAATCTACTCAGCAAGAACCAATTTAATAACAGCTAATTGTAATTTTTACCTTTAGTTCATTGTGAACCAAGTAAAAAGCATGAGGGTATGACATGTATTTTTTAAAATGATAAATACATTTCTATTTCAAGTTATTAGCCTAAAATATTTGACTTTCTTAAAGATCTGTTTTATTTCTTAGTTGATAGTTCAGAGTAAACGCACATTTATGCTTTTACTCTTGGTATTATTATTGTTTTTTATTATTATTACTATACTGGTTTTGATCATTACATAGGATAATTCCCTTTGATTTGGACGCTCTGTATTTTGTTAAATTTTTTTCCTGCCAAGCAAAAAATGCAAAAGCCTTATTTCAGTAACTTTTAAAAAAAAATGATATCAAAACAAAAATGTCTTAAGTGGAATTTTGTTGTTAAAAAATTGTCTTTGATACCCTGGGTATCTTTTCCCGCCATTCCCATCAGAGGAAAGAAAAGATGGGAGGGGGAGAGGGAAAGTATGATTTCTAATACATATTCCTTATGTACTTATTAGAGTTTATTTTTTAAAGAATAAAACCTCCCCACAAACCAGTATGTAAGACCTGTCTGCCTGTGAAACATTGGCCACTTAAATATTAAATTATCGGCAACTCTATGAAGTGAACAGTTGTAAGGAGCACAAAATTAGGACATGTTTGATTTTAGGCCCCTTAAACCAAAAGTGCCACAGGAATTGATCTTCCCATTATGAGATGAACTGACTTTACACACTCTTCTAAGGTGGAAGAATAATCTTGATTTTTATAAAGCAACACATCTAATATCATTTTACTAACAAGGTCATAGAGCTTAAGAAAAACTTTGGCTAAGGCATTCTTTGACTGCTTGGTTTCATAAATTCTACCGGTGGTGGGGGTGGGAGTGGGACCAGAGTAAGATATAGTGTAGTAATAGCAGGTAAAAGAGAGTTACTTGCCATACTGTGACATCTCACTGAAAGTTAAAATTATAAATGTAGGCAATTATATATTTTGGTGGGGAGCAACCTGAAAAAAAAGGCTTAGTAATTATCTGAATTTAGTCTAAAAATATCAAGAAAAAAGATTTTTCCAGGCATACCTGTTTGCTTTCATAATAGTTGTCTAATGCCTTCTCTGTAGCTTTTACTTTGAAAGGCAATCCCTGCCCGTTATCCGGTTGCTTTTTCCTTGATTATGTGCTGTAAGAGTTTGGGAAGTAGGTTAGCTTCTTGTGTACACAGCTAATACAATAGTCTTCAAAAAGCAGATCAGCGTGAAGAGCATGACTTTCCTTAGCTGTGACATAATTATTACGTTTTAGCTTTGATGAGTAAAACAGTGGATTCTCATCTAGCTTGAAATTATTCTGTGATAATTAAATGCCAAGTCTGATTCTTAAGTTTCTTAAATTTTTTATTGTAGTTAACTGTGCAGTGACCCCTTCAATCAGACGTAAGTCTTGACATTAGGTGACCGATTAAACGCTTACTTCTTTTTCCCCTGTGAAATTATTCCAGGTAGATAAGACTCAGGATTTTGATATTTAGAGTGCTGAATGGAATAATTACAGTGATGTGATGAGTTCTAATAACATCATAAATTTCAGTGGGAGTATCTAAGCAGAGTTCAAGTGTCTTCTCTTAGCTGCTTATTTATCATAACATTTTTCACATCAGAGATGCAGCTTTATGTATGTGATGTCATATCTTTGACTCAGAAGTTGGGGTTAAAACTTGAAGGGAATCTTTGGCAAGCAAAACTCAAAACTAGCTGTGCACTTTATATTTTCATAGAATGTTCGTGATCTTGGGTGGAGTTAGCAGCATTGAATTCAAACAGAAATGTACTCAATCAACCAAGATGTATTGGTATGACACAGTATTTCACACCTTTTCAAAGTGTGTCATTACACTATTTGGGGTAATGACTCTTAATTTTGGACTCTACCAGGAAAGGGAAAGTTTTATTAGAAGTGAATGTGTAAGGATCCGAGCCCTCTTATCCCTATGCTTTTCTTATAAAACACTAAGGATCTAATTATATTTAAAATATTTGTCCACCAGCTAGAAAATAAGAAGCTTGCTTTTGGGAAGGGTTTTGCAAAACCAAGTTTAGCAGGACTAAAAATAGGGTGTTTTTTTTTTTTTTGGTCATTGCTGTTTTTGGTATTCCATTAGTGAGCATGCAAAAAGGCCTGTAGGATCCAGAAGTTCATGGCTGTTGCATCCAGAAATGGTATCTACTGCAGAAACTCAAATGAACTCAGTGGGAGAGGTCTGAGTTTTAATGTGCCTCAGTTCAGATTTTCCTGTAGTATTTGAGATATAATTACATTCTGTGATTGCTTCAGTGAGTTATCTTTAAATAGTTTAAAAAAAAAAAAAAACCTTTAACTTATCTGCCCTCTTACCATCTTGCTTTGAAAAAAGGGACATTTTTATAATTCGAAGAAAGAGTACCAAATTCCATAAAGTTATGAAAAACAAAACATTCCCTGCCCCCAAACCAAAGCTCTTTTTTGGAAAGGGAAAAATAATAGTCACATAATCTTTGTGTGTATGGATTTGAAGGTAGGTGATATGGTGAGGGGACCCCTAAAAAGTCCCAGCACTGTGGGAAGTCTAAGGTATAATAATCAGAACTGCTGTCATAGTTCTCTTTCCAGCTAATCTTTATATATTTGTTTTGATGTTCTCGGTATTTCAAGTTATTGATGCAAGTGCACTTTTTCCTATTGATTGTTTCATCATATCCTGCCACAGCTACGTAGATTTGATTAACAGCCCTTTCTGTTCATGGTTCTTCATTGGTAGATAAACACATTTTTAGTGTATCAGTAAGTTCCTAAGGAATTCAACTAGGCCAGCAGAGAGGTTCTTTCATATATTTGGGGGAAACAAACAAACAATGGCAGGGCAAGTTTATAGTTAGGAGCCATATTTTAGCAGCTTTCTCTCTTCTTTGGTAACATGTCAAAAATGCAGGTGATTTGAATTTCTTTGCACTTAGAGGAATGAAGAAGTTTGGGATTTTTATGCATGATCAGGACCTGTGTTTGGGAAAATGTAAACTCATCACAGTGGAAAATGTGTTGTTTGGAGTCTGGGGGTGAAAACAAAGCTGATGGTTTTGGAGAGATTGCCGGAGCCAGATGGCCTAGTACTTTCCCAGTCTGGCGGTCCAACTGCTCCCTCCTGGATAATATACAGCCATTTGTTCGGGGATATTTACGCTAGAGCTGTTTCCATGTGAATGTTTGAACAGCATTAAAAATGAACGTATTAGTAGTGATGCATTTATCGAACTTGTATGACTACACGGATAGTCTGTTCTTGTGTCTTTACTTATATTGCTGAGAGGAATGAAGGAGGGTCTGGATGTTGGTGAATTGTTTATATAGTTGTTGAGCAAGAATGATTTGGTCTTAGTTATTAAAATATGTGAGCATTTGGAAACTAATTGAGGTAATGGTAGCACCTACCTGGAAGCTCAGTTGTGAAAATTAAATGAATTCATATATGGAAAATGCTTAGAACAGTGACTAGCATACATTAAGTGCTTAATAAATTAGCTGCTTTTATTATTTTACTATTATTACTAGTATTACCCCATTGAGTTGACAAAGCCAGTTGTATCTACTAATATAGATGTAAATGTAGTTATCATATGAGTGAAATATCTTTTATTAGTGCTAGAAAAAGAAATATTGCATGATATTGCTAGAATGATTCAGTTTTTATCTTGGTGTTTGAATAATATGAGAGATTTTATTTCTTTGAGACACAAAAGATGCATTCTGAAGCTAACTGCTTTTGGTACACATTCTCTTTTTATTCAGGGCTGTGATGTAACTGAACAGCATACTGAATATGATATCATTCCTTTGCAACTTTCCTAATTCAGTTCTGCAAACAGGCCTGCTTAGCTGCTGAGCTTAAATTACATCTTTGTAATTTGTTCACCAGTAGCTAAGCTGCTAATTGAAGCAAAATAATTTTTTATTTTATTTCACTATTAATTTTGGATTGCTGTTTGACACAATTGTTTATGAAACGTCAATTTTGTAGTGTTTTCTTTGGCACAGGTTAATTTTTAACTAAGGCTCCCTCACCTACTGGAAATTTCTCGAACTGCATTAGCTAACACTTTTTTTTTTTTTTAATGACAAGCAGTGGAACTTGGTGGTCGAAAGTAATGATTAATATTACAGCATGTTGATAGTGTAGGTGTTCATATTTTTTTTATTAGTTTTGATTCTTGGTAATTTGCTGCCAAAGTTGCGTTGACAGTCTGTATTTATAGGACACTTTACTTCTGGTTGAAGGAGATACTTTGTACATTCATGAATGTATTCTTTAAGGTGACAAATTAGGTTTAGCCTTTTATTTTGTATTTGGAAAAAAGAGTGATATATTTTCAAGGTTACTGTTTTGATTTAAATGGAAAATTAGGAGTTTTTGTTAGTTATAGGTAACCTATCTACCTGTCTTCCTTCCTTCCTTCCTTCCTTCCTCCCTTCTTCCCTCCCTTTCTTCCTTCCTTCCTTTCTTTCTTTTTCTTTCTTTCTTTCTTTCTCTCTCTCTTTCTTTCTTTCTTTCTCTTTCTTTTTTTCTTTCTTTCTTTCTTTCCTTTCATTATCTTTTTCTGTCTTTCTAAATTAATGATGACAAGTCTCCGATATTTGGTTTGTAAACCAAGAAAAACTCCTAATGAAAACATTTTGTTCCTAAAAACCTTTCAGATTTTAATGAACCAAAGTCAAAAGTATTCTCTTTGCCCACTTTATTTTTGCATGGAACACAAAGAGTTAAAATTATTAGAAAAGTAAACAAAGAAAACTGTGCTCAATTCTCTGTATTTCTTTTGGCATCCCATTGAAGTGTGATCCCTGTGTAAGTTCATCGTCTATTTTTTGTTTTACTATGTGGTCTTTATCCATAGTAAGTTTCAATTAACTCTTAAGACCCAGTGATATTTTAGAAAAGTGGAGATGAACCACAATTCAAAAGATGCTTTCTAAAACAGTGGCAACAGAGGCAGACTTTTTCTATTGATTGACTTCTTTTCAAAGATGGTATAGGTTAATGTGTAATTGGGCATTTGAAACTGATGGCATTTCATCCTCTCACAGCAAACCTTCTGGCACTGTTGTGTAAGGACGTGAAAGTGTAACAATTCCTATTTTTTCCTTCATTTTTGTTATTATAAAAAATTATTCTTGAAAAAAACCTCAATCAGAAAGTCAACAGAGTATTAACAATAATTGTGATATTTTCATTATGCTCATTAGAGGAGAACGTTAAGAAAAGGGAGGCTAGTATATCAGAATAATAAACCTGCTCCAAATATGTCAAGTTTTGACAACTTGTTTATCAATTTCACTAGGTTTTTAAAGTTGGAATGAAGTTTGTGCTGTTTATTCTTTTACTTTTTTTCCTGTACAAGCATTTTTATCAATTTCACTAGGTTTTTAAAGTTGGAATGAAGTTTGTGCTGTTTATTCTTTTACTTTTTTTCCTGTACAATCATTCCTGCCACTTTAAGGGATTTATTTGCATTGGCAGGATTAATGTAAACATCGTTTTCTATTTTATTGTATTTTGTTGTTGTTTTTGTTGTTTCAGATTTGTTGCTTCACCATCAAATCATTTATTTAAATAATATATTTGATATGCTTTCTCTCCCCCTCCCGCCCATCTCTGTAACAGGCCTCCCATCCTTACTGCTGATGAACACACGGGTTTCTTTAAACCACTGTTGTTTTTGTCACTCTCACAGCAGACTACCTTCCTCCCAGTGAGCAGATGCATGACTTACTATGGAGGATGAAGATAAGCCTTCTTCTTGGTGTTCCATTGTCTAGGTCCTAAACCAGCTGTCTATTAAAATGGTTTCACTTAAAGTAGTCAGTGCTGTTTATATGCTTCTGTGATCTCCCAACTGATCCGGCCTCAATGAGCTTCACTCACACCGCACAGAGGCACATATTTAAATTGGGAAAAGAAGCAGAAACTTCTCCCTAAGCTGGTGTTAGAGAACCCCTTTCCTTTTAGGCTCGAAGTCTGGGTTTGCTGAACTGTGAACCAGTCTTGACGTGTGTACTAAATGTACATGGTAGAGATTTGATATGTGTGAAAGCTGGACGGAGAACTTGTAGGCATTTTTTAAAAGTCTGTTTTATTGTTGACACTCTACATCGAAGACGTTCATCAAAATAGATTTATCCTGTTTTCCTATGTTGGATCTCATCAGAATGTCGATTTCTTGGACCATACTTTTATATAATAGTGTGGTGTGTGTGTGTGTGTGGTGCGTGTGGTGCGTGCGTGTGTGTGTGTGTGTGTGTGTGTGTGTGCACATGTGTGTTTTAACAAGCTTTTTCAGTAACAAAAACTGCTTAGGCAAGGTTGGAGGTGGAGCTGCCTTTGACAGAGTTTCACTGTGTAGCTAACTTTATTACACTGAGGTTCTAGATTACTCTATTTCCAGAATTTTAGTTCTACTCCTTAGGAGAGGGGGAAGACTCTGTTTCACTTTTTTTTATTTCAGAAGTCACAGAAGCAGCAAGCACTTCTTTATCTGTGTTTATGTGCTGAAAGGTATTGTTCTGCTGAGGCCCCAAGGAAAGGGACAGAAGAAACTTCATGCTTCCTTCCGTCCCCAGAGTTTAACTATTTCTGAGCAAATCCAGACTCATGCTTTCATTTTTCTATGCTTGATGTAGAGAAGATTCTCCGTTTTGACTCTGCTGCCAGAAGTGAAGTGGCAGATTGACATTTGGTAGAGATGTATTACGGAGGCCATGGGCCTTCAACAAATGATGTCCAGTCACCAAAGACAAAAACATGGGATACCTGGGAGACCATGGGTCATCTACTGTTTGGGGGGGCGTCAACATATTTTCACTGCAGCATATCTTTAATTGAGTATCACCATGGACCCACTGATTTCAGTGGAACCAGCAGCCTCAGTAAAAAATAATATTGGTATTATCTAGAAAGAGTCAAAATGAGAAGGTCTGATGTAATTGATACTCCTTTCTCCTCCCCAAACCATTTTTTTTTTAAACAGGAAGGAAAACCCCATTAATACCTGTGAATTTTATTCACCAAGTTATTTGTATTAGTTTAGCGTGACAGAAAACTAAAGTTGAAACAGAGGTTTTCCGGGGTATTAAGAGAACACACAAAACATGTAATGATAATAGGATTTCTCAGAAATGCATAATAGAGTTTTTAGCACCATGTATGAGATCTAATCACTTATTGACAGTGTCTCTGATTTTTTAAAGCAGTGATTATAGTAAATAAAGCAGGCAGATATAAGTTTTGGTTTTTAAAACATTTTCAATTTACTTAATGCATTTTCTCGAGTAAAGCAACTTCCTGGGTATTTAAAAGGTCTTTTAAGATTGCAGGGATGCATCATCAGTGCATGCTAAAACTAATGGGTGAAAATTTAAGTCATAATATGATGTTAACATAATCTAGATGATTTCCCCAGAAGATAGTTATGAATTACTTAAAGTGAAGCAGTAACTTTACAGTACACAAATCTGGCTGTGCTCTCTGATGGGTGGCAGGCACCCCCTTAACCAAATGGTCAGATTTTACCGGCATTAGTGGAACGAGTTGACAGTGTGATGTGATACAGGGAGAAGAACCCAGCGTCATGTCTGTGGTATTCTGGCCCTGAATTACATAACTTTAGTCTAAGTCTGAGGAAACATTAGACAAACCCAAATTGAGGATGTTCTACAAAATATCTGGCCTATATTCTTCAAAAATGTCAATGTCATGAAATACAAAGACTCAGGAATATTCCTTATTGAAGGAGATATGACAACTGAATGCAGTGATTGGTATTGGTTTTGTTGTTGTTGTTTGCTATAAAGGACATTATTGGGTATTTGGTGAACCTCAGATGTTTAGATTAGATTATTGTATTGTATCGGTGTTAATTTTGTGATTCAGATAATTGTGCTATGGTTATGTAAGATAATTCCTTGTTTTAAGGAAATACATGCTGAAGTATTTAGGGCATGTCTGCAGTTAACTAATAAATGGTTCAGGAAAAGAAAATAGAGAAAGAAAAAGCAAATTTACTCAAATGTAAACACTTGAGGCATCTGGGTAAAGAGTATCTTGGAATTCTTTATATATCCTTACAACTTTTCTGTACATCTAAAATTATGGCAAAATAAAACATTAAAAAATATAGGGCTGCGCTTCCCTGGTGGCGCAGTGGTTGAGAGTCTGCCTGCCGATGCAGGGGGGAGCATCCCACGTGCCGCGGAGCTGCTGGGCCCGTGAGCCATGGCCGCTGAGCCTGAGCGTCCGGAGCCTGTGCTCCGCAACGGGAGATGCCACAACAGTGAGAGGCCCGCGTAAGGGGGGAAAAAAAAAATGTAGGGTTATAACAGGCTAACCATATAAATGCTTTTGATGGGCCAGTGGTAGAAAATGTTTTCTCCTTATGCAGGTACTTTTTTTTTCTTTTTTTTCTTTTTTTTTTTTGCGGTACGTGGGCCTCTCACTGCTGTGGCCTCTCCCGTTGCGGAGCACAGGCTCCGGACGCGCAGGCTCAGCAGCCATGGCTCACAGGCGCAGCCGCTCCGCGGCATGTGGGATCTTCCAGGACCGGGGCACGAACCTGTGTCCCCTGCATCGGCAGGCGGACTCTCAACCACTGCGCCACCAGGGAAGCCCATGCAGGTACTTTCTGTCATTTTTAAATTTGTTACAATTTTTGTTTTGTAATAGAGTTAGGTAACAAAGTCAGAGCCTGCTCTGAAGGTCTGCACACGTAGTGTCATAAGCTATCCTCCATCATTTACAGTTCTAAAAGTCTCAGGTTCATAAACAAGCACATTCTAGCCAACTATAAGTTAGTTACTGCAGTTTCTGTGTATCCTAAAAAAAGGATAGTCTCTGGTTAATTTAAGTAGTTTCATCACCAAGAAATTGAGAGTTATCTGAATGTGTGAAAGTAATTTTGTTAACAATTTGAAGCTGTGTTATATTAGTACTATGCAGTGCTACATTGTTAAGTTAGTTAAAATGTATCCCCATGCAGAGCACTGCTCTACACATAGCTGTGGGCTTTTCTTTGGCCCAGGTGTTAACATGTAAATCTTCCAGTAAGCAGAGGTCTCAAGGAAACTTCCTGGTGACCTTAAGGAAAATGTTTGCACACATATTACTAAAAAAAGACAAAAACATCTTGGCTGGTGAGGTGGTTTGGGACTCCAAATTTTGGGAGTCAGATGTAATTCTTCTTAGTTGAGGGAGATAACTATGGCTTAACTCCCCCTGCCCCAACCCTGCCCGTCCCCCAGCATATGTGGGCGAGTATTACTGTTTGGGTGGTTATACACCCCAGAGAGCACGTTTTCAACCTGCAGGCAGGAAGGATTTCCCCTGATGGATGAATCATCTGAAGACAGTGAATGGACTCATTAACCATACCCTCACTTGTTTTCTACTACTTACCTCTAGAATATTACATGTTGGAGTTGGGAGTAGTAAAATGAGGCGACAAATATGAATCATTTAAAAATAAAGTCCATGTGCTTTTCTATATTTTAAATCACTAGTATCTCAACCTGCTAAGCCTTCTGGGTTTTTCCTTCCCCATTGATTAGATTTATTTTTATTCTGAATCGAAGAGAGAATTGTGGTTGTCTTGACGACAGAAGCCCATCTCATACAAGGATCCAAAGATGTGCGTTATAATAAGGAGGTTGATGGGACAGAGAGGAACATATCCCCTTCCACTCAATTTGGGTTGATCCTTAACAACTGTCTTAAAACAATCAGCCCAGTGAGGCCTTTGGCTCTGAAAGCTAATTGGCCCTTGCGGCAGTGGTGAATGGTCAAGAACTTGACTGTGGTAGTTTGTCCTCTGCTACTTGGTTCCATTCTTAGCTCAAATCGTGCCTTTGTTTACAGGCCATAGTGTATGAAGGCCAAGACAAGAACCCAGAAATGTGCCGAGTCTTGCTCACACACGAAATCATGTGCAGGTAAGAAATACCTTGTTCTTTCCCTTTAATTAGCAAAGAGAAAATGAATTTGTATCTCAAATCTAGGTGAATTCAGGTCTATTTTGGGGTATATGTTTATCTTCTGTTAGACAATCTAAAAACTGTTAGATGTGAGTATTTGGTAGTAAAGTGTCAGGCATCACAGTGGTTCTCAATTATTTATCAGATTTCATCCTAAAAGACATACGTTCCAATTTTGATATCACATTGTTAATGGGCACAAAGCAGTGCCCTCCCCTTTTTTCCTTTCAATCGAGTAAAATACAATATAACCCTTCTGGTGTTAATATATGTGCTCAACTGCATTGCTAGTGAAATAAGAGTTCTATTGAGGTCAGCAGAAACCTCTGTTTGGATAAGACTTGAAAGTTATAGTTCCCCTTTTTAATTCTCCCACTTAAAAATGTGACCATCCGTACATAGGCATCCTTCCTCCCCACACCAACCCAACATCTGATCTCTTAATCCTAGTTACCTTTTATATAACTATGACAATGTAGCTAACATTTCTTAAATGTAGCGAGCTTGTGGAAGGATGGCAAAGATGAGTCACTGAAAGGTATAAACATTCATGTTGTCCACAAATGAGTATCTTTATTTTTGTCTGAAGCTACGTTTGAAACCAGGCAAGCAGACCACATTCACTTCCATGGCCTCAGCCAACCCTCCACATGGGAGAGAGTAAACCAGAGAACAGCCTTGTAACTTGCAGTTTAGGATTCTAGTTCTTCGTAAAATAACACTGGCACTTTGCTTCTGATATATTCTGAGTAATTGGATAAAGCATGACGATGACACTCTGCATCAGGGAAGGGCTACTAATTGCTTTGTTAGCCACGCAGGCTCTCCTGGCACAAAGCATGCTTGGCTCCTGACTGTTACTGACCAAACCATTTAGGAGTTTCAGCTGCTGCTTTGGCATGGGTGGGTTCATCTGCTGCCCGCGGCCTTGTGGGGAAAGCAATCTGAAAACTCTACAGGTGGAAATAAAATAGAAAAGAGATTAATGTGTTTCCTTAGTGAAGTCCCAAGTAGTAACTTCTTCTGTATCTGTGATATGTATGTAAAACTTTCTTTTTCTCCTTTTTAAAAAACATACTGCTAATATATTATTCTAAAAGATACAGGAGTTTCACAAGTTTTCACTTTAGTGATTTGTAAAACTTGTTAATTGTTCCGAAAACAGGTTGCTTCTCTCTAACTTTAAAGCAGCAACAAAATCCAAAAATGTGGTCATGGATTTCTTAGAAGATATTATTAGGCAAAATTAGTGTTATACTGTATACAACAATTGCACAGCTAAAGCTGAGCTGCACTCTTCAGAATAAAATGAGTAAAATCATTTTGAAAAGCATTAAAAAAATGACCTCCTTCATATTACTATTTTTCCAGCCATATCTCTATTTTGTCTTCCCACAATTAGCATGTTGTTAGAATGAATTTTCCGGATTCTGTTCCATGTGATTCCAGCAAACAGGAGACAGGAAGATGGATCTCAACCAATAGGCCAACTAATATCTGTAAATCATAGATTTGCATCTCATATCTGTACTTGTTTGGACTATGCTAGAAATTATTCTTAAAATACTTAAGATATATTATGCCTTTCACACACAACCCTACACTCTGTTAATGCAATTTATATTTTTCTTGTTCTTGAAATTCATTGGTCCAAAGTACTTTATGATGCTGGTCGATGTGCTTTACTGCTGACATTCTTTCTATTTTTTAGAAACATAAAAATAGCAAAAAATAAAATTCTCAAGCCACTGAAGGCAAATGATGTTTGTACTGCATGGTTAAGAGGGAAGAGCCCTATTCAAAATGTCATCCTGCTAATGTTACAGATGATGGTTTTCCTGGCTGCCTATAGATGTGTAAGGGGTACTGTTTGTTTACCAGGCCGCCATGACCCTATTACACAAGCCTGTCATCTATTGTGTGGCTAACAGTCTTTTAAATTGCAAATCTGATGCTCTTTAGGGGGCTATAGGAAAAAGATTCTCACTTTCCACACCATCCTATTTCTCTTGATTTCTTGCCGGTTGTAAGTGGAAGTTGGGATGTGCTGAATTTGCACCAGGGGTGCAAATGCAGGCTCAATTATAAGCATAAAATTAGAGTCTGTTCACCATTAATCAGCCTGGCTAATTGCTATGCACCACCATTAACCATATGGTGTGAAAGACAGCTTGCTCTCCCCAAGATGAAATTTCTTCACTGCAGACATGAAATAGTGAGGGCCCTGGATTTTAAAATAGGTTGTTTTAGATATTTAATTTCTAAACAACTTTCTGCAGTGCTTTCTATCAAGCCTAACGGCACAATAAAACTTTGCATTTATGTCACAAAAGAGGTATATTTATAGTATGTTGGAGCTACCGGTGAAGGAGTCACAGAGAATTTAGATCGACAGGAAAGGTCTTGGGATGATTCTGTTTTGTTGTCATCGAAGAAAAAAGAAAAAGAAAAAAAATAAACACCAGAGAATTGTGTATTCGGTGGTTACAAATTTAAAAACATCAGTTTTGTCCTGGTGAGAGGGTAACCCTATTGCATGAGCTGTCTAAAGGACTTACTGCTATGGGATTGTTATTATTGTCTCTCTCTGAGACAAAACCCCTTTGACTTGATGGCATAAAACTCTTTCCATGGAATTCTGGGAGAGGTTCTGCATTTTTGGTAAACTGGAACTTATTATACCAATCATCATTATTATATTTTGCTAATACTTGGTGATTAAGCTCTTAAAAAGTATGGCCCCATGAAGGATTTTTAAAAGCAGGATTCGTTCCACAAAGCATTTTATTATAAATGCATCTCCACATCCTGTGTTTAAAATGTGAATGGAAAATAGGAACTCTACTTGGTAGGTGAGTCCAGTTCCCAGCCCCCCAGGCAGGGCAGAGCAGATTTTCTCCC
This sequence comes from Lipotes vexillifer, assembly GCF_000442215.2. Taxonomy (NCBI): domain Eukaryota; kingdom Metazoa; phylum Chordata; class Mammalia; order Artiodactyla; family Lipotidae; genus Lipotes; species Lipotes vexillifer. The sequence continues at coordinate 278,527 of NW_006771758.1, forward strand.
TTTCCAGTGAACAGGACAATTGCAGGGGATGGGTGCTGTATTTAGGAAGGCATTTTTTTTCCCACTGTCAGTGCCTAACATCTTGTGGACCATGAGCTCCCAGGGCTAGCCTGGTCCCTTGATATGGCTTGTTCTTCCTTCCTCTTTGGCTGGTTTATTCTCATTTTTTTCCTTCCGATTCCCACTTAAGCATCCCTGGTCGTTGGCCTGAGCGAGGTCCCCTTATTATGCATTCCTGTGATATCCTGCGCTTTTCCTTCATAGCATGCAGCACATTATAATTGTGTGTCCAAGGCCTGTCTTTCTTTGCTGGACTAAGAGCTCCTTGAAGACAAAGAAGTTACCCAGTTTTCCTCTCTGCTTTAGTTGCCCATGTGTGAAATGGGGAGAAACTATTACTTCTCTCGTAGGGTGGTTGTTAAGATTAAATGCTGTAATCCCGATAAATGCTTATCACGGTACCGGACACATAGTAAGTGCCGAATGTCTATTGTCATTATTAATAGTAGCAGCCGTAGTATCAGTATTGATATTAATAGAAGCAGTGGAAGTAGTGGGAGCAGTAGTAGCAACATCTGCGGTGCCTAGTTAAGTACCCGGCACAGAGTTGCTCAAAGGGAAAGATGGTAAGAGAATATTGAAAAGAAGCGAAGTGTCTACTAAAATGTTAACATGCTTTGTTCATTCTAGCTGTGCTGTTAAGGATATTTTCATTCATTCCTTTAGCACGTACTATGTGAAAAGCACAGTGGAATGAAGAGCCAAAGAGGACTGGCCCCTATAGTAGGAGAGCTGACAGGTTAGCCTGGGAGAATGAGACTCATAAAACAGATAACTAGACAGCACTGTAGAAAGGGTAGACAGGGATAAGAGGTGAGGCCGAAGACCACAGCTGCTCAGAGAAACGTGGGTTTTAGCTGCAGGGATTGGGAGGAAGGTGAAACAGGACCCGGATTTTAGAGGGTGCATGAAGGAGCGTTTTGGTCCATTTGTTGGCAGTTCAGGCAGGATTTCTCCGGGGAGAGGTCTACAGATGGTCGGCCTTTGGCCTGGAGCTGGGCAGAGAGTCAGGGCGAAGGATAACCAACTTCTGAGGTCTTTTCTCAAAGGTGCAAAGTAAAGCTATGGGCTTACATGGGATTGACAAGGACAGGTGAATAGAAAGACAAGAGGCCACGGATACATCCTTGGGCAACAATCTCATTTAGTGTGTTCGAGAATTAGGAAAAAGAACCTTGAGCATACAGAGCATAGAAATAAAGGAGGTTGTTTCAAAGACAGGGAACCATCCATGTAATAAGTGTAGGGAGATCCAGATAGACTTGACTACCGAGAAAAGCACCAGAAAGTCACTGGTGAACTTCAAGAGAGGACATTCAAGTTGGCGCTGAGGCCCAGAAGCCAGCTTTTATGGGGTTCAGGTGGCAAGGAGTGACGGCAACTCTGGCAAGGGGACAGCTGGACAGTGAAGAAACCAGCTCAAGAGAAAAGAAGGAGTGTGTCTTTTTTTAAAGAACGGAAAAACTTAAGTTGGTTAACTGAGGGAAAGAATGAGCTTATTACTATTAATAAGACTATTCAGATAACTCATGTATCTCATTCTCTAGCCACTTTGGCTAAATGGGTAAGATAAGGCTTGGAGATGGAGCTGATGCTTTCCTCCACTTGAGAGAGCCTCTACTTATGGGAAGAAGCTCCACGTCCCTAAGATGAGAATCTGCAGGCCTCGCGACCAGGAAACAAGTATATGTTTCTGGCTGTGATTCATGAAGCCACGTGTCAGTGCACTAGAGAGATGCCACCTGTGTCATGCTGCTAAGGAAGAAACTCACAAGCTTACTTTTCCCTGGACTAGCTTGTCCGAGGGATGCACAACCTTGCTGGGGAAAGGGCTGCTGTTTTGGGTCCACAGTGTACGTAGGACACCAGGTGCTGGGTCCCCACTCCAGTGATGGGCCACATTGCTCTCCTGCCACTGGGGTTGCAGTAGTAGTGGGAATCCTGCTCTGTGACAAAGCAAATGAGGGAACTTCAAGCCCCCTGACAGATTCCTGTTTTAGGAAGCAAATGCCAGGTCTGTGCCTGGTGCAGTGCCTGACAAACACAGTAGGAGTGTAAAGAACAGCATTCGAAGGGATGAAGATCCATCAGTCACACTGTAATGAGGACATGATTAGCACTGTGATTTCTTCTGTTAACCTGGTAACTTTTCCCTTGAAGCGCTTTTGTATCTGTTGTTCCAGGTACTGTATTGTTTCAGCCCGAGACCTCTCCTGCCTTAAACACAAGTGAATCTGTTCTCCCTTCATTCTGTCCTTCTTGCTTAATGCCTGCCTTGTGTGTGGTGCTGGTTGGTACCTACCTTTCTCAGTCCTTCTGAGTTCAGTAGAGGGACATAGGGAGCAGTTCGGCTTGGAGAAGGGAGGAAAGAGAAGGCAAGAAAGACCATCACAGGGGAGGAAGACAGGTCCTTGCTCTGCTTGGCTCTGGGTTAGAACTAGGGAGCTTCAGGGGGTTAGATGCCAGCTCAGCCTAAAGGAAGACCTTCCTTCCCCCATTTGCAGTTGATTTTTAGTCTTTTAATAGGAAAATAATATTGCAATACAAAGCAGAAGACTGCAGAAGTACAGAAATAAAATATAGATCCTCTATGCTTCCCCGCTTATTCCACTCCTTATAGGCTATTTCTTTGAAGTTTCTATTCATTCATTCAAAAAATACTTCCAGAGGGCCTACTGTGTGCCACACTCTGTTCTAGTTGCTGGGGACTCAGGGATGAACAGAACAGTCTAAGACCCTTGTACTCAAAGACAGACAATAAATAAGAAGACAGATATAAAAGACAATGTGATGAGTGCTAGGAAGAAAACTGAAGCAGGATGAGGGGCTAGAGAGCTCTGGGGGTAGTCAGGGAAGGGCTTCTGCAGGCTGTCACTTTGTGTAGAAATTTGAGTGAAGTGAGGGTGTGAACTGGCTTGTGAGACTATTTGTCTCTTCCCCTCCCTCCCTCCCTCCCTCTCAGTCTTTCCTTTTTTTCTCCTAGAAGTAGGACCATACTGTACATACTATTCTGCAGCTTGGCTTTCTCAGGTCATGATATGACGTAGATGGTGTGTACAAACCCACCTTCGTTCTTTTTAATGCTGCACACAGTTCCATATTTACGTGTATATATGTACACACACACATACGTATATGTGTACATGAATATATTTTAAAAGTGGGCTTAAACTGTAGACACTGTTTCGTTGCCACTCCAGTCGCAGAGCAGAGCCCAAGAATCCCGTCTTGGGGATGATGACTATGTGATGCAATGACATGACTTGAGAGGCAGGAAAGCAGGAAACCTGTTGGGCTATTTTTCATACTTTGTATAGGGTTTTATAAATGATGAATGACCTCCAGCCCTTTAGTCTGTTTTCCTTTCTTTCCTATTTTATTCCTACTCTATTAGTCCTTATACACTTCTGTTCTTCGCATCTGCTTTTTTCCCTGGGTCCCTTGGGGCACAGCAGAGAGGGGTGGTTCTCACGTAGGCTGTGCTTCGATTCAGCTGGCTGCACTCCAGGGCATTTTTCTTTTAAGGGGATGAAGACAGTGCTTAAGGCACAGGGCACATCTCAGGCCCAGTGTGGCCCTTGCTTGGGGAGGTGGTCTGGTGTATGGGGTGGGATGGAGGTGAACGTTCCTTTCCTCAGCAGTGTCTGCTCAGGGGGTCAGCTTGGCTTCCTCTATCTGCTACCTTCCTATTTTCTTGGATTGTATTTTCCCCCGTACATTACATTCATTCATGAAGTCGTCCAATCCACCAACCAGTATTTGAGCTTCTCTATTCTGTCCCAGGCCTTATGCTACTCATTAGGTAAATAAAATTGACAGTGTGTTCCTTTATGAAGCATATGAGTTAGTAGGGGAGGGGGTGGGAAGAGGGGGTGGGAAAAAAATATGCAAATATATATGTAAGTATATCATTTGCTTTGTGTTTCATGCCCTGAAAGGGAAAACCAGAGGAACCTATCAAGTGTCAGGGCTAGCTTCTCTGAGGAAGGAGGAAGCCTAGAGGCTGAGGCCCAAAGAGGGGGTAGAGGCTGGCTAACCAGGCAGGGCTTGGATGAGGAGCAGTCCAGGCCTGGAGGCCTGCCCGGACCTGGGCCTGAGGTCAGACTGAGCGTGGCCCATTAGACAGGTTGAAATTGGCCAGTGAGGCTGCAGCTTGGCAAGTTGGCGGAGAGCGACCGGAGACTGGGAGGTGGTCTGGCCATAGACGTATTCTCAGTGTGGTGGGAAGCCATTAAAAGGTCTGGGGCGCTGAAGTGACACAGTCCAGTTGACATTTTGAAAAGATCACTCTGGCTGTCATGGGGGGTGAAGAGTAGACACAGAGAGAGCAGGTGGGCGGCCACTGCAGGAGTTAAAGCGAGAAAGTGAAAGTGACTCGGATGCGGGTGATGGCAGTGAGGAGGGAGAGAATCAGATTGTCTTGAGACGTAGATTCTAGTCTGAAATTATCATCAGGTGAGTTGGAAGAGTCCCTGGAAGGCATTCAGTCCAGGCAGGACAGTGGTGCGGGTTTGACCAATGGGGATTTGCCCAGTCGCTGTTTTGAAAAAGATAGGAACAAATGGAAAATAGAAAGGAGAAATAGACCTTCCCATGCATTGCTTTTATCCCCAGGAAAAGACCTGGGCTCTGTCCCTGGGCTGCTTTTGGAGATCTGAGCCCTCACACTTAGAGGAGGGTGCCACAGTCGCCCCGTTTTACGCATGAGGAAACTAAGACTCCAGGAGGTGGAATACCTTGCTCCAGCTGCCACAAGCCACTCGGATTCCAGAGTCCGTGTGCTTAACCACTGTGTTCTTCTGGCAAAGCCCTTGAGATGTAGATGCAGGGGAGTAGAGTTCAGGGAGGATGGAGTTTAGTTTGCAAATTATTATTATTATTATTTTTTGTATGCATTTCAAAGACTGTACTTTTCATTCCCTTGTTTCTTCATCTTAGGTATTGGGATCCTTTGTGCTTTCTATCCCCAAAGTACTAGTATAGCAGAACTCAGGCCTGGAGGAAATAGTTTCCTCTGAACCAGAAAAGGAAAGGCTCTTAAGGGAGTGGCATGGTTTTTAGCTGGGGCTTTGACAAAGGAGATACAATTCTTGCTGTTGTTTTCTGAAGATACGAGAAGCAAATCGAATGAGCACCAAATATGGAAGCTGATTCTCTTTTCAGAGATATAGTTACAGCCAGAAGAGAGACTTCCTAACTTTGCTGAAAGACTCCCTGTGCAGGCGTATATTTCTGGGTCCTGAAAATGAAGTTCAGTGTTTGTTCCTCTCTAACAGCTCTCTAAATTTAGGCTCTATGATTCACTAAGTCGAATGAGTCTGTGTGTATGTTTGTGTGAGTGCGTGCATGCTTGTGTAAGCGAGAGGGAGAAAAGTGCATATTTTATTTGTGGTGCAAGGCAATGTATAATGCTTGGATAACTCCCTCACCTCCTTGACTGATCAAATACGTGCTTTTATAGTGTGCCCTTGGGTATAGACTGGCCAGTGGACACATTTCTTATTTGCAAACAAGTCTCAGATGGATGGTAGTTTTCCGAAACCCTAATTTTTCACTTTTTAGAAGCATCTCAGGTTAAGAAAAAACTGTCAACTTTAAGGTCACACATGGGGTGGGATTTTGATAGTAGGTGCTTTTCTTGCCCACGTCTGCCTCTTCTCCGACCTAATAAAGAGCGTCCATTGCCAGGCTTTTGCCAGGCTTTGGAGCAACTGTCCTAAATGCCTCCAGGAAACTTGCACAGTGACCAGAGCAGGGCACAAAAGCCAGAGGATGTGTGGATCTCTATTTTCTTTTATCTTGCCTCTTTGTCTTAATTATTGTGTTGTACTTTTATTCTTACATTCTGAACATGGTTCAGAAGCAAACAATTATAGTTTTAGGATTTGGGGAAGGTTGTGGTTGAAGGAAACGTCTCCCATAAAAGTGGAAGGAGAAGAAAAAGGAATCCATTTAATACAAAATGACTGGAGTGGGAGAAATCACTCATACCTCATTATTGACGCGTTCCACACAATTAGTGTGATCTTGAGGGAAGAGTGTTTAAGCCACCCACAACCCTGAATATTCTCATTGGGTAGATGTAATAATAATGCATTTCACAGTGAACTCTTCCAATCCTGCGGGCAGTGATGGGAAGACCCCATCTTAGGGCTGTCAGTCCTCGCGCTGTGGGAGTCCCCTCTCCCTCCCTCCTTTGTGCAGGGAGAGGTTAAGCCTGGCCATTAACCCATAGGTGACCCGAATAGAACGTTCTGTCTCAGGGATCCGTTGATTGCCAGGTATGGCTTTGTGGTAATTCTAGCATTTGCAACCCAGCAATTTGAACCTTCTGTCTGCCTAAATGATGATTTTACATGGTAATGGTTGTACTAAATCCTCTTGCTTTTGCTCCATAGCCGCTGTTGTGACAAGAAAAGCTGTGGCAACCGAAATGAGACTCCCTCAGATCCAGTGATAATTGACAGGTAGGGACCGCTCTACTTTCTCTCGGTTCTTTTTCCTCATTATAATGAAACACCTGTCTTGCGTGGCTCATGGGTGAGGGTTAGGAAGGCATGTGGCCGAAATTTGCCTGTTGGTCATGACTTCAGCTGCGCCGAGCTATTGCGATTCCTGGGAAAAGCCATATGGGATGTTCTGTGGAGGCCTGTTTTCTTGGATTGCTCCAGTTTTGTGTCTGATTCACGCTCCTAAAGGCATATTTTCTTCTTTCTTGACTTTCTGTGGCTCAATCCTCGCGCTGTGCCAGGAAGCTTCAGAAATAAAATAATAATAGTTTGTGATTTATGAAATGTGGTTGGGTGCTTATAAATATTTAACTTTTATTTGAAAAATGTTTGAATCATTATCACTTTTAGCTACAGTAGTTCTGTTGGACGCAATCCATCTACATTTTAAGGTTTCATTTATGCATAAAAGCAGTTTTAAAGAGATCTGTGAACCAAGATTTTCTACAGTAATTTCCCGTGTTTGATTGTAGCTCACGCTGCCTTGTAGTTGATTAATTTATCCTGCTTGTCTTAATTATTGTGTTTTTAAACAGATCCATATTACTAATCTGACATGACCGAGTAAATCACTGTAGAACAATAAATCTGTTTTAGTTGTTCGGCGCAATTTTGAGTCAGTGTGTGCCCAGATTACGCAAAGTTGCATTCCAAATATTCGTTTTACATTTTAATTATTGAAATTCATTGTACGGAAACATGTATGATAAACCATTTGTTACATAGCATTACTCATTGGGAGTTAAATGGCCTGGAAGGTTTATAGATACTGTCAGTTGTCAGCTAGGACAAGAGCTAGCACCCTCCGTTAGCTGGAAGAGTCTTGCAGGTAAGACTGACTGATCATTGAGGAAATCAACAGCTGAACAAAAGTCCTTTTTGGGGTTTGGTAATAATGAGTTTTGACACCTCCCCCCTGCCCCGCCCACCCATCTGTCTTTCCAGTTCTTTACTTTTTGGAGGCTTGCTCTGTCATTTTTCAGTTGACTGAAAAAGTGTTTGCTTTACTGTAATTTGTGACACAACATCGGTTGTTGATTTTGACTTATGTGATTCTTCAGGCTTAAACCCAATTTTGATTGCCAAGTAGCTTTATAAAACTTACATTTCAATCAGGTATTTTAACTAAATATCTTTCACTAATACTCACCAAAGACATATATCTTTGCTTGATAAGTGAGGATTAATATCTTTGATTCAAAGTTAAAAACATCAGTGGTTTAGTGTGTAATGAAGTTGTGTGCTGCCTGCAGAATTAGCATAGCATGTTTATCTACAAAAGCAGACATGCCATTATGTGATTTCTTTTTTCTGCAATGGCAGATAAATCTTCAAATGAATAAGATAAAAAATAAATATAACCTTTGTTGTTTGTTTCGCTTAAATACCTCTCTTCAAACTGCCATTTGTTATTTTAAGCAGATTTTACTCTTCTGTCAAAAAGAAAGTGTTCTGATCAAAGGACCAGCCCAAATATTCCCCCAAACTTTGAAACTATCAACATTCGGTTCTGCCACACAGTTTCTTTTGGTTCAGATGATAAGAACCTTACTTTGCCACCCGCAGTGAAAACACTTTTTTTTTGCTTTTGAATGGGTTAAGCTTTTAAGTTCTTCGTTTGGTTTTAAGCCGTGACTCTGATATAGAAGGTTGATATGACTGTGGTTTGAATAACATTTGATTTTGACCTGTTTCTGTGGGTTGCGATGGCATAAGAAACTTGACTCAGCAGCGCTGTAATTAGCCCGGCCCGTGTTTTTGAAACAGGATTGTGTTACCTGGATTGCATTAGTGTGGCTTCTATTGTTGCCGCCTTGCATCTGTCCCAGTAGGGTACTTAAAACCTTTTCTTGGCTGGGGTAGTTCAAACAATTTAGGCAAAATAAGTATGCACTTTATACTGTCGGTGGCTTTAGAGATATTACTCATGACATTTATCCTTTTCATTTTTTCTTTTTTGGTTTGACAAAGTAGAAAACGGTGTTAGCCAATCTTGGTCTCTTAAGAGAGGGATACTTGAAAAACGGCTGAAACCCAGGGTATCTGCATGAGTCCCAACATATGTTTATTTGCTGGCTGTTGCCACTGTCTCCCGTGAACCGTCTTTTCAAGCAGTGATGCCAGCTGATATGCACAAACCCATTTAGCTATTTTTATTTGCATCTGAGTTTTCAGAATTTATTTGTCCTTCAGTCTGCCAAAGGTTTTAAAAGCTCCAGTCCTGTCTGTGCTGATATGTGAAACTTCCATTTTTAACAACAAGCGAAGAGAATAACAACAGGAAAAGAACTTACACAAGGAAGGGCAAAATAGAAAAGATTTTTCAATTCCATAAAATTGCTGCAAAGGAAAAAAAAAATGATGACAACCGTGTTTGAATTTCATACTTTCCAATTTGATTCTATATTACCGATTGCATAATATCTGTGTTACGTGCTTAGGGTTTGATTTGCTTTCAGATTTATGGATGCGAATCCCTGCATATTTTGTAAAAATAGGTTATGGGGCCTGCATTCAGTAGCAATAGTAACTGTTTTTACAAGATGCATACAATGTGCAATTATAGAGCTGAGGGTACAGGCAATCCTTGTGTTAGGATTTAGCATAGGTTTAACACGCAGTCTCCTTTTGGGCACCAATAATTTTTAGTTCCCTTTGCTTGTCCTTCGGATTTTGGAAGAACAGTGCTATTTTTATCAGTCAAAAGACTTTTAGCAGTGGTTATTCAGGAAAACTATTTATAGGATTGATAGAAGAGGCTTTCTGGTCATACGGCAATGGTACAGGGTAAGCTATTTCTGTGTAAAATTTTGGCTGTATTTTTTGCTGCCGGTGATTTGGGGACATCAGGTCGGCATACTCTATCAAAAAAGTGAAATTAACAAAATCAGCAGTTATATACTGTGATTTAGAAAATGTGTTTCTACTTTCTTCTTTTATATTAGCGTGGGACAAAGTAAGAAAAATATGACCCCAACTCTTTTTACAATTGTGACAATTTGTCAAGTCACTTCAAACGAGTTTGGAGGAAAATTTCTGTAAATGTACAAAGTGGGCATCTGGAGTTGACTGCCAGGTTGTATTTCTGCCTAATGCCAAATGGCTTGATTGAGAATTATAAAAAAAACCAGGCTGTGTCCAATGATCTAGATATCTGGGCTGTGTAGACATGGGAAAAGTCAAATGTGTTATGTTTAATACCTGATGACCAGGAACTAATAACAGCAAATTTCATTATCGTTGAGGTAAAGGGCTATGTGTGGTAATTATTGTTAAAGTAAAAAGCAAAAAATGACTTGCAGTTATTGGATTAAGGTGGAGATTGATTTAACATATTCACATAGCAACTCATATTTGAATTTAAAAAGTTTGCAATAAAATTCATGTTTAGAAATTGAATAAATTGTAGTTTTATTAAAACATTGGATATCCTTGTGTCCTAACCTTTTTCATAGGAGTTATCTTAGTTCAATAAATAAAACCTCATTAGGCTATTCCCATTTCAATGAGTTTATTAAATTTTGCAGGAGTAATTAGCATAAGCTGGGCTAATTTTTCTGGAAGACTAATGAGGGAGGTTCTTAATTAGGTTTACTTTGTAAGAATCAGAAAAGATGATAATGACAAAAGTCACATAGGGTAGTCTGAATTGGGAACCCAGTTTTTCTGAATTCATAAAAAAACTTCCATTTTCCACGTGGAAACTTATTTATAAATGCTTGAACTGAATATATTAAGTGTGCAGACTGTTATTCCTTATATAGTTAGTTAGGATTACTGTGCATTCTAGATTTGCTTCACAAAACTCTTTATTTTCCTTTGAGCAATGACATGGATGAATACAGATGGTCTTAACAAAAACATTTCTTTCTCCGAAGTATGCTATAGGATTCCTTTCACATAGAGCCCTAAAGTTTCCGGCCAGATTTGTGTCACTTACTTCCAGTAGGGCAGGATAGGGGATGGCTCAATACTTGTTTGTTTGTTTGTTTTTTCAATTTAAGATCAGTGTGATTGCTGTAATAGTTGGATCACTAAATAAAGGGAGAAAATAAGAGCCCAGTTCTTCATTTCTTTGTGCTGTGGATCATGAGAATTGACAAGTGGACTGTTTTCTTTTAATAGATAGAAATAATAAAGGATGAAATTCCACCTCAAATTATCTTCTCCTGTCTTGTGTGAATTTAGACATAGTCCTTTCGGGATATAATGTGGCCTGAGTAACTGGAAAGTTTTGGGTCCCTCACGGCCAATATTGAAAACATGGATTTTCAAAGCCTGCCAACTAATAGCCCTCTAAAGATTTTGGGTTTGCTTATTGCAGCTTTAACAGATTTGTCTTTCTTTTCCATTTATAGGAATCTCTGTATCTACATTTGAGATGTAAGCCCTGACATGAAACATTTTAAAAATATACATGAGTTTTGTAACATTAAGAATTTAGCCTGTTGGGAATTAGCTCTTTAGGCCACACTTACCCAAGGGTCTCCTAAAAAGAAAAAAAGAAGTGTATATTTGTTTTTTTCCTAGGATTTTCTAAAGATCTTTCACAACTAGATCACTTTCACCTAGGTGACGCTAAATGTGTTTTCTTTACGATTCTGAAATAGAATGTTCAGGAGTGAAAATATTGGAATGGCCATTTTACCTGTTGATTTACGTCAGGGTTGTTCAGAGAAACAATTTTATTTAAGATCCATTCTTCATCTAAGAGGTTTAAATGCTGTAATAGGACTTTTCAGAAAAGCGCAGCGTTGTCTTATCACCAAGCTAAGTTCTTGATTAAATCGATCCTGATGTGTTTATGTAACATATATATTCATTTGTATAATAGGAAAACAATAGTAAAACTTTAGAATTAGAATATAATTGAGGTTTTTTTTAAAACATTGAGCAGGGTGGGCTATATTCTAATTCCTATATCTACAATCCTAAAATGGTGAAGGCATCAGGTTCCCTCGACAGTAAATGATTTCCCTGTCCTTTATAATCAAACTTAAATCCAAAAATTCACTAAAAATTTTTCCTTTATTTTCTGTAAAAAAAAAGTCCTCAACTAACATGAACATAAACATACTTTTATTAAAGTTGCAGATGAGGCTTTTAGTCAGAGTTTCATGGCTTTATTTCATTGACCTTTCAACTCATTATTTTGGTCTTCATCAGTTTTTAGAAGGACCAACCACTAAACATAATCACTCTGTAGGGTGCACAGGCAGCTATCTGGGGCTCAAGGAACCAGAGGTATCAATGCATTTCTCAGATTTCTGATATGCCTTTTATATTGCCTGATTTCCTAACTTTGAATGCTCCATTAAAATAAAAGGAGGAGGAATTCACCCTTTAAAATTGCCGCAGGCAGGATAATTGCTGTCCTCTTGGTTTGTGTTTTTCCAAAAGTGGAAAGGCAGCGCTGACCCTGAACGTGAATTTATGGTTGTTTATTAATCCTACCGTATTTAAACATTTGTTTTCTCAGTGGGAATTCATATGTGATTTTTAGTGATGAGACGTATGTGAGAGACTGTCATTCCAAATTTTATCACATATCAGATAATACCGTTCTGAATATGAGATGAGCCTGTATACTTGTGTGCAGTTTGCTACCGCAATAAGAAAATAATGAATACAAAAAAAAGAACATAACGAATACAATCAGCTAATAGCAGTCTATATTCCATTTGCTATCAGCTGTTCCCAAATACACAACCAGAATACATTCAAATGGATTGCAAATATGCTGACAATATATCATAACGCAAAGTACTTTTACATGGTATAATACTACTGCAGACACCGTATAATGAACAACAGTGGTTTTCCTGTAAAGGAAATAATGGCAGCAACTTCCAAGAAATGTATTTAACGGAGCTTCAGAGAATCAGCAGTGCATATGTGTAACTGGCCTGGGTGTCAGCCCATGGTGTGGGTTTTAAATCCCATGTCATCATAACTTTGTTTTCGTAACAGTTCTGGAAAAATACAGAAAAGCAGTACAAACTCCTCTGTGTGTCATCTAACAACTTTGCACAGTTTGTGATAAGAATATGTCATTATATTAAATATGCTTTTACTTTTCTAAAATAAATTGCTTAGAATGGGGAAAAAAACCCAAATCCCTCCCCAAATGCAACTCTCCATTGATAAATTTTACTTGTTTTTCCTTACTGCAAGCACCTGACCAAACTCTTTAATAAAAATTGACCAGATTTTAAAAACTCTGTTTAGAGGCTCATGCATATAAAGAGATGGCATTTTGGTCTTTTTAATTTGCATCAGGTATTATCTGAAATAGACCATTAATTTTTCCTTCTCTCTCCTCCCACCATCTCATCCCTCCCTTTACAAACCGTGTAATTGTATACCATCCCGGACAATATAAAAGTGACCTAAATACTCCAGTTGCAATCAGTGAAATATGGTGAACAGTACAGGTTTGTCTTTGGTTGCTTGCTGCCTTTAAAGGTGTGTGTAGATGGAGATAAATCTCCCTCGCAAACTCTTTCTCCAGTTACAAGCTTTTGTCCAGAGGTAAATGAAGGTTTTAACGTTACAGTACTTATTGTAATAGAATTTTAATTGCCTTAACCTTGCTAATGTGTGAAGCTGAGTGTGTGTGTGTGTGTGTGTGTGTGTGTGTGTGTGTGTGTGTGTGTGTATTTTTCACGAGGAGGGGAATCAAGCCAAAAAAAAAACCCTGCATATTTTTCATTGGGGGAGAGGGGGTCACATATGGTAAATGAAGCAAACTTAATGAAACTGGTTCTGGGGAAGAGAATGCCATTGGTGTTTCATCCATGTAATGTATATTCCACTTTCAGTGGGAACAGAGTGATCCTCAGTGTGCTTTGGGGATTTTTATTTTTGAAGGTGAAGTGCTTGGTTCCAGGTCCAAACTTGCCTCCAAACCCTACTTGGAAAGATGTAACTAGACAAGCTGGCAAATTATATAGCTTGATCCCACACAATAACCTCTAAAATGGCACTCGGTAACTATACCATCCTGCTAACTGTTTGAGGCACAATAGTTTTGTAATATAATATAAAGTAATAGTGTTAGCCAACACATCTTTAATAAGATATTGTTCGTGCCTTTGCCATATGCTACAGAGCAGCCTCTCACTCGGTGGGCCTTTTGATTCCTCTCAATAAGATTATTTCAAATACTCTAATCCTGAATCATTGACATGAATACAAAAGCCTAGTGACATCTAATAGATGCCTCTTAGCTTTGCTTTTCCTCTTGTTCCTTTCCTTTTTCTTCTCTTTTTACCTGACAAAAAGCTTATAGACACTTGGGCTCTGTCTCTCAGTAGCAGCATGGGGGGGGGGGGGCCCTCATGAGATATAAAGGAGGAAAAAGGACTGACAGAGGCCCGATAAGCTACAGAGTGAAGGGCCATAGATTAAAAGTAAATGCCAGTAAATCCTACCCTGTACACTTAACTTGTCCTTTTATTGTTTTCTTTAACACTTTCCATGCCAGGAGAGGGAAAAAAGAGAAAATAATAATCACATTGCACGTGTCCATTTTTAATCTGGACATGGTCACTATACGTATCGTATAGTGTTTTGGCAAGATTCTCAAATTTTGGTTCATGTCAATGTTATGGTGGTTTAAAAAAATGCCCCTTTAATCAATATCAAGACTCCCTCAAGAACTTTCTTTTTTGCTCATTTGCTGCTTCATTGACCAAATATTGATACTATCTATGTCTGTTGGGTCAGTGGGTGAGTAGGTCAGAAGAGCCCTTCTGTAGGGTATGAACACTCATGACGTGGCGTTTCCAGGTTGAAGTAACTTTTTCTTTTCTTTTTTTATTTTATTCATTTATTTAATTTTTGGCTGCATTGGGCCTTCGCTGCTGCACGCGGGTTTTCTCTAATTGCTGAGAGCGGGGGCTACTCTTTGTTGCGGTGCGCGGGCTTCTCATTGCGGTGGCTTCTCTTGTTGCGGAGCACGGGCTCTAGGCGTGCAGGCTCAGTAGTTGTGACTCGTGGGCTCTAGAACGCAGGCTCAGTAGTTGTTGCGCACGGGCTTAGTTGCTCCGTGGCATGTGGGATCTTCCCGGACCAGGGCTCAACCCTGTGTCCCCTGCATTGGCAGGTGGATGCTTTACCACTGCGCCACCAGGGAAGCCCTTTCTTTTCTTTTTTAATCAATGAATTGGAAATGATCAAAGTGAAAGATCAGGATATCTTGTTCCATGATGTAGCTGATGCTTTTTTGTGTGACCTTGCTCCCTGCTGTGCCCCAAGCGTTGCCTGCGCTGGACGGTGCCTTCTACACAGGCTGGAGGTGAGACTGAGGCAGCAGAGTGCAGGCAGACGACTTGGCTAATGGTCAGAGGTTGTTTGCCCTCCACCTTCCCAAAGCAACCATGATTTGACTAAAGCTTTTTCTTTTTCTTTTTTTTTTCTGTCTAAAGATCAGACTATCATGCTACTTGCAATTTATTTATCATTGTTCAATAGAACAATAACTTCCCCCTATTTTGAATGTGCTTTCCATTCATTGGTATTCTGATCTGTTAGTAGTATCTTAAGGCATCATTTCTGATAGTCTTGGATGCACTATTGGTTGAAGTCCCCTCACAAAAGGAAAAGTTGGTTTGAAGAACCCTGGACCTGTGTCAGGTTTGGTTCCTCTCACACACACACACACACACACACACACACACACACACACATACTTGTTACAAAAACAAAGATGAAAAATGAGATGTCTCTTTTTTATTTATTAGGAAGTTCTTTAGAAAAGAAAGTTGGTTAAGAGTTATCTTTGAAGCTATTACAATGTTGAAAACTTGTGTTTCACTACACGGTCTTTTTTTCTTAAAGCCAGATTCTAATCTCAGGTGTATGGCGTACATCTCAGAATATCTTTCAAAAAACTGAGTACTTCTTTCTGTGGCTATAGGAGTGGGAATGTCCTCTTCTGGCCATCCGGCATGTTTTCTTGAAGACCAGCATCTGAATCTTGGCCTATGAGCACCTTAAAACAAAAGAAACAAAATGCCTGACCATTGTGAATTTAATAGTAACTTACATGTGAATGGAACTTGCAAAGTTATTGGTGGCCTTTAAAGTGTAGTATTTCAGAGAGTTCTCTTCACACAAATGTTAGGGCACAAATTAACTCCATTTTACACATACGTAAACTGAGGCACACAGCTGAAGGAACTTTATTAGTGACAAAGCAAGTGATTAGAAAATCGGTGTCCTAGCTCTCAGCCTGATCTTTTTCCTTCTCAGTTGCGCAGCTGAAATAAAATACTGTTTTCAGTATTTCATGTAGCCTCATTTATTTTTCTTGGAATCTGCATTTCATCCTTTCCATGAATAAATCTAAACCTTTTTACCTAAACAGTTTTCCTAGTAGATCTGGCACTTAACTTCTGGGATTAAAAATAATAGTAATAACATAAATTGTTGTACTCATTGCTAGAGCAATATTTGAGTTCTTGTGTCCTCATTTAATTTGATGAGTAAACCATTGTGTGTTTCACTAGGGGAAAAAACAGGCACTAATCCAAAGAGAAACCTGGGAAAAGGCAGAGTATAATGGAAAAGGCCTAGAATTTGGAGTCCATTGGTGGAAAATCAAATCCCTCCACCATTAATTCCCAATACCTGAGCCTCATGGGGTTCAATTTTTTTCATCTTTGAAATGGGAAAATCATCTCAATTTTGAAGACTTGTGTGGGTTAAAATACCTAGCACAGAGTTCGGTACATATTAGGTGCTTGAAATCAGGCAGCTCTTGCAATCTGAATATAATATATTCCATGTGGATTGTTATTCTTTTTTTTTTTTTTTTTTTTTTTCTTGCGTTATGCGGGCCTCTCACTGTTGTGGCCTCTCCCATTTGCGGAGCACAGGCTCCGGACGCGCAGGCCCAGCGGCCACGGCCCACGGGCCCAGCCGCTCCGCGGCATGTGGGATCCTCCCGAAACGGGGCACGAACCCGCGTCTCCTGCAACGGCAGGCGGACTCTCAAGCACTGCGCCACCAGGGAAGCCCCTGTTATTCTTAATGTGATGATTGCCATGGTACTTTCTAATAAGCAAAGTTACCTTACTGAAGTTTTTCATGGTGACTCAGTCCTCTTGGTGAGGAGTTACTCTTTTTTTTTTTCTTTCCACAAATATTTATTTAGCGTCTACTATATGCCATGCACTGTCTTCAGGGTTGGGGACAAAACAGTGAATAAGACACACATGGTTCCTCCCCTCATAGAGCTTTTAGTGCCTCAGAGTTGAAAAAAAGGAAATTGGAATAGTAAGTGTAGAAAAGAATATATTGATTTTTTAAAAATAAAATAGGAGAATGTTATTTCAGATAGATAGAGATCATGGTGCAGAGGAAAAATATCCCTGGGTTCAAAGTTGCCTGTTAGCTCTTACTCAGTGGTATTGAACTTGGGCAAACTCCGTGGTTTTATTGCACTCCTCTGAGGCAGTCTACGCATTGGTTAAGACCACAGGCTGTGGAGTCAGACTGCCTGGGATCAGATCAGACTGCTCTGACAGTGTTAACTTCGGGCTGCGGTCAGATCGCCTCACTTCTTTAAGCAACAGTTTCTTCATCTATAAGACCAGGATAGGAGTAGTAGTTCCTACTTTATAGGGTTGTGGTGAGGAATAAGTAGATAATGCATGGAGAGCATTTAGCACAGTGCCTGGCACATAAATCACATTCAATAGAAGGTGGCTGTTATTATTTTTTAAAAGGGCTGGAATGAAAAGATCTCTAAGATGCTTTCCAGCTATGAAATTCTGATTTTAGTTCCGTCTGGTATTGCTGAGGCTGATAAACTCTTTAGGAGGTAGACTGTAAACCCCAGCGGGCAGTGGTTTGCGTGTATTTGTTGCTGCTGTATCCCAAGCACTGAGCACATTTGCCTCACTGCTATGTAGCAGGTGCTTAGAGTATGTCTCTAAGCAGGTGCTTAGAGAATGGAACTAGAAATGGAGTTGTTGAATCTGGTGGTCTCATCTCTCTGCCTAAAGACAGGCTTGTTATAACTACACAATAAAGTGAAAAGGCACTGCCATTAAAGAATGATGAGAAACAGAAAATGTAAGATAAAATATTAAATTTGTTACATTTAAAAATGTTAATCTTCACACGATTACCATGCAAATCCTCTCATTGCCTGTTTAACTGATCAAGTAAATCACAGAGCAGACAAGTGAAAAACCCTGCTGTTGACATTCGCACAAAGCACATTTTCAAGAATATATTCTGTTAACTAGTATGTCTGTTACACACGATAATGCGAATTTAACACACATGCGCGCGCGCGCGCGCGCACACACACACACACACACACACACACACACACACACACACACACAGTATCCTTTGCAAGCAAGCAGATTTCAGAGAGTTTGGGGGGAAAGCTTTATTTTTGTATAGCAACTTGGTAATCTCCCATTATTATATCAAATGTGAAATCAGTGTTAGGTAACATATGTTTCAGCAGTGCCTTTGTTTTATATAACATTAGAAGACTTAAGAGTTCACTGTTTTTTCTTTCAGGCAGGTATAATATTGATGTGCTACTCTGGTGACTGAAGGGTTAATGAATCTCCCCCCTCACTCCAACAG
>NW_006771758.1:296718-301960 GCF_000442215.2 Lipotes vexillifer
GTCAATCCCATCATGTGCCTGGTTGACTCTGAAAGAAGGGGCTTGAAGTTGCCCACAGGGCATCCCTTTTCCCAGCCTTCTCCAAGGCCACCTGGGCAGATGGGAGCTTGCCTCCTGTCCTTAGGACACAAAATCCAATCAGGCGCTGTGTCTGCTGGTCTCCCTGACCTGTGTGTGAGCTGGGAAGAGGGGGAAGAAGCAGAGGCCATTCACTATTTGATAGGCTGCATCTTTGTGGCTTTGGGGGCTCCTGTGCATTCTTGAGGAAGGAAGTTCTCCCTTATTTTCAAGATAAGGTATCATTCATGAGAGCAATGTGCTGAACTAATCAGGTTAATTGGGAGGCCCCGGGTTGTCCTTATTGAGCCCCTCTTCTTCCTGTTAAAGGCAGATAATGCAGACAGATAGATTACACATATTTTAGTTTTCCCCAAGCCCATGAAATCTGTAGGTGTTCGGGGAACATAGCTTCAGTCGAGTGTCATTTAGGCTATCAGACTGTCGGAGCATGGGTTCTTATAGAGCAGCACAGTATTAAAACAAAACTCAAAAAATAAGCTCTTCAAAGGTCTGATATCTTTTTTGTTTTCTCTTAATGTTGAAATAATGTCAATGTTTCAGATCAGCCGGAATGACTATTTGTTCTAGAATCCAGATGGATTCCTCCCTGACTATTTTATTTAAGATTGAAACTTAAAAAAAAATCTCATCGTGATATGCCATCATTGACAAGGAGTTTCTCCGGCTGTGTTTCGATTCTTCGGCGTCCAAGCCGGACACTGGGGGCTGTGGCCCTGACTAATGGCATCTCAGCCTCCCCTTAGAGCTGCAGCATGGAGAGAAAAGAGGGCTGCTTCCACCGGATTCCGTGAAGGGCGGGGATCCCTCCTCTTCCTTCTCCACTCCAGATGATTTGTCATAGTTTAATTTTAAACACTGTCATTGACTATTCTTTCTTTCAATCCCACCTCTTTCCTCCTTTTTTTTTTTTTTCTTGGAAGTTCCAGGAATGACTTTAATTATCTCCACAATCAAATTCTCATTGCTGCCTCTGTGAAAGTGTGTAGTCATAGATGGCAGGGATTATTTTCTTTAGCACTTGGGGATAGAGAAACCGGTTGTTTCAAAATGAGAACCAGCTGCTTCCACAGAGCCCTATTTAATGGGGAGCCGCTTTGTACACAAACCTTCACTCAGGTCGGTCATTACGCCAAGCCCCAAATCAGCAGTGTTTGGTGTATCACCCTTTGTTAAATGTCGACCGAGGAGTGATTTAGCCAATAAGATAATAATAATAATAATTTAAAAAAACCACACCCCATGTCTTTAATTTGCTTCTGCCGAACGAACACTTGGATTTAGAAGGAGCACATCTCAAACTTCCTCCTATGGTAATTATACTGTATACTAGTTTACCACTTCTCATAGATGCCGTGTGTGTGCGTGTGTGCGTGCGTGTGTGCGTGCGTGTGTGTGTGTGTGTGTAACTTTAACCCTCTCTAAATCTAGAAAATAAAATTAAGCTCCTCTTTCAACATAATCTTTCATTTGACAAGCACAGTAGATAGATGAAAGGTAGATAGCCAAGTTGTGGGTCCCATTAATAGAACCAATTGGAGGGCAGAGATAACCGCTATTATCAAACATCTTTTATGCCATCCTGTAAAATAACGATGAGGGTGATATACCATTATATATTTTGCTGTCTTTCTAGCTTGTAGAAATTGGTTTGTTGTCATACCATGTTAATCTCTAGCAGCACCAGATTCGATTTGAAATAAGGAAAGTACTTTCACAGTTAACTGTACAAAATACTTTTGAAGCATACAAAGAAGGGGAAAAAAAGCATAAAAGACACGTAAAACCACAGTAGATATTCACTTATGGGAATGATTTGTTTTTGAACCTGGGTTGCATTTTTATAATATAACCTAATTTGGGGGCTGCAACATTTATTAAATCAGGGTTTGAATGATTAAAAAAAAGAGCAGCTTCATAAAGATTTTTAAAAATCTAGTTTAACCAAATTTTGTCTTACAAAAGTGAGAGATTACTTTGCATTATTAATAAAAATATGTGGCTACTTAAAAAAATTATAACATGCTTTAAAAAATTTTTACATTGACATTAACACAATAAAATAATGTGAAGAAAGGATAAAAATTTAGAAATTTATTCTCACAGGGAGTTTGATCCGTAAGCTGCACACTGATATATATGCTTTTACTTGTTTTATTTTTAGGATTTCCATATTGAAACATAGTTTGTGGAAAATCTTACCTAATGATTTTTTTTATTTCTTTGTTTACCAACTACTTTGATTATGTAATATCCCCTTAGTTCAAACTGTAATTCTATTGTATATTTCCTCAATCTGTATTTTAAAAAAATTCTGTGGGTTTTTTAATATAAAAAACAAATAACTGTTATATTTCCAGTCACTCAAATTTGAACTGAATTTTACTTCCTGTTTCAAAGGTCAGGGCAGGCTGACCTCAACAGCAGTGTGGAGGCTGCTGAATTATTCATATCATTGACTTTGTGTCAGCTTCCACATTTGTGGAGAGGGATGTTTTATTCATTTATCTCATTTAGGGTTCTTCTCTGCACCTGTTTCTACCATTAAGTACCCTGTAATTTGCATTTGATGCTAATTTAGTTTCATATCAGCCTGGTCCCCCCTTGTTAATTTAATTTTCTAAGACCCTTTTCATTACAGTAGAACTGTTTTCCTCTTTAAAGCAAACATCTATACAAGTAATTGTATAAACTGCCTTTTAAATAATATCTTTTAGAAGATTCCATCGTTTAATTCCTTAATTCCTATAATTAGCCATGGTTTGATTAATGTTTCAAAGGGTTAAATTAAAATGCAGAATTACTCAAATGCATGCTTGAATAATTTCTTATATACAGTAGTGCTGGTGTTTCGGTACTCTTCCTGATCATTCTCAGAACAGTATGTCTTAACAGCAGTAATTTTCTTTATTTAGAGTTCTGTTTAGTTTACTAATAGTAGTTTCTTTCAGATCACGGTGTTCTCAACATTTCTTGTGAGGTGTTGGTTTTTTCTTTCATCAAATTGCTGATAGACAGTGGCTTAAAAATGTTCCTGCAACATTAATAATGACATACCCCAGATAATCAGGGCGGAATTAGCTCTGATTCCTTGACATGTCATGGAAGTCCGGTATACTGAATTTCAGGAAACTGTGTTACATTTCATGTCTGTTTCTCCTTTTCCCAAGTCTTTTTATTTCTGTCTGCTGCTCAGAGTAGATTGCCTGGGAATGTCTCAGTTTCCCAGACACGGTGGTTTTAGCAAGCTTTTGTTTGTATCTACAAGTACCCACTGGGCTTCATTTGCCACCTAGATATTGTAGAAATTAGACATAAGTTGTTTGAGGGGAGCTGACTGAAATGGCGGCTGCTGTGGTCAGAGTGGCCATGTTCTTTGAGTGTCCATTGGGGATTTGGAGGTCATATAAGCCAGGCATGCAGCCCCGCCAGTCTGGGAAGAAGAAACTTTACCTCAGTCCTTTCCCTGTAACTGTTTGTAAGATCCTTGACACAAACATGGCAGTATTCCTTATAGGCTCCCTTAGAGGTGGGAATTTAAAACGGGGTATGAACTACGAAATCAAATTCTAAGGTACACGGAAATGGCAGAGAAGGAAAATTTGTGACGGGGGCTGAATGTTACTAAGAAATTAGCCCAAGCTCTACAGTGGCCCTTCACTAATCCACTGAGTTGGATTAGTTTTATCTCTTGCTGGTATTCTCCGGGGATGCCAAATGGTGTAGATGCTTTGGGTTCCAGGAGGATTTCAGGTCTATTGAAACTGGAGTTTGAAGGTGGCTTCTCTTGTTCTCTTAGTTATAAATGATTCCGGGGACTCCCACAAACAACTTTGTAATTTGTGGAAAAGTGAAAAGGAATCTCGGTTTTCTAGTAGACAGCTTCACCTGTCTGGTTTCAAGAAGGGCTGTGGGTAGACTGTTTCCCAAGGCTCCCCTTCAGTTGGGGACATGTCGGGTATGCACTGTCACTATGAATTTTTTGCATCCTATGGTGTATTAAGCTTGCTTTATGTTCTGCTGATGGGCCTAAAATAACGTGAGAATTTCCAGCAATGAAATGCAGGATCTTTATTCATTAGCAAAACATGTAGTTACTGACTCCCTCCCCTTTCCCCTGCCCCATTTAGATATCCTTTGTAGTTTGCACAAGTCTGTGAGCTCCACCAGAAATGTCTCCTTGAGGTTTGATTAAACAGCCGGGTTTAAAAACAATAAGGAATATTTGCAGAGCTCTTAAGATGGCAGGCAGGGTTTTCCCACCCAACTCTGGCTGATGCTGGGAATTCTACTGTTAGAGCCTCATCCTTTTAGCTAAGAGCTTTTGATCTTTACTAAGACATATATAACTTTGGGAAGGCTAACACTTTAATTCTGTCGCTCATTTACCTCTCTGAGGGAATGAAAGAAAAATTTTACATGGGTTTGGCTGTTTTCAGTTTACGTTCCCACCCTTTGGCCTACATCATTTTAGTTCCCATGGCAACCCTGTGAGATAAGCAGGGGGTTTTGTACCCATTTCCTGGAGATGGAGAATGAATAGTTTAGCTTCATCAAGCTAATCAATAAGCTACCCAGGTCTCAAGGGCAGGTCTTTTGAGGAATCCAGGTTGTTGTAGGAAGAGACGAGGTTTCTATCTGAGCTGAATGAACTCTCAGAGATGACAGTCCAGTCCCTTCATTTTACAGATGAGAAAGCTGGGGGCAAGAGAAGCTCAGTAACGTTGCCCAGAGATCTAATTAGCCTCAGAGCCAGGACCTTAAGCCAAGTCCCTGGCTCTGATTCCAGTGGCTTTTCTGCTACTACCCTGGGCCATCTGGGTCCTGCTCTGCTCTCCATTTTACCTTGTGGGAGATCAGCCTCAGGGAAGTGTATAAGTTGTATTTTCTGGATTTGGGTCCAAGGAAACCTGTGAGCTCGGTATCTCCAACAAGGCCCAGCATGGCGCACCGCACATACAAGGAGCACGTGTTAAATTGTTTCTAAGAAATTATAACAGTCATGGGGAGGAGGAAGCACAGAATATCCCATCATATTATATTATTTATTTTTTAAAAACTCACATATTTCATTCATTTGCAACTGTCCTTCTTCACGCTATGTCATAACACTATGCACAAATAGCATTTTCTGTTTATATTTCATCAATAGTCATCTTTCAGC
>NW_006771758.1:301970-306668 GCF_000442215.2 Lipotes vexillifer
AAAGGTTCTTTCTATTCTAGCTGTCTCATCGTGAGCAGTTGTCTCTATTATCTTTGTCTGGAAGGTACTGACATACATAAATATAGAACTTGGCAATTTTCAAAGTAAGTCCTAATTTAAAAACGATCTAATTTAAAACCTAATTTAAAAACGACCTAAACAAATTTAATAAACTGTCCTTTCCAGAAATAATAATAAAGGAAATGCATTGTTACAGAATATAATTCGGAAGAAATCATAGTGAAAGGGGAAACAAAAGGACATTGAACTTCTCCCTGCTCAAAACTCCCTTTGTGTAGAGTGTTGCCTGAGCAGGTTTGTCACACCTTTTGAACTGCCAAGGAGGGGCAGAAGTCTGGGATGTGATGCTGAGAGAGACAAGTAGCCCCTGACATAGTCTGAAGCCGAGCTGCCAGAGAGTAATTCCAAAAGGCAAAGGGGGACTCACCTGGTAAGCTGGGGGTGAGGGGTGGGTAATCAGCAGCTTTTATACTTCTTCAAGATATGGGGGAAAGGAGGAAGCAAAAAATAGCTCAGCCTCTGAATTCTATGCCTATCTGGCCTGCATAAACGATTGGGCTGATTTGGAAGCATTTTAGGTTTTCTGCCTTGGTTCAGCTCTGTGACTGCATGTAGCCAAGAGCTATGTCTTTCTTTCCTGCATCCACTATCTGGTTATTTAGGGTCCATGCTCTAGTTTAAAAAAGATGAAAAAAGATATATCTTCTTTTCTTGTCCCCACATTATCATAAACAAAAAAGCTGGATTTGCTTGTGCTCCCAAATATTTGGATGTTGGAACCCAGAAATAGTAATCCTGCTAAACCTATTAAAAATTGTTTCGCTATGGAGTGTATTCTTGTTTTCATTCACAGAGGTGACGAGGACAAACACCCATTGATTTCATTGACCTCAAATAGGAAAAACGAACCAGCATGTTAATTTATTCACTAAATGTTCATGAAGCATCTACTGTCTGACATACATTGTAGCCCCCATTCCTGAGTGGGGACTGCCCTGGAGGTACCATGTGACACTTACGGGGCACTCACTTATTGGAGACATTGCATTCAGTGTAGAATCCCTTTCTCTTTTCCAGATCACCACCAGTTCCATTGAGTCATTCATCTTTCTCCTGCCACCACCTGGCCCCCTGCCCCACTCCCAATGTAAGATTTGAAGTAATTCATTATACATCAGATTCAGTGTAGGTTAATGCCCTACTGTGCTAATTTTTGATCTTCTAGATACCCAAAGTCAAGAATGTCCTTCTGTTATGAGCCAGCATGCTTTGGTTCTATTATAGGCCTGGTAAGTTAACTCGCTCATGCTGAAGTTGGATTTTTCATTTATGATGAAAATGAGAAGCAACCTGGTATAGAATGCTGAACCAGGACAGAAGAGACCTGGTTTCTAATACTGCCTCTGCTGTTTTTTAGATATGTGAGAGCCTCAGCAAGTCTCTTAACTTCTCTGGGTTTCAGTTTTCGCATTTATAAAATGAGAGAATCGGACACTTAGGATCTTTAAGATTCCTTCTCTCTCAATGGTTCTAATCCTCTATACTCCTATAAATCTGGTCATTTCTTATATGTAACATTGAACAGTAGCCTATTATCAAACATTTGCTTGGGCATCACGTACTATACTACAAATAGCAACCTCACAGAATTAAACAACCAGCAATATTCTCAACCAACTTTTATTCCTCCTTTATTACCTTGGCCCAGGTATCAGCTAGGTGATAAGAAGGTAAGGCAGTAAGCACAGCCCACATCTATTGCTAAGATTTATATTAAGGCAGGCGGCTTTGGGGTGAGGTCTTTAGATGATGTACCTTACAAGGCTAATTGAGTTGGTATATTTAAATTTATTGGTAGCGTAACTTGGGCAAGATGGGGAAGGGATCTAGTAAAACGAAAGCTGTGGGCTTGTAAAATGTGAGGCACGTGGACAGACACTTTCATCTACGTGAAATGGTAACCAGCAGAAGCTGCCTATAGGACATCCCAGAGCGGTCTAACCGGATTCTTCTGGTTTAGACTTGGCTTCCAGGTGGAGCCGACTAAATGTTGGTATATGTATGAAGATATATGATGAGTTGCACATAGCACATGCTCATGCAATAATTGTTCATTGGCAGCATATATGTACTTTTGGGGAGGATAATGTCCTTTAAGGCCAAATAACTCTTGAGTATCTTTAGAATGAAGCTATGAAATTATATGCTCTGCCAGTATCCTGTGCTTGAATATGAGAATACAGTGGATATCCCTTAAGCTTAAAGAAATCAGAATCTCACAAAATGTCAAAAACAACTTTTTTTTGGTCATTATGTGCAGAGATAAGAGACTGAGAAACAAACTTTGTTCAGGATAGGAACAAGATTCCATATATCTATAGCTATTTTTAAATGTGAAATTCTTGAATCCTTTCATAGAAACATTGTAATATTTTGACAGAACCTCAAGGAAACAAACTTGTGAGTCCCGTGGATAATGACTTCCTGAGAATTCCAGGTGCAGAATAGGCCCTCTCAGGCTTTCCTGTTTTTTGTTTGCTTTCCTTCATTTCTTATTTTATGTCTAATAAACCTTTACTTTAAGCAAGATCAATTGTTAAACCAACTACAGAGCTAAAGTATAGAATATTAATTCTATAGTAATGCCCTATAAAAACCAAAAGAAATAAGACTGACTATTAAAAGAAATCCATATGTCTCTGGAATTTTTATTTAAGTTTATATTAGCAATAATGACCTTGGTTCCAGGGAATTCAGTAACGATTAATGACCAGCAAGGGGTCACTGGCCCCATGGTGCTTTGGGCCAACAATCCCTTCCAGCATGGACAAGAACCAGTCATTTATCCCAAGGAAGTGCCCCGAGGTGAGGTCCTTATCCTTTGCCATCTGATTATAATTTAACCTCAGCTTTCAAAGGGCCCCGAGGAGCAAAGATACAATGGGCCCGTGCTTTCAGTTTTTTAAAGAGTTTATTTTTGCCGTGCAGTTCATAATTGAGTATCATTGAATGGAGTTGTTAGAAAAGGTTGATAATTATGTTCCTTTCTCTCTGGGGTGTGTGTACTCATTTTCTGTATCCATATCTGCTGGCTTTTAATGGTGTAGAAAGCATCTGTGTATATTCTTATACTCATATTGTGTGTGTGTGTGTGTGTGTGTGTGTGTGTGTGTGTGTGTGTGAGGGGGGGGGAGAGAGAGGGAGAGAGAAAGAGAGAGCTGTTGAAACACTCATTGAAGTATAAACAGAATAAAATAAAATTTAGGCTACAGGAACCTTCAGTCAAATAAGTTTTATTTGCCGCTCGGCAAGGATGTAGTTCTGTAATATGTAAAATATGAGACTAGAGGCAGAGTAAAATTAGTCTTTTCCTGGGGTACAGATGACCGGAGGCATGGTGACTGGCATTGGCTTTTACATGTTCTATGTGTTATTGCTGTAATTCCTATAATTACTGTTGATGATGGTGATGATAATAGCTAACCCTTATTAAGCTACATATTTGCTAAGTATTCTCTCATTCAATCCTTACAGTAACTCTATGTTGGGAGTATTTTTATTTCCCCCCATTTTATAGATGAGGAAACTAGGCTTCTGAGAGGTTAAATAACTCGCCCAAGGTCACCATAGCTATTAAATGGTAGAGCTGGGATGCCAGCCCTGCTGTGTCAGACCCCAAAGATTAGGGTCTTAATCATGACACCATTCTGCCTCTATTTAAAAACTAACATTTCCATTTTCTGAGTGCAGCCTTTAATATATTCATTTAGGCAAATTTCCATCTTTTGCTGGCATAATCACTATTCCTTTTGTTGGTCATTGCTCCCCTGGGCTTCCCTCAAACATGGTCAGAGGTGCCCCGGACTTTTTAAAGATGGAAGAAAGGCCACATGGCCCTGCATAATTTGACCGAGACAGCTGTGCAGTTGGTTGTCTCATTTAAATTACAACCACAGAAAAGATGTGCCAAGCTTCATTGACACAAGGCTAAGGGCAGGAACACAAAACGGTTTCCTGAACCTGCGCTGGGTTACTGCCAAAGGTAAGCAGGCACGCTCAGCAGGGTCTCATGGACCACTGAAGAGGCAGCAAGCTTCACTAAAACAATTATCCCTCCCTGGGCCTTTTCTAAAGGTTTGCAGCTCCAAATTCTCAGGGTAAAGGATCTTCTGGCTCTTAATTCTAGCTTGGAATGGCTGACCCAGGCAGGAACTTGAAGACAATTTGTCTGAGAGTTAGGGAGAAAAACAAAGATATGAGATTTAAAAGGTTGGTGTTGCAAAGTATCATCCTGACAGGCTGTGGCTCAGATTTAGAGAAACCCCAGACTGATTTGCTGAAGACTGAATGCAGAACCTTGTAACCCACAGACCACGGAGGCATTCATGAGACCTGACAAGCCTACTTTTAATACAGAGTCTGGTACAAGGTTTCATGTGTGCATTTTTGGTTTTTTCCTGCATCTTTTGGAGTTGAGTCTGATAGTCCAAATGGTAGCTTTCATGTGCAGTATTTCCCTCTTTGCTTTGAGATAGTTTAGGAGCTTTCCAGGGCTGTGAAGCAATAAATCTATATCCACGGGATATATGATTTCCTCTTTTTTCGGTGGAATTTTTACATAGTATATTTTTCCCTGTTAAATATATATATATATATATATATATTTTTTTTTTTTCC
>NW_006771758.1:306775-321010 GCF_000442215.2 Lipotes vexillifer
CCGCCATACGCGGGCCTCTCACCGCTGTGGTCCCTCCCACTGCGGAGCACAGGCTCCGGACGCGCAGGCCCAGCGGCCATGGCTCACCGGCCCAGCCGCTCCGCGGCATGTGGGATCTTCCCGGACCGGGGCACGAACCCGTGTCCCCTGCATCGGCAGGCGGACTCTCAACCAGTGCGCCACCAGGAGAAGCCCCCCTGTTAAATATTTTTTAACATCAGTTACTTTGTTTTCTTTTTCATCTTTCCAAAACCTCATTCATGGAAGATGCTTCCCAAATCAGATTGGGTTTTATTAAAATTATTATGTCTTTCTGAAACACACATATTAAATCTTCCAGGAAAGTTCATTATAGCGATATAATTTTTTTTTTCTTTTTGCGTGTGAGTGTATTACGGGCCTGAGTGTGTGTGTGCCATGTAGGTTTCTGTACTACAAACATATGTATGTAGTATGGCTTTTCTATTGCAGCTATTGATGACAAAAGAACATATTTCGAGACTAGTGAATTTTTAACTAATTATGATAAAAGGGAGGTGGCAGAGATTACCTTTTTTTCCCCTTATAGAGAAAAGAATTACAACAAAATGAATGAGGACAAACCGCGTGTGTTGCGCTGCTGGGGGCTGGGCACCTCTGCAAATAGGGGATGGGCTCAAGGGAGGCCTGGGGGAGGGAGCGCGCGGAGCCTTTTCCCCCCTACCCGTGCTCTCAGTGGTGGCATTGTGGGGACTCATGAATTACTTCTTACAGTCGGGGCTCCTTGCTATAAATCCAGCCTGGTGCCGAGAGCGCTGTGGGCAGCGGAGCACAGAGCAGAGGCCGCGGTGTTTGTGTTGTTGTTAGCGACACGTAGCGAGTTCCTCCGAAACGGAAAGGCCCCGGCTCCAGTTTGTCGCCAGTGAAAGCCGAAACATGAGTCGCACATGTGCGGCGGGAGCCGCCGGCCGCCGGGCGCGCAGGGGGAGTGCCACCGCCCCACCGGGGTATTTGTTGGAGGGAGAAGTGGAGGGAAGGGTGGGAGCAAAGAAAATAGCTCCGGGGAAACCGGGCAAAGGATGCCCTGACCCTTAACTGTTACTTGCCTCCCCGTTACTTGTCTGAACACTTGAGAGAATTAAAAAAAAAAAAAGAGGTACCCTTTGTGATGTGGCTTTAAATGGCTTTCTTTCTCAGGATATTCTGTGTCTGTCTTGGGGTGGGTTTTTCGTGGGTTCCTCGGTTAGGAGAGGTCTTCTATCCCTTTAAGAGGTAAAAACATGAAAAAATGTAAATGTAGGGACTTTAACACTTCCCCCCTTCCTAACATTCATATAATTGCTGTTAAGCCACATTGAAAACCCTGGGGCCTGGTGTGCACCAGGGTAAAGTTACATTTCACAAGCAGAAAATTGACTCACCACTTAGGAAAATTGGCTACCAATTATGTGTCAAAGACTCTAAAGTCCGACCTGAGGTTTTCTTTTTTGCCAGAAACTGGAATTAAAAAGAGCACAGGCGTCCAGCTTTGTGCCCTCTCCCCGCTCCCTGAGCGACTTCTTTCTTGCAGCTGAGTTTCTGAATTTCCTCTTGAGGCTTCTGGCCAGGGAAGAGGGCTCCTGGCCCACTGAGGGACAGGCTAGCAGGAAGAAGGGAGGCATGAGGAAAGGAGTCCCTCAATAGTTAGAAGTTCAATCATGCACAAGGATTGAAAAAAAATTCTGCTTTATGGCACCTGGGGAGAACATTGCTTTTGCCCCAGAGCAGCTGACCCAAGGTCTGAGAGCTGTGACTGAGGCTCCTGGGGCCGAGGGGTGCTGGGGAAAGAGATGCTGCGGAAAGGAGGTGTCCTGGGACATCTGCTGTCTCTGGTGACATGGCACCATGTACAGAGCCCATTCAGGAAGCTCACTGATGCCTCCTGTTATAGGAGGGGTCACCTGGGCTGGAGCGAGGGATGGATCCTCGGTCCTCTGCGGAAGTGAGTCGTGGAAAGTTGGAGAGAGAACAAGAGCAAGAAAGGAAGAGTCAGGGATACAGAGACCACCAATGGAGGGAGAGCGAGAGACGGGGAGAGAGAGACTGAGAACATGGGAGAGAGAGAGAGAGAGAGAGAGAGAGAGGGAGAGAGAGACGGAGGACATAGGAAAGAGAGACACTGAGAACATGGGAGAGAGAGAGAGGGGGGAGAGAGAGAGGATATATGGAGGAGAGAAAGCAGAAGTAGATGGAGACAGGAGGGTGAGAGAGGAGAGAGCCAGCGCTCTGTACATCATCATTTACCTCCCTACCCCTCCTCAGCCACTGTTCTTTGTTTCTCCTCTGTACAACTTGTCACACTCCTTGCCTTCTTTCAGGGTCAGCTTTCTCTTCCTGTTGGAGTGGCTTATCCCAAGTTTTATTTCTAGTGCCTTAAAATCAAGTCTTATTTAGTGCTTCATTTTCTGCCTCTAGAGGGAGAGAAAGAGAAAGCGTTAGGACTTGCCAAATTGAGTGAATCTGCTGTGGTGTGTTGGAGAGAGTTAGTTTTCGAGGACAACTGGGATGCAAATTCATACTGGAGATGATCCCAAGATAAGCACCCCTCCTGACAACAGGATGTGATATGTAATAATTTTAGTGAGAAAAACCATCCTTGTTTTGCCTTCTGGGAAATTTTATGCTAGCTGTTTCTGTTTGATTCTAACTTTGGAAAATTTCCAGACTTCTCAAGGGCCAACCATCTTAAATCCTCAATGATTTAGACAGAAAAGACTGTTTTGTCTAAGGGACAGCAATTCTAAGGCTGAGTCTCACTCAAAATATCTAATTTCAATTTAGTACTGGCTTCTTAGCTGGAACAAAGAGAGAAAGAATTTATACTTTGCAGAATAGTTAGTTCACCTCAAAGTCTTTATTGGGTTAAAAAATATGTGGGTATGTGAATGTTTCTTATGTAGCAGTTCAGAATGCATAAAAGCTTGTTTTTCTAATTAAGGCTAAAACATTTTGAGTGTTTTTCTCCCTCTGCCATCTTACATATTTAAGAGAGCTTTTCTAGCTTTAAGAATCTCACAGGCTCCCTCAAGTGATGCTTAATTAGAGAAGCCCTCTATCCACTAAGTATTTTCTTAAATGTATAATTGATTGTGCAAGGAAGGAAGAGCTGCAGGAGTGGAAATCATACATCATTTCATTATTAATGGCAATTTCTAAATAAAATGCAGACTTTGTCATGCTAATGGATAGCTGAGTATGTTTCAATCAGAAGCTTTCTTTCTTTCTTTCTTTCTTTACTGTTCTGGGATGATTTGGGGAAGTTTAAGTAGCATTTAATATACTGACAAATAGGTTCTAATGCGCTGGGCCAAGGTTGGAAAAAAGAGCCAAATCAAACTGAAAAATGCAAGGGAATGTTGTGACAAAACCAGTAATTTGGGAAGCCACATACATTACTTCCTTTCCTTTTTACTATAGTGAGGAAGCTGTATTTTTACCTGCACTTAATTTGCAAGACATGGGTTTAGCACTTACCATGTGCTCTTTTCAGTGCAACGGTCCACAGATGTCCTCTTCATAGAACAACAGAACTGGAAGAGTTCCTGAATGGCCCTCGCCCTGTTTTCAGTGTGGAATTCATTAGCCAGAGTGAAAGTTGGAGTATCTCATGGGCACTGAAATGGCTGCTTTTGATTAGAGGCTATCTTATCAAATGGTTTGAACTTCTCTTGAAAGTAAACCTTCCACAAGGATTTGGTTGCAGGTAGTTTATGTGAGCATGATCCTAGGAAGCAGGATGTGAGGAGAGGGAGAACAGGTAAAGAAGAAAAACTAAGATAATGCTGCATTATCAAAGTCACTGGGTAGGCAATAGGTGTTTGATCCTGTTGGGATCTCCTAAGAGGCAGATTAAATATGCCTCCTAGAATTATGCTTCCGAAAGACAAGAGGCTGGGGCATTTATTTCCTGGCTCCTATCCCCAAAGTTGAGGGTTGTCCCTGGGTGCACTGACACCTTGACAGTTGTAGGCTGTGCTTGTGTTCAGGCCAGGCAGCTCCCTCAGAGTTCGCATGCCACAGAAGGAAGCCTTCTTATGATGGCATGAAGTCAGGGTGAGATACGTGGCTGAAATCAGAATGGACCACAAAGATGGGAGGCAGGTATCAGAGACATCTGTTACAGAGGCTGAGTAGGAAAGCCTATGGGGAGGCAAGCTTCTGGTGCCTAATAGTCCATCCTTTGTTCTTTATTGAGCACCTGCAGTGTGCATGGGCGTTGTAGGCATTCAGTGATTCTTTGTTGAATCCATCAGTGAGCACACAAATTCAATAAATATTCAATAAATGTTTGATGAGTACTTATTGTATGTCTGAAGGCTAGTGTGTCTTCTTCCTCTAAGTGTGTTCATGTTGTCAGACCAGGTGCTGTGATTTTGCTTTGAAAAATACGGTACAAGAATGCAGAAATATGGTCCCTATCTCTTGACAGGTCCAGGAGATAAAAGGGTGAATGAGACACGATTGGAGCTATGTGTCTTCAGCCTGAAATATAGACCGTTCTGGGGTGGGTGACTCTGTTAGATGTTGAACATTTGCCTCTCACCAAGAAGCAAGGATTAGAAAGCAGGTTTTGATGGGGGATTTTGGGGAAGGAAATACAGATAGGGTTCCACGAGTTGCCTAAAAGTTTTGGGAAGGGGAAACTCCTGGGGGGAGGGAAATAGCATGGCAACTGGTGGGAAAGAAGGTTGGAAAGAAGGTCGGGGTTACTGTGTGAAGGCCTCTAAAAGCCATGATAAGAGGTATGGGTTTTCTACTGTAGGGAGCCATTTTTACATAAAGACAGGGAGTGGGGGGACCTAAAATCCATGTCGAAGAACTCAGTGGTCCAAACATGAACTCTCAATTCTGGTTCCCAAACCACGTCATCTTCCTTCTATTATGGACAGATTTCTCTGTCCCTTCATTTGTCGAAACCTGGGAATTATCCTTGAGGCTGCCTTCTCCCTCATTCTGCACGGCCACACTAGGCATCTCTCAACTCTGTCCTCTCCGCATCATCCCCACTCCTACCATCACTCACCTTGACTCCTGCCCTATCTCCATGTTGGTGTCTCTGCATCCATTTGGCCTCTCTAGAATCCACTCCTTCACACAGGAGCCAGAGTAAGCTTTTCAGAATTGACATCTGTTAGTGCCCTTCCCGAGCTTAGAACCCATCAGTGATTTCTTATTCCTCTTAAGATAAAGACCAAATTCCTTATATGCTGTGCCCATTGCTTGTGTCAGGGACACTCCCTCCCTTGTTGATAACTTAAGTTCAATTCATCCATTAGGTTCTAGCTGCCTTTCTTTGGATTCTTAGACACTTTTACTGACGTCTCCAGCTGGGTCACTTCCCAGCATAGCGTGCTGCAAGCTCCATGAGGCCAGAGGCTGTGGCTGTTTCATTCCTTCCCAGTACAGTGCCTGACACTTGGTAGGTGTCATATTCTACTTCTGTTGTAGAAGCATGTTTGAATTAGCAGTATTCTTGTCATCACGGACGACTCGGCACAGTTAAATAAATAGCTAAATTCCACAGTACAGCTAATGGGTTCAATACAACAAGATTATTGAGGGTCTCTTTTGTGCGAGATCCTCTTGCTCGTAAGCTAGTGAAACAGAGGCTTTTCCTGCTCTCACATGTCTATACCCTAGAGAGGTGTAGATGTATGCAAACAGAGTTCACCAATAAGATGTGTTAGATGGTGTAATAGAGTATCGGGGAGCACCCATATCGGGAACTGATTAATTCTGTATGGGGCGAGGGAAAGCTAGGAAGAAGTGATATTTGAGTTGAACTTGGAGGGATGAGCAGCACTGTAGAGAGTGGAGTCCAGCGGCAAGGAGACCAAACTAAGAAGTTACTGGGATAGTAAGCCCCAGAGGTGATGAAATCTTGGCGGCAGGAATGGAAGGGAGTGGGCAGTGAACAAAGTGTCAGATTGGCTGTGAGGGGTGAAGAAGAGAACCAGGGTGACCTGCCTGGATCATTTTCTCATCTATCTCTTTTTGTGGTGAGAGGTGGGAGAATTGGAATTATCTAAATATGGTTTTTTAATGTCCGTTTTATCTTGACAGGACTTTATGACAACTTTATCTCAAGCTACAGCATTTTCAATAGCAATTGGATTGTAGGATACACACTTTGATTTTGCCAAACAGCTTTGGACTTGCACCCTATTTCATTGTCCCTGAGTTTCATTACTATCATTTTCTGCAAACCTAATTCCATTTTTATTTGGATCACTCATTAAGTACCTTAAAGTTATGCATGCAGTAAATTCACAGGATAACCTATGCAAATAAGAAGTACCTCTCACCCTAGTCCTACATAAACACTGTGGGTTTGTTAAATAAATTTGGGAGTTTCAGATCATTTCTTTTGTGTAATAAAATTGTAGCCTCACACTTTCAATTCATCTAGGACTCTTTTCTTTCTTCCTTTAAATTCAAGGAGCAAAAAGGATATAAATATTTGCATTTTGAGTCAGAAAGGGAGGGGGGTGTAGAGGACAGGGATGAAGGGGAGGGAGGGAGGGAATGTATACAGCTTCTTTTTTTGGTTTTGGCACAGAAGAGTAATTCCCATCAACTCAGCTTGGCTAAGAGAAGCCTTCGGATAAGAATTTTTGAGATCTTTGACTCTTTTCCACATAAAAAATTTTTTAAAAAATAATAAAAAAGAAGAAATTACAAATGATCTGGTCTTGAAGTCTAAAAGTCTAACCTTTGATGTTGGCTTTTCAGAAGTTTAATAATAAACCACAGGTCTTTTTTTGTTTCATTCCTTTTTTTTTTTAAAGAGGGCTACTTTATAAAGCCTATTTTATAATAAAAAGAATGAAAACATAAACAAAAGGCAGTCAAATATTTATACAGTTATTCAAAGGATTAAATGTATTTAGTAAGGTCCTAAGGTTATTTAGTATTTTCCTCTTCTTTGGAGTCTTTGTTTTTAGCTCTAGTATATTGAGGATATTTTTTTTCCTGTGGTTTTGTTTATAAAACTTAACTAATTCCCTTAAAATCCTGGCAGAAGTTACTTTAGAAATTTGCAAATGCAAATGAATGAGAGAAAAAAGAGAAGGTACGGATGAGATAAAGAAATATATATTTTTAAAAATTTATTTTATTGAAGTATAGTTGATTTACAATGTTGTATTTCTGCTATCCAGCAAGGTGATTCATTTATACATATATATATTCTTTTTCACATTCTTTTCCATTATGATTTATTACAGGATATTGAATATAGTCCCCTGTGCTATACAGTAGGACCTTGCTGTTTATCCATTCTGTGTATAACAGTTTGCATCAGCTAACCCCAAACTCGCAAACCATCCCTCAACCACTCACTGTCCCCCTTGGCAACCGCAAGTCTGTTCTCTATATCTGTTTCATAGATAAGTTCATTTGTGTCATATTTTAGATTCCACATATAAGTGATATCATATGGGTATTTGTCTTTCTCTTCCTGACTTACTTCACTTAGTATGATAATCTCTAGATCCATCCTTATATCTGCAAATGACATTATTCCATTCTTTTTTATGGCTAAGTAGTATTCCATTGTATATGTGTACCACATCTTCTTTATCCATTCATCTGTCAATGGGTATTTAGGTTGTTTCCATGTCTTGGCTATTGTAAATAGTGCTGCTGTGAGCGTTAGGGTGCGTGTTTCTTTCCAAATTATAGTTTTTCCAGATATATACCCCAGAGTGGGATTGCTGGATCATATGGCAGCTCTATTTTTAGTTTTTTGAGGAACCTCCATACTGTTTTCCATAGTGGCTGCACCAATTTAAATTCCCACCAGTGGTGTAGGAGGGTTCCCGAGATAAAGAAACATTTGACTAATTACTGTGCTCTTTATATTATACTGCTTAGTTAACACCAAGTGTTATTGAATAAATGACAAAATAAAAAATGAGTAATAAGCTACCTGTTTGACTCGTAGGTAAAACATCAGGGACCCATAGTCCGGAATAATATAATTTTGCTTTAAATATTATATTACATGGATACTCTCTGTGGCAGTGTATACGTTCACATGTATTTTCTCCCACTTAAATTGGGAAAGATCAAAGTTTTTTGTAGAGTTTTAGGTTGTTTCATTACATCAGAATTTAAATATCCAGACAGCAGTGTCTGGTGGATTAAAACATCAATAACACCAGCCACAATACCTTGATTCACTTACAGCTCTTTGAAAGTCCCAATATAGTAATTTCTTAGCTGTTTAGTAAATTGGAGGTTGGAACCAAATATTCTCCACTAAGATCATCATCATTTTCCACTTAGGATGAATTAAATTTCTCTAAAAAAGACATGAATGGGTAGTCTATATAATTAAACATTCTGGTTAGTAGATAATGTCTTCATATGGTATATACTGAAGATCTCTTTCGGGTATGATAGCGTGGATATAATGAATATCGTTTTATTCAACAATTATGTATTATATAAAGCCCCTGGAAGAATGGTGTAACATGGTTTCTACTCTTAAAGAACTTCTCACCTAGTGTCATTTTTCTATGATCCAGAGAATACCTTGGTGACTTGCTGTGAATTAGGGTCATAATTATGACCATAATTTATCATTGTACTGTGACTGCACAAGTGCCGGTTAACAGAGGATTCCGAATGACAGAATGCAGGATAAATCACTTCACCTTTTCCTGGAGCAGTGTCTTGGTGAGCTGAAGCAGAAGCAGAGAATGGAACTGATATCATTTCCATCCGCGAGCCCTCATGATGTATGAAGTGCCGTGAGACATTTATGGTTTTGTTGCTACCATCAAGACCTTTGGCAAAGTTCTAACCTTATTCTGGTCTCTCCTTTCTTTCTTTCTTTCTTTCTTTCTTCTTCTTCTTTTTTTTTTTTTTTCTTTTTGGTAGCTATTTCCAGCTGTTTATTTTGTTTCAAGATGTTTAAATGAAGGGCATAATTTGAATCTAAATTGTGGTTGTCAGATCTGGCTAGAACAATAAGACAGTGATAGCAATTTGGGTTCTCCTGGCTATGTATTTTGTACTGAATTCCTCAAGGCAAGGGTAAGTTTGAAGCAGTGGTTCATTCGTTCATTCCTTCAGTGAGCATCTACTATGTGCCAAGCAAAGACTATTAGAGACACTGCATAGACTTTACAGTCTAGTGGGAAAGACAGTCATTCAAAGAATCACATAAACAAAGGTGAGGTTACAATTATGTTAGGTGCTATGAAGGCAGGTGCAGGAGGATGATATAAGTGCACACATATGTCAGGGAGGAGGAGACCTGACTTACGGACGGAGTCAGGGAACATGGCTCCAGGGACGTGATGATCAAATGGAGAGCAAATCTCTATGTCTGCCTGCTCCTTTTAGTCAGAATTCCATGCGGCACAGTAGATGTAGCATGGATGTTGGGGTCAGATGGACAAAGGTTTCAAACTTGTCTACTAACTAGCCATGTGACCTTGGGTGAGTAACCTCATCTCTTTGAAACTTAGGCTTTTTCATCTGAAAAACAGGCAAAACAGCATCTGTCCTGCTGGATTGTCTGGTATTGTAGAAATATTATAGAAATGGTACTTTCCTTAAATGCCTGATTCTGTTAGATAGTAGGTGCTTACTACTATTATTTCATCTATGACAATATGTGAGTTATATAAATCAGGCCTTTTCCTTTCCAGAGAGATCTTTTTAAAGGGGCCTTTCCTGACCACCTAACCTAAAGCAATTTCCTATCATGACACCTTGTTTAACTTTTTTTTGTACTGTTACTATCTGATAAATAAAAAATACTATATGTAACACTTATGCTATGCAGCATAATAATAAACCAAAACCTGAGAACACTCTACTGAACTTAATAACAGGCTTTTTGAAATATAAGATATGAATCCACGTGAGATCTATGGTATAATTCTGTGTAGAAGATGGATTTTTTTTTTAAGGAAGGCCAAAAATATAGTAATTATTTTAAACTTCAATACAGCTTCTGTTACTTGGGTACCAAGAAACAAACACAAAGACATACACACACACACAAAGAAGAAAAAATTTTTTTTCCTTTGGGAAAACAGTGATATGCCTAAGCTGGTTTGGAAGAAATTATTGTTTCCCAACCAGAATGATATTTGGTATAACAATTTGAATTGATTGCTCATGGTTTTAGGTAAATAAACTCTGCAATAGGGTCAGTTTTAGATGTATAGAGGAGGAGGCTCTGGGCTAGGATGCAGGAGGAGCACTGACTTCTGGTCCTGGCTTTGCCTTTGCCTTTGGCTGGGCACCTGGGGCTTGTTTGCTTTGCTTTCCCAGGCTTCAGTTTCCTCACCTCTAAATCCAATGGATAAAGAGTTTAACAGTCCTTCAGTCCATTCCTCTGGGATCTGTGCTTTTTCTCAGATCTTTCTCTGCTTGGTGAGCAGAGGGTACAGACAAGGGCCAGGCCCCACTGAGTGAGAGAGGCTGCAGGTGTGTGTCCCTCAATGCCAACGTGCTGTCTCTGATGGGTTGGCGCCGACGGCAAGCTTCTTTGCATGGGAAAAAGTTTCCTTCCAATTACACAGCAGTTTTGTGGTGGCTGAGGGCTATAATGGGAATGCTTTGCAGCCAAAGCACTCTCATTCATAAATTCCACTGTGCCACTCTCTAATTTTTTTCTCGTTTGGATAGATCAGTATTTTGTGGTTCTCTCTACCACAGCCATGCAAGCAAATGTGAGTAGTTAAATATTGTCATGGCATTTAAGTCTCTGTAACAGATGGAGTTGACAGGGTCAATCATAGCAATATTCGGTGCAGTAAATAAAAGTAGATTGACCCTTCCAATGGCTTTTAGAAAGCTGACTTTATAATGAAATACAGAAAGAAGCTGAAGATGGGAGCTGGTGTGTTTCTGGTTTATTTCTCTCGAAATAGATATTTTATCTTGGTGAAAGCCCTCTGTTCATCACACACAGCTAGATACATATGCTGAATGTCAACCCTTTCTGCAGGTGTGAATATCTACTGTAAATCATGGAAATTTAGGCTGCCTATTTTTTTCTTAATATTTGCTACATCTGTTTTTGCAACTTGCATTATTCCTGGGTTTCCTTGGAAGTGACTAAAATGCAGAAAGCAAATAGAAGGAAATATTGTTCAAGAATAGAAATATATAAAATCACCACACAGAATCCATATGCGACGTGGACTATTTTAGTATTTATTTATTTTTTAAACACAAGAAGTATATTCCCTCAAAGTCAGGGTATCAGTCCCTTTGGTGGTGATCTAAAAGATTTATGCTTCATGAAAAACCCATTCCTTTGAGAATCTATACCCTGTGTTTTTGTGGGTATGTATATTGCACAGAGCATTAAAAAAGTTAACATTTGCTTTCTGCCATGCAGTGTTTGCTGTGTTTTCATGCAATGAGGGTTAAGCTTAAGTGTAATTTCAGAATTACTGTTAGCTTATTAAAGCATCGAGGATTGGTCAATCTCAGTTCAGATAACCACGGACGTGTGTGAGGATGGGTACCACATTGTGGTATAGTGAACCTGTACATCATAACTCTGCCAAGGGTTTGCCTCTGTATTTCCCTTTGCAAAAGTTGACTGTTCCTCTGTAGATATGTAGCACAGAATCTGTTTCTAAACAGCTCCAATAAAATCTGTTTATTGGTGTCTCTTGTCTACATACAGACACCTGTCTAAAAGCATAAATTCACATGTATAGAGTGGTCTGGTCTCCCCTGCATAAATATATGTCACCCCCATTGGCATCAATGAAAGCTGTGTGCTTAGCAGCAGGAGAATAGATTCATATGCTGTGAAAGGGTGTAGAATTCTGATTTATGGTCTGTGTTGCTTTTAATGGATATACCTGCAATGGCCACAGAGCTAAAAACTGTAAGGTGCTAAAATAAAACATTTTACAGTGCACTATATTGCCTGATGTTAGTTAAAAGCACTACCAGGGAGTGCATTTTAGCTAAATTTGGTGGTATTAAAAATACATGCAGAGTATCTTTGCTTTCTCTTCTCCACTCTTTCTCTCTGTATTTCTCTGAGCATGATTTCCCTGTTCAGGGACTCACTGCCTGTGACCTCTGGGGCACCGAGGGTGGACATCCTGTGTAGCTTGAGACAAAACTAAAATGAAAGATTAAAGCAATTCTGAAAGATGTCAAGATAGGCTGCTGCCAAGTGGACTTTATAGTTTTGTTTTTGTTTCTTCTTTTTTTTTGGCTGCGTTGGGTCTTCGTTGCTGTGCGCTGGCTTTCTCTAGTTGTGGCGAGCAGGGGCT
Organism: Lipotes vexillifer; assembly: GCF_000442215.2. Taxonomy (NCBI): domain Eukaryota; kingdom Metazoa; phylum Chordata; class Mammalia; order Artiodactyla; family Lipotidae; genus Lipotes; species Lipotes vexillifer. Next base: position 319,060 of record NW_006771758.1, read on the forward strand.
ACTCTTTGTTGCAGTGCGTGGGCTTCTTATTGTGATGGCTTCTCTTGTTGTGGAGCACGGGCTCTAGGCATGCAGGCTTCAGTAGCTGTGGCACGCAGGCTCAGTAGTTGTGGCTCACGGGCTCTAGAGCGCAGGCTCAGTAGTTGTGGCACACGGGCTTAGTTGCTCCGCGACATGTGGGATCTTCCCAGACCAGGGCTCGAACCTGTGTCCCCTGCATTGGCAGGCGGATTCTTAACCACTGCACCACCAGGGAAGCCCCCAACTCGACTTAAAAAGAAGAAAAAGAAACTAGTTTCTTGAGTCACCTGTACTCTAGATCATAGATAGCCATTTTGGTGTCATCCTCAATGGATGCACAGTAGCTAATGCTTTCAAACTCTTCATGCCAGGGCTCAAAAACCTTTGCAGAATCATCTATTAAAATGGGGAGGGGGAAGGGTAAGCTCGGACAAAGTGAGGGAGTGGCATGGACATATATACACTACCAAACGTAAAATAGAAAGCTAGTGGGAAGCAGCCACGTAGCACAGGGAGATCAGCTCGGTGCTTTGTGACCACCTAGAGGGGTAGGATAGGGAGGGTGGGAGGGAGGGAGATGCAAGAGGGAAGAGATGTGGGGACATATGTATATGTATAACTGATTCACTTTGTTATAAAGCAGAAACTGACACACCATTGTAAAGCAGTTATACTCGAATAAAGATGTTAAAAAAGAAAAAAAGAGTTTTCATCACAAGAAAAAAAAAATTTAAGCATTTCCTTTTTCTGCCTCTCACTCAGCCACTCGGGGAGCCGGAGAGGAGCAGCATTTCCTAAGCCAGTGAGGTGTCAGTGTGGAACCGTAGTTCCTTCGGTTTATAGGCAAGGGTCAGCTTTGTGTTGGCAGATTATCCTGCAGCCAGTGCCCCTTACCCGTAGCTGAGGGCTCCCGTGGTCAAAGGTACAAATGCCAATGAAAGCACCTGGATCCATGTCCTTCTGTGTAGTTATTAGCTGAGGTGGCTTTTTAAAGAAATCCACGGCACTTTAGAGAATGGTTAATATTATGTATGAGCAGAAAACAATTTCAGGCAAAAATTTAGGATTACCTTAAGCAGAGCTTTTCGTTTTGTTTTGTCATCATTTAGAGATACTCCAGGAAATACTTTAAACTTAACCATATACATCAAGAACTGGTGGGCTGGGACTTTCCTAGTGGTGCAGTGGTTAAGAATCTGCCTGCCAATGCAGGGGACACGGGTTCAAGCCCTGGTCCGGGAAGGGTTCAAGCCCTGCTCCCACATGCCGTGGAGCAACTAAGCCTGTGTGCCACAACTACTGGGCCTGTGCTCTAGAGCCCGCGAGCCACAACTACTGAGCCTGTGTGCCACAACTACTGAAGCCCGTGCACCTAGAGCCCGTGCTCTGCAACAAGAGAAGCCACCGCAATGAGAAGCCCGTGCACAGCAACGAAGAGTAGCCCCTGCTCGCTGCAACTAGAGAAAGCCCGCGCACAGCAACGAAGACCCAATGTAGCCAAAAATAAATGATAAATAAGTAAAATTTATTAAAAAAAAAAAACAAACAAACCAGTGGGCCTCATTATTAGAAATGCTGGGTTGTATACATTCAATATTTTATGCTTTACATGTTTCACTCCCTGCCCAATTCTTGCTTTTAGGTGAGCATGAATCAAATCCAAAGGGATATTTTTAGCTATTTCAAGAGCTCTTGCAAAGGAATAATAGTATGAGTTGGTTTTAAGTTTCATGGTAAAACCACTGTTAATATTTAAATAATTTTTCTTCTGAAGTGGGGCAACTTCAGTAAGAAAGTTTTTTAATAGCTAAGTTACTTTAGCAACTGACTTTCTTAAAATCTGGAACAGTGCTAAAATAAAGTATAATATAATATTTAAAATAAATGTACCTAAGACCTGTGAAAATGCTATTTCACAGCATTTGTAGGG
>NW_006771758.1:321020-349711 GCF_000442215.2 Lipotes vexillifer
TGCATGCAAAAGTATACAGTAGTTTATATAGTAGATTTATTTTAACTGGTACAATATAAAAACCTGACATGCTGTGAAAAATAAATAACTTTTTGAAAATGCATTTTCCAGATATGAAAGTAATATTGAAGAACGACTGGGGTAATCACTTTTGTATAGATTCTGAAAGTGGAAGAGAGGGGAAGAATAATTTATGATTTAATGCATAGAGTTGTACAAAGGTGTGAAAGATTTTCTTTTCTGTGGGACCAGGAAGAATGTGCCATGCCATTTTGCCAAAAGACTCAGGGAACACAGCTGACACGTGAGCAAGTGCTTGTAGGAGTCTGGGCCAACTCATTTATACCCCGAACTCTCTTTGTTTGGGTTTTGGGGTTTGCAGATTGAGTGAATGCATTTCTTTTTATTCCTTCACAGGAAAAAAAAAAAAAAAAAAGACTCTTTTGGCTGTTAAATTAGAATTTTCCAAAGGAAGTAAACATTCCATCTCAGGCTTCTCACACGTTCTGATAAACAAACCACTCTGAATCACATAATGTTTATACAAAGGAAATAGCCTCTCCATTTTATGGATGAGGGACCAGAGAAGAGGAGACTTGCCCAAGGTCATACAGCTAGCCAGCATCTGGACCAGAATCTTTCTACTCAGTCCCATTCAACCTCCTGGTGAGAGTCACTGCAGAGTGTCTGAGACTTTTACAGGCAGCTATAGGTGCCCAGGCACTAGATTGAGGGGAACATTGACCGTGTTGCTGGTAGTCTTGCTAATATAATAGGTCAGGCAACTCAAAACAAACCAAATGTCAATGGGTCATTGGCAACCCTAGGAGTGGCTCTGAGGTAGGGTCTTAGTCTGCCTGCCTTAGTCTCTATCAGTTCCTCCCGGACCTCCTCAAATAAACATACACTCTAAGTAAAAAAACATTTGTTTGCTGTGGAACTTAGCTTCTAGATGAGTTTCTGGACTCTCCTCACCGCACACTCCCCAACATAATGACTTAAAGTCCTCTTCTGTTGTATTCTAGAGTCACCGCTGCATTAGGTTTTGTTTAAGTTGTTTTGACCCTGAGTCTTGATATCTCTCTTTGGTATGATTAGCTAGGTTCATCTTGATTGGAGAATATATACATAAAAAGTTATTTTCGTTGACGCTAAAAGTCTGAAATATCTGGGCTGTTACACAAGTGCTCAGTAGAGAAGATGGGAGTGGGGGTGAGTGGATTTCCCTCTGCTGCTTCCTGTGGCTTTTTGACTTTTTGTCATGAGGTTTGTAGGTCAAAGGAAGAGGAAGGTGAGTCTACCTTTATATCTACCAAGAGGGATGGTGGTGGTGGGCATGGGTCAAGGGAGAATAGACTACTCAGAGAAGGAGAGATCAAGAATCCCTTGGATAGCAAGGAACAAAGAGAGATGAGGACAAAATAAAAATCAAGGTACTCTTCCTTCACAGTTTCCCCAAGAACTGTGATAAGTCCTTCAAAAATAGCCTTGGCAGCCAAGCATCTCCTGTCACTCTGTCATTGCGCATGAGCCTAGGTGAGGGTATTTGCACAGAAATAGTTCTTGCAAATGAACGTGCACCCCAGTCCTATTTTGCTAGGAGGTCTAAGGGCATCTGATGTGGCAGGTGGTAAGGTGACAGTGGTTTTCGTTGCTAAGGAAGCTTGGGGAATCCAAGAGGTGAGTTTGTCTTCCTTCCTTTCAGAAGCAAGGTACCCAGAAGTGCTGTCCCGTCCCTGATGAGATGAGGGAGCAGCTGAAGCACAATTCTGGAATCCTTCTCTTCTGATCTTTTACCCGCTTTCTTCAGTCTCTTTTCCTGCAGCATAAACTCCATCCGTCATTCTGCACACACGAGGCCAGGGCTTCCCAGGAGCCAAGTCTCTTCCGACCACACTCTGAATAGAGTGAAATAGTTTCATGTTCTTCACCACTGAGTGGAGGGAGTAGGAGGAGGACGTCCAGTTTAGATCTTCGGGGAGATATAACCCAAGAACCGAATCTTTACTGGGAAAATTCAAGGTCCTCTAAACCCAAGAGAGAGATTTTAAGGAGTACGTGGTTTTCACAGTAGTTTTGTGTATACATGAAACTGGAAAGATCAATAGCCTGGAAGGTAAATTCTGGTCCCCGACATCCTTCAGTCCCCCCCCACTCGTAAAATGAGACTGAAAAAAATACGTCTCACTTACGCATATGAAATAGGGGACCTGGTTACATAATGTGGCCAACATTACTTATTATGTGCAAGACTGTTGTGGTCATCCTTATGGACAGATGAGGAAAACTGAAGCTTAGAGAAGGTGGGTGGCTTGTACAAAGTCCACAACTAGTTAGTAGAAAAATCGTGATTAGAATCCACGTAGTTTAATTTCACCGTCTCTTGTTCTAAAGCACTGTTCTATACAGCATCCTGCAAATAGGGTCTAAGATCTTTCCCTCCTGTGATTTAGAGCATCAAATTTCTGCTGATAATTTAACCTTTGGTATTATTGAATACTCAGCACTGCCAACTGGATTTTCTGACTTGGAACTGTCAGCTTCCTCCTGGCATTTATTTTTTGTTTGTTTTGGTGGGTTTTACTGATGCTCCATATACAGCAGAAGTAAAGCTGAGAAATTTTTGATGATTTGGGAATTTTCCCTTTTGCATAAGCTTTCAGTTGTTGGTGGTTGATAAGCCTTTGCATTTGTTGCCCTCTTGATGAAACAGTGCCCTAAACTCAGCTGGCTTGGCTCCTCTGTCTCTGTCTGTCTCTCTTTGATGACTTCAGTGAACCAGTAATATAACTAAGTGTCCAAAATAGAGAATACCTAAGGCTTCTGTTTTTGTTTTTGTTTTTTGTTTTCTAATTTTTATTGGAGTATAGTTGCTTTACTCTGGTTTGTGTTTGATTTTCTAGTAGGAAATATCCTCAGTCCTTGATGTTCTCTTATACATGTTTTCCAAAGCTCCATGTTGAGCCAGGTCTTTGTTTATTAGGGAAAAAAATGGGGAAAGCGTACCATCCTGAGTGGGTCAGGTAGGTAGGAACCATAGGGCCGGAGGATTCTGTGCTTTGCTCTTGGCTTTCGTTACCTGGAGCTCCATCATGAGTCTCAGGGTAGACTGAAATCCTACAATGAGGCCAAAAGTGAAAGGAAAACCAGGACAAAGAAATCTGCAGGGCACGGGGCGGGGCTTGCTTAACAAGGGCGGTGGAAAACAACGACAGAGAACTAGCGTGTAGCTTGCTGCCTAATATGTGTAAAGCGTTGGTACAGGCAAGATGGAGTTAATTCAATAAAATAAATATAAAATACTCTCTCCTCTGTCAGGCCGTGCTGGAGGCGGGTCAGAGGTCACTGAGCCGCTTCACTGGAGCACTAATCGATTTGCTGTCAAGGTGGCCTGCTGGGGTTTCAAGCTGGAGAGGAATTGAGAGGAGCTCTGGCCCAATTTCCATAATTGCTCACTGCCTTTAGTGTACAACCTTTTATGAAACACAAAAAATATATCATGGAATTGTATTGATTACCCATTGGGCTGAATAATTCACTTAGTATTTATTACCTGACCCCAAGAGGTTAAATAAATCCACTATCTAACTTGGGTTTGTGAGAAATATTACTTATTCATTGAAATGTGGGCTGATGATTGCACAATAGGCCCGTATCTTTGCTTCTTGATTTTGCCATCAAGGTTAAGCCTTCTTGCATTCAGGGTGGGGGGCAATAAGTCGGAATGAAAAAAGCGTTGTTTGAGTTCTCCCCAAAATAAGCCTAAAATCACTGCTGAATATCATTTTGAAGCAGTTTTTTGATCTCGAATTTGAGTCATTTGAGTCGTTTCAAAATGGCCCCAAACTTGATGCATAATGATTATATATAGACATAAACCTGGTTTTCACTGCAAACACTACATTTTTGTGATAACAGGCTTACCAATGATGATGACATCCAAGCCCATTTTTATTACGTCATTTTTGGAAGATCATCCTGTTATACTAAATACTCATAAATGAATTGTTCCAGGAAACGAAGGAGTGTTGGGAGTGGGTGGGTAGGAAGACTCTTTCAGTCTTAGAGATGAATCAACCATGGACAGATGAGTGATATTCATTCCAAAAAAGATGATTTCAAGTAACTTGAAAATGTGATGGAATTTAATCTGTAGGGCATTTTATGAATTTGTAAACTTTGAGGTCATCATTAATTATTTATAGGCATTTACATATTTCTTTTACTCTGCCTAAAGAGTCAATCCATTTTGATGTGCTATATATCCCAGGCACATCCAAATCTCATTATGTTCTCAGTTGCCACGAGCTCTCACTGTCAAGATTCAACTGTTCCTTGCCGTGCAGCCCTCCCTCCAAAAAACATTTTCAACTTTTGTGTAAAGTCTTTCTTCAGTTTCCTGTCCGCATCCTCCAGCATCTCAAAGCATTGTTTTTGAAGTTTAATGGAATTTGTTTTAGGTCAAGGAAAGGAAGCCACATGAAGCTTTTTTTTTTTCTTTTTTCTCTCTCCCTTCAATGAAAGGGAAAGGAAAAAATCATTTGAGTCCAGTGCTAGCTTTATGTTTGTTGATCGCTTAACATTTCTGTATCCAGGATCTAACCTTCCGATTAATGGTAGGAAAAGCCTGGGTTCTGGTGTTATACTCAGAATCTGCCTTTCCTGTGCTGTGGAGTGGAAGGAAGAGACGGCTGCAAAGCAGGGACAATACGCACAGAGCTTCCTAAAGCATGTTCAGGTGTGCCCCACTTCGCATCTTCCGTGTGGCTGCCCGTGTGAACTTGGGCATTGCATTTAATTTCTGTGTTCCATGTTAAAATGATTTGTTGATTACCACGTTGGGAACTTCACCTTCGAGTTTGGGCGTTTGGTCTCTATATTTAGCTTGGGGGTGGGGCGGATGTGGGAGGGTGGAGAAGGTAGGGAAGGGAAATAGAGAGGGAACCGAATATCGGAATTATTTTTTAAGTGACATTTTAAGTCTTGCTTTCCTTCCCCTCCCTTCTCTCTGTGTGGGGCTCAGTTAAATGGACAACATAGTTAACGAAATGACTTGAGAGCTCTTGATAGACTCTTGAGTTAATTTGGTTGTAAGCACTGAACAAAATGCCTTCTCTGGATATGCTCATTTCCAGTGCTAATCGTGAATGCTAAATTTTTAAGGAAGCCAATGTCATAATACTGTTTATAGCAATTCCAAAATAAATATTAGTGAGACGCTTTAAAAGGACAGGGTGGTGTGAGAGAGAGAGAGAGAAAGAGAGATTTTTCTCTTCATAGAATTCTTCTGTTGTTTAACATGGGCTCTGCCATAAGGCTCAGGCATTGCCTATATTCAAGAATAACAATATATAGGTGAGAGATCTATGTAAGAGATTAGAAATATCATTCTATTTTATGCCCGCTTTACATAATAGTCCAAAGAAACTAGTTAAGAGCTGGTGGTATGTTTTGATTTCTAAATATAGCTGTTTTTGGTGGATGAGGAGAAGTTCTTCCTATGAAGTAAATATAATGGGAAGAGGCTGGACTTTAGAGTCAGATGGTCTTGGGCTTGAATCCTGACTACCACATACATATACCTGGATGAGCTAATTAACTTATTTTGTTTCTTTAATTAGTACAGTGGGAGGAATAATACCTACCCTCACCGGGGTTGTGAATTGAGGACTGAGGATTATAGTAGATGATTGTGGCACATAATGAATGTATGAGTAAGTGGTAGTTGTACTACTACTGTTCTTTAGAAAATTAACCAGGGATATTTGTTACTGGTCTTGGTGGAGATTCTAAACCTCAAACGATTACTATTCTAGAGCATTCCAGAATGTATTCACTAGGCAACCTAAAAGGGAAACACAGTTTGACATTTGGAAAAAAAAAAAATCTTTTTTTAACCATTAAAATTCCTTCAAAGAAGGGGAGGAGTATGGCAGACTTTTAACTGCACCCACAAATATGGTGGTTTTGTTTTTTATTTTAACTAAAAGTGGCCAAGATTTCCCAACTGTTCTATTTTTACAAATTTTAAAAGTTTCATCGCTGGGTCAGATTTAGGGCCTGTGTGGGAAACGGCGCTCTCTGCCAGCAGCACTGCAAGATTCCTGCTGTGTTGTGGTTTCCATGTATTTTTACATTCCATGCATTGCTGAACTGTGTATATAGAAGGGAGCTCTAAATCACTGGTGCCTTATGCGAGTTTGCAACCTTTTGATTTGAGCTTCAGAGTTAATGCATTATTTTAAAACTGGAGATTGTACACAAAGTGACTGTGCCCCAGATCACGCCTCCTCCCCTTCTCCCAGCTCCACCCTTCACTTCCCCAGTTGAGGTCGAAGGTAAACTTTATATAGCACAGGAAACATTTGGGGCTGCTAATAAACACATGTTACAAACGAGGAGGCTTTAATTGTTGGATGCGTGCATGCATACTTGGGTTTGAAGGAAGCCTGGTTTCGATGGGGAAGGCGAGAAGGGAGTTACCATTTCCCTCTAAGGTACAGACTTCTTAAGGACAGATAAGGTGTCTTAGTGGATTCCAGGCATGTTGTTGGAGAGTTCAGCACCCCCATCTCCTGGGCCCTACTCTCTACACACTCCACATGTCCCGTCCGCCGTGCACTAGCACTACAGCCACTTTAGTCCCCATCGAGTCCAGGTCTGAACATGTCACTTCCGCTCACAGACATTCACTGGAGCCCTCTTCCTCCTAAGCCAAGTCTAAATTATTTGACCTGTGGGCTCAAACCACCTTGCAGCCGCATATTCCTCGACTGTCCTCCAGGCGCCTCACGCTTCTGCAGCCCAGACTTCATTTTCCCAGGCCAGTCAGCTCTTGCCCATCTCCAAGTCCTGACTTTTCCTTCTTCCTTCTTCCCCCTGCCTTTCCTACCTGGCCCTTCAGGCCCCCAGAAGGACTCTCTCCTGCCTCTCTTTATACTGCTTTATTTGGAGTCAGATCAATTTAAAAAATCTATTTATTCAGCCAACATTTGCGGAGTATCTCTTCTCTGCTAGCTCCTTTTGCTTTATGCTGGGATCCAGATGATGATGATAATAATAATAACAGTAATTTAAAAAAACCCCAGTCCCCGGCCCATCAAGGTTATTTTAAAATATTTTTTCTTTAACAAGTTATGAAAGTAATTTAACTACATTTCAGAAAAATTAGGATAGAAATTAAAAGGAGAGGTAGATTCAACAATTCTACAATACTCATCATATTGCATTTTTTTAAACATCTTTATTGGGGTATAATTGCTTTACAATGGTGTGTTAGTTTCTGCTTTGTAACAAAGTGAATCAGTTATACATATATACATATGTCCCCATATCTCTTCCCTCTTGCGTCTCCCTCCCTCCCACCCTCCCTATCCCACCCCTCTAGGTGGTCACAAACCACCGAGCTGACCTCCCTGTGCTATGCGGCTGCTTCCCACTAGCTATCTACCTTGATTTTGGTAGTGTATATATGTCCATGCCTCTCTCTCGCTTTGTCACAGCTTATCCTGCCCCCTCCCCATATCCTCAAGTCCATTGTCTAGTAGGTCTATGTCTTTATTCCCATCTTACCCCTAGGCTCTTCGTGACCTTATTTTTTTTTTTTCTTAGATTCCATATATATGTGTTAGCATACGGTATTTGTTTTTCTCTTTCTGACTTCACTCTGTATCATATTGCATTTTTAATTCATGTGTATTTTTAGAAAGTTATGATGGCATAACTACAGTTTTGTATTCTTTGTTTTAAATTCCTATATATATATATAAATTCCAATTTATATATGTATATAAAATGATTATGATATATAAAAATATAAAATTGCCCATGTCTCTATATATCCCATATTTAGTGACTAATAACTTGTTTTCCTATTTTTGAAAATTGAGGGTTTTTTCATTTTTTATTAATGTAAATAATACTGATGAACATATTTATATTTATTTTTATAATTTGGTATTTCCTTAAGATAGTAGTTTCTTTAAAAAAATTAAGTATCAAAAACTCCCTTTTTAAGTAAACTCTGTTACATATTCAAGAACCTGAAAATATAAAACAGAACTGTGCTGCTGTCATGGGGTAGGGTATCTAAAACCCTACCCGTTCTTTCCCTTTCCAAATCACCAGAGACCTTGAGGCACCTCTGCCGAAACCTAGGGCTTTGCAGGAGATGCTTTGAAAGGCTTGTGATAAATCTCATTAAGAAGAATTACTTCTTCAGACCTTATAAACATTTTCATGGCTCTCAATGCATAATGGCAGATTGTCTCGCAACACCTTGAGTTTCCAGTGCTCAGCTCTGTTGATTATTTGTGAGAGTATCACTTCTCTAGATCTTTGTGAACATTGTACATTATCATTAAATTTACTTTTTTAATAACTTAATAGATGAAAATTGGATTTAATATAAGTATACACTTCTTTCATTACTAGTGCGGTTGGACATTTTTTCCATATGTGCATTTATTATTTTCAAGTTGTTTTTTGTGACTTCTTTATTTCCTTTTCATTGAGGGTTTCTTTATTGGAATCTTAGTATTTTGATTATCAATTGGTTTAAATCTTTATATGATAAAGATAATAACTATCTAGAAATAATGTCTTGTACATATTTTAGGGTTATGAAACACATGTGATTGATTCTTCCATTTTGTTTGCAAAATAAATACCTAAGATTTCATTCTTATAAAACTCTGACTGAGGGGCTTCCCTAGTGGCGCAGTGGTTGGGAGTCCGCCTGCCGATGCAGGGGACACGGGTTCGCGCCCCGGTCCGGGAAGATCCCCCGTGCCGCGGAGCGGCTGGGGCTGTGAGCCATGGCCGCTGAGCCTGCGCGTCCGGAGCCTGTGCTCCGCAACGGGAGAGGCCACAGCAGTGAGAGGCCCGCGTACCGCAAAAAAAAAAAAAAAAAAAAAGAAAAACTCTGGCTGAGCCCACTGAGGTAAAGGAGACTTTCTATTTCCCATAGCAACTGGCATTGAGTCTTTTATGTATCAGAGATTCTGAAAGTGCTAGCTGGATGGATAAAGTTACTATTACAGCTGCTTACTATTTTCCATCCTTAATCCTCATTATGATCCTACTCGTGTTCTCATCTCCAACCCTGCCCCTGTCCCCATTGCCCTGAGCCACTTCCACCACACTCTGGCCTCACTGGCCGCCTTCTGACATGCCAGACCTGTTCAGGCCTGAAGAACTTGCTGTTCTTTCTTTCTGGAACTTTTCCTGCAGAACATTCATAACTGCCTCTTTCTTGCTTTGCAGCTCAAATGTCACCTTCTCAGAGAAGTCTTTCTTGTTCACTTTTTCTCCCACCTTCCCTTCCCTCTTTCCGTTCAACCATCAAACCATCTATCCATCCAACGCTCCATTCATTCTTTAACAAATATTTATTGCATCCACATTATGGTGCTTGGTACAGGGAATATGGTAAACAAAACAGATGAAGTCCCTGCTCTCATTGGAATATCTTGTTTCCTTGTTAATTATATAATCCCTTCACTTCTTGCTATAGAATCCATGTGAAGAAGTACTTTATCCTCCTTCCTCACTGTTACATCCTAGCCCCATATATGCTAAATAAATATCTGCTGAATAAATAAATATTTCAACCCCCTCCCCCCATGCCCCTAATATGGTACCATTTCAGTTGCTTGGAATGTTGATGGCATCTTTTCAGAAGCTTCGACTTTCATAGCCCCGAAGTCCATTTTACTTGGTTTCTCTCTTTCTACCTTGTCACCAAATTCCTGGATAGAATGAAATTAAGGGGTGTTCTCCCTTTCGCCCACCCCAAGTCTTCCTGTTCCCATCCTGCCACCCACTGGGTTTGGCCCAGAGGATGTTTTCTTCCTTTGGTGCATGAGCCCAGCTCTCATTAGTGTTAATGAGGGGGATGCTCTCTCATCTAGAGCCTGCTGGGATTTTTCAAGCACTAGCCACACACTTAAAATAGAGACACTTCAGAAATTAGGAAGCAGTTGCGCAGAGCCCCAACTTCAACCTGCTTTTAATAATAGAAACCCTTATTTGCCAGGTCCATGTCAGTTTTTCCCTTGCAGCCTTTATTTGGAAAAGGAATGGGCTGAAGTTCATTCTTCCAAAAGAGAGTAAAGGAAAGGTTCCTATGAGCTGGGGAACCCTGGGCATAACAAGCCAGGGTTGAAAGTACTTTGTACAAGTCAGGAGCTACAAAGATCTGTGCAAGATTCAGCGCTGGTCCACGCTGCTGAACAACTGCCCTGTGAGGGTGGAAAATTAGGACTAGAGGAGCAGGAACCAGAATCAGAACATCCTTGTTTTATAACATTATTTATTTATTTATTTATGGCTGCATTGGGTCTTTGTTGTGGTGCACGGGCTTCTCGTTGCTGTGGCTTCTCTTGTTGCAGAGCACGGGCTCTAGGCACGTGGGCTCAGTAGTTGTGGCACACGGGCTCTGGAGCGCAGGCTCAGTAGTTGTGGCGCACGGGCTTAGTTGCTCCGCGGCATGTGAGATCTTCCCAGACCAGGGCTCGAACCCATGTCCCCTGCATTGGCAGGCAGATTCTTAACCACTGTAACGCCAGGGGAGCCCCATCCTTGTTTTAAATCAGTGTTTATCAAATGCCAGCTACATGATGGGCACGGTGCTGAGTGGTGGGAAAATGACTGTGATTAAGACATGGACTAGAGGCCTCACAGTGTTAACATTTTGGGACAGTGCTATTTGAAGATCACCTGTGTGTGATTCACTTTGGTCAAATGAAGAGTCCCGAGCCTCTGCCAGAATCAGAATTTCTGGGAACAGACAACTGAGAATTTGCATTTTCAACAAGTTCCCCTTAGATTCTTTCACATGCTGAGGCCTGGAAAACAGGTCTGGTAGCGTAGGGAAGAATGACAGTGAATAAATATTAAGTGTTGGGTGTTAAGCCAGAGGAGGGTCTGTCAGGGCAGCCTAACCTGATGTGGGAATGAGCAGTGGTCTGGGAAGGCTTCCTGAAGAAGTGATATTTCTAGTGGTGACTTGGAGGAGTAGGGTTAACTGGGAGGGGATGGGGGCTAGGACTGGTTTAGGATAGACCATAGCGTAGAGGAGGAATTTAGTACCTCTCTGAGAAGTATGCAGGTTATCAGAGTGAATGGGCATAATGTCCATGTGTTTACCAAGAATAAGGAATGGGAGTTGTATGCAAGTAGGAATTTCTTACTCATGAAAAAATCTGGCTACATAGACAGTGGCACTGCCCCTCCTGAAAGGCTGGGCATACCCTCTCCTGTTATCTAATGGAGGGACAGATGCATCCGGGATGGTCATGAAAATATGCCCTAATGGGACAGATAGATGCCTGAGGCCAGAAAAGCCAACTGGGTGGAGTTAACGGAAATTAGGCAAGACCCAAACCAAATGCAGTAGACCCTGTTTCTTTTTTCTCTTCACTTTTCATTTTGTTGGATACCTCTCCCCACCCCTCAACCTCCACTGCGGTGGGAATCTGTGTGTGCTATAGACAGATACCTATTTTCCTTCTTAGCTTAGAGACACAGGGAAGGTGTGGAAGATGAAAGCTGATAAAGGAAGGCTTGATGGATAGAAAAAGAAGAAAGTGGCACTGACCCCATGCTTGTCTATCATGTCTTTTTCTTCCTGGATAGAAGTTCTAAAAGATATTTGCTGCTCTAATGTCATCAATGTCAGTATCTAGAGTTGCATTAAGCTTTGGGGAAGAAAAGTTTGAGAATATGGATGGCTCCTAAGGCTTGTCGTTCTGACTTGTACAGTGCATGGAGAACTGTGAGTCGGCTTCCAGGTTTCTTTCTGTGCTGGGAAACAAGGCCTGGAGAATCCGTGGGAAGGCAGGAGCAATGGTGGCCAGACTGGGAGTGCACATTGATGGAGCGCATGGGCCATGGATTCTGTTGGCTGCTGGCATAGGTTTTGCCATCTTTGCTGGTTGGAAATGTTATTTTTGCCCCCATGGTTGTTAACTCTTATGTTTGCTTGGTTTGTAAGCACTGACTGGCTTCTCTCCATATCCTCTTCTTTCTCCTGTGGTCTCAAATGTTCTTACACTGATCTAGCCACTTAAAAGTATGAATTTCCTGATTTGGGGTTATTTGTATTCATCCTGGAATTTTTCTTGCTTAAGTCTCAATTCTAAGAAAACTAGTCTTCATTAACACAAGAGCCTGCTCACCAAAATGCTTACTAGATCTGGCTGTAGAATTTGACTTCATGACCTTTTAGGGTGGTGAATGTCAAAGACTGAGCCCAGGGCAGTGTGAAATAATAAACAACTGGGCTGTAAGATCCAGCTTGACGGGCATCATCTGAAATCACCTCCCTGAATTTATTAGCGTTAATCAATCCAGGCTGAAAAACGGAGCTAGGAAATCTCACCCACCATGCTCTATTTCATTCACACTTACATCAGGTAATAGATGTTTCTGAGTTTGTTTCACTGGTGGATTTTCTCGAGGCAATCAAAGGTGTCCCCAGATGGACGTTCCTTGGATGTAACTTGAAAAGTGATAAAATGCCCAAGAAGAAAATCACCAAGTTGTTTCACTTGAATTGCTCAAGGCCTTTTTCCAAAGGTAAAACTTACTCCTCCTCTTCTAAGGTGTATGTTGGCAGTGACTAAAGTTAGCAGGAATCACATCTCATTTCAAACATCCAGACAGACCTGTAGAGGCACATTAAGGAGACGACCCATTGAAAGAGAACTACCTATAGAAAAATCTTTCAGGGCTCAGGCTAGGGCAGCTGCTCGTGACCTCAAAGATTGGAAATAAAAAGGCCACTGTTAGTTCCACGTCGGTTCTCAGAGTGAATGCTGCAGAGTGATGGAGGGTGTTAAGCTGTCAGATACGAGCAAGGGTTAATAAGGTTAAGGAAGAAATAAAAGCCGGTCAACAATAAAGCAGTACGGATAAATCAGGTCCAATAAATAAAGCATGTCACATCATGTATACACTGTGTGGGAAAAACAAAAATCATAACTCACATACTCGAGCAATAGATGTGGAATCCTTCACTGAGACATCCCAGATTATTTCCTTGGGCATCTGGCATACTCACTTGGAGACCTCAACAGCCCTCTTTCCTCTCTGGAAATCACTTAATCGCTTTCCTTGTGGGAGAATTCTCTAACATCAATCAGAGAGTGTAAATGTAAGAAGAGCAGATTCAGTGTAGCTTAGCACCTGATGTCAAGGAGAGGCCGTTATAAACCACTACACCAAGGAGGTGGTTCACTTTAGTCTCCTTTGACCTCAGCCCTGGGAGGGGAGGTCAGATAGATGCCTTCTATGTGGGCTGAGTTTGCCCAGCTGACTGGGGAAATACCGTGGCTCAAGGATTTTGCCATGTCTTCTGTACGTTTCCTATAAGTAGTGCAAAGTCTTGAGGACTGTGTAGCCGAATTGCCTTCACACCCACAGACACTTTCCACTGACCACATCAAGGCTTCCAGAACAGAAATTTCAGAGGCAAGATGGCTCATTTTACCTAGGTTGGTAAGTGCCATGTTCTGGCTCGGTTTTAAGTGGTTGATAACTGGGCATTCTAGCTGACCCCTCAGCCTCCATTTTATTACTTCCAGACCCATGGGCTATGGAGAATACTTCTGATTAGTAGTCAGTCTCACTTAGAGATGATTCTATAAACCATAAGTACAAAGAGTCATGTGATGTATTTATTTTTTAAAGAAGCATAACCCCACTTACACACTAAGTGAATAATTGCCCTTTTGGGAAGCCATGGGCTTATTTCATCTCTTTAAACCTTGTTTGCCCCTCAGCTTGTAGCATTTTACTTTGAATATCCTTGAGAGAGTGATAAATCTTCATTTTGGGCAGCTGTGTTTGGAAAGAGCCAAATGTTAGAAGTCAAACAGGTGGTCAACTTGGATGAGTGTTCTTTGTTGCATTAGATTATAAAGTATGAGTACTGATTTTTTTGGTCCGGTTTTGTGTGCAGTAGGACTGTGAAGGAATTTCTAAAAGAGAAATGCCAAAAAAGTGTCAAAGGCCATAAGATTGGAAAAACTGCCAAGTTACTCCAAGGTTTAAGTTCTGGTAGGCATGTTGGTTAAGCATCAGCCTTATTACCCTTTTACAGTCCCGGGTTGTCAACTGCTGGTAAAGATTGTGAAAGGGGAGGTTTCTGTTCTCACGAAGCATCTTCCAGCAGGCAATTGGAAGTCTATGAAAAGTGACTTTAGTGGCTTCTCTGCTTGGATCTGTTGAGCCTTTGGAACTCCAGACATTGGCTGAGGAGTGTGTTGGTTTCTAGGATCTCAGCATCAGGAGTGGCCCAAGTCACAGAGATTTTGTCTGAATATTGTTGGCTTTTCCATTCTAGGAAATAAAATTTTTATTTTCAGCCACTATTTTCACCAACAATTCATCTTACCTTGCTTGAGTAATCCCAGTAGCAACCTACAGAAAGAACTTTGATTCCCCCCAAAAAACTCATAAAGCTGTGGATTATCGGGAAAACATGCATGTTTTTCACGTGCCCGTCTCTTCTCTCTCTCCATTTTCCGCTCTTTTCCCAACTCCACATTTAACCTTGGAAGGTTTTATTTAGGAAGCAAGACCTGATCATTTCTACGTGGATTAATTTCCTATCATCTGTCGTGCCTCGTGCTATTTCATGGTAAGCAATACGTTTGTGACTGTTCTTTTAGGATGCTTCTGGCTTTCCCTATAAATTTGAACAGAGTGCTAGAATTTCGTTTTTGTGAGTACAAGGCAAAGTAATGTAAAAATAAAACAAATATAATCCTTTCCTATGTCACTATCTGCATGTTCCACACCATACACATATGGAACTTTATAAATATGGTATGGTAGAGAAAGGCTTCCCCTGTTCCAAAGACTTAACTCCTTGAGGATATGTTTTCAGGACCCACGACGTAGTGAGCTTTATGGATATCACTCTGAGGTAGAGGCACAGTGGGAAGACTGATGGAAAAAAGCATAACCTGGGCATCAGACAGACTGGATTTGAATTTCAGCGTTTTCCTTACCAGTCAGAAGGCTTCACTTGGTTCAGTCTGAGTTTCATTTCTTTATCTATACAACAGGCATAATTCTTGTTTCCCAGGGTCTTTTGTACTGTATCTATCATGTAACTATCTTATGATAAAATGAGCACTCAATGATCTCTTAATTCTCTTCTTTTGCTGAAAGTTATTCGCATAAAATGAATTGCACAAACTTAGTATAATTTTGGGGGGAGTGAGAAAATTCTGGCATTGATGTAGAACATAAATTAATATTTGCTTAAGAGTTCTCTTTTCTACAAGTGAAACATAGCTTTTTATTACTGCAAATAGCCCCAAGCTTTCATAATTCCCAAAGTGAGAAATAAGCCCAGGAACTTTGCTCTATTGAAGGAAGAGATGAGAAGGCAAGGGCCGAATTCCCGGCCATTTGGAAGTACAATGATTTCATTTCACAATTCCTTTTCATATTTTACTTAGTGAATTACAAAATATTTTTTAAAGTCACACGCTAAAAAAGAGAAACCTTTGAATATAAAAGTTCTTGCATGTTCTCATCTTTTAATCTGTCGCATGTTCTCATCTTTTAATCTGTCCCTCTGTTCAGCTGCATCTCATTGAATACCACTGAGGTGAGGAATCACTTTGAGAAAATGATGTTGCATTGACCAAGCAGCCTGTACCTTTATCCCCCGTGGCCCGTCTTCAGAAAACAGAAAAGACTCTGCTTTCAGTCCCTTTCCTCCTTCATTATATACAAACTGCAAGGCAGAAAGCCTTTTTGCCTGTCCTCTAATTCCTCAGCCCATCCTTAATTAGCGTTTTTATGGTTAATCCCTACCATATATCTTTAAGAGTTTCACATGAGTCGGCTCCCTACAAGTTTTATTGCATTCAAAATAGAGGCAAGCTGGCAGTGTGTGATGGTGGGAATATATACAGTCACCAAGAGGGGGTTGTCTGTTACTTGTAATTGATTGCTCACTGAAGCCTGCCCGCGCACTTTACCCCGAGGCCTCACTTTCCTCCATATGCCTAGTGTCAGAACTTGGGAGCCAGCTGGTCAGTCAGCGCACATCCTGTGGGAAGCAGCAGACACAGGCGGCCGGGTAGCCATCAGCCTCCCTGAGCACATTTCCTCTGTGTTTTGATAATAGTTCTGTAAGCTTTAATTATGCTGTGTGACAACACATTCATGAACTATCAAAATAAATCCTTTGAGGAGATGGCTGCTAACAAGTTTTGAAGCAACAGTGCTCATTGCAAAGAAGTAAGGAGCGAGGCAGTCAGATTTTTCAGGATTCCCCCTTGACGTTGAAACCAGATGAAACGTTCTCTTGCCTCTTTTATCGGGCTGACAAATGCTCCTTTGAAAGCTGTGCCCTTAAGAAGTTAACTGAAGACACTTATTGCAACACTCGAGTGTATCTGACACAAGGGCTTTACAATTAGCAGCAGTAATGCGAGCATAAAAGCTGTGCCTCAGTATTGGTATATAATCTGAAGAAACACTGCAGGGTCCATTAAGGCCATTTACAGTTGAGACGGAGACTAATGGTATTAAATTATTACAGCTATTGCTAAAGGGGCATTCTAAGCGAATCCCTTCCAGCTGGGTTGGTTGTATATGCTCTTTGTCAACAGCACAGTCCTTTAAGGATATCCTTATTGTTCACGATCATTTAGCCGTGATGCCGTGTGCTTTACTGAAGGTATAAATAACACCCAACAAAAAGACTGGGAATTAGTGTCTGATTAAGCTTGGCTTAGAGTAAAGTGGAGCCGGGTCGTTCTTGGGCAAAGCCCTCTTGTCTTTATACACACATACGTGGCCTGTGGGCCCTCACATGGGATTGTCTGTGTTCATGAACTGAGTGTGACAGCATCCTTTTGCCTGGCTGCACGTGCACAGGTAGACCTGTAAGTCAGTTAGAGTTACTTGCATCGTTCTAATGCGATGGTTCTGTTTGGAACTCAGCAGATTTTAGGGAATTTGAGGGTCAGAAAAGAATTCTGTCTGAAACCCAAGTCCTTAAGAAATAATGGCAATTTATAATCTTCAGCACACATTTATATCTTTTTTTTCCCCTATGAATGTGATTGCCCTCTATTGGGGTGAGAGAATATATGAATTTCCTTCAAGATTGTTTCCTTCAACTGTTGAGATATTTTAGCTCCCCCAACACCCAATCAAACAAGGGGAATTATTTTATAGGATAGTTGAGCCCTAGTCTTTGGTTTCAATTTACTAAAGCAAGGAAGTTGCAAAGAGAAATTTGGAAATAAATTCAAAGTTGCAACTGAGCTTGAGGAATGAACACAGCATGAATTAATAACACCAGAGGCACAAAAGAGAGAAGACTGAAGCACACAGAGTCACCCGCCTTCTCAGACAGGAGGCAAAGGTCATTGCAAATAAGATCAAATTGGTTGCCACATTCAGTATATTCATATATATTACACTTGTCCCTTGGTATCTGTGGGGGATTGGTTCCAGGACCACCCTCCCAATACCAAAATCTGAGGATACTCAAGTCTCTTCTATATTTGCATATATTCCATGCACATACTCCTAGGAATGGCTAGGTATACTTTAAATCATCTCTAGATTACTTATAATACCTGGGGTAGTCTAAATTCTTTGTAAATCATTGTAAATACAATGTAAATGTTATGAAAATAGTTGCCTGTGTGTGCAGGGAATTCAAGTTTTGTTTTTTGGAATTTTCTGGAAATTTAATTTTTTTTCCTGAATATTTTCAATCAACCGTTGGTTGAAACTGTGGTTGGGCTCTGAGAACACACATGGATAAGATATCGTCCTACTCTTGGGGAACTTAGAGCCTAGTGCAGTAATTCTCGATCCATGCATCTTTCCACTGAAATAAAAATTTGTTTGCAGGGAATTCAAGGAACTCATGATCTCTTTGAGACCCATCATTTGATTTCTTGATCTAAGGTTAAGAATTGCTGCCTCATGGGAATTGTGGGCCATAAGTTTGATTTTGGGGGTGCTTGGGACTTAAAATCCTGGCACAGGAGTTTGACTGACATGTAAGGCAACAAGGAGCCACTAAAGAGACCTCCAGAGAAGGTTAGAAATGGGCCATTGTCCATCCACCTCATTTTCAGGTGGGGAAGCTGAGAACCAGAGGTGGAGGTCGCTGCCCAAGCTCCACCAGCCATTCCTCAGGGCTCTTTGTCATCCTCAGCTGATTGGGTACTGCCTGCCTGGCTCAGGGGCTTTGGGAACTATCAGGGTGGCAGCAAAGGATGCAAGATGAAGAACTGATCCTAGGTTAACATCTCCTTAGCAGAGATACACTGAGAAACAATCAGCGATGGTAAGAGAAAAGGAGACTTTAGGAGGAAGCTGAGAACAAAGGCTGGAGCCGCTGGCATGAAAGAAGCTCAACCAAATACAGTTTTCATGCACATGGCTGTTGACACCTGAGACACTTCCAGTGAGAAACTTCCTCTTGAACTTTGCAATAAAGTAGAGAATCTTTGCAATCTTTGAAACCTTTCACTTTGGAAATATCCACAAAACAAATGTGAAAAAACAAATGTGAAAATCTGCCATTAATGAGGCAGATATAAAACACTTTGGAGAAAAAATAATTTAGCGTTTTTATAGTTGCCATAGAAACACCTCAGCCCTCACTCTTGCTAATTAGTTGGATTTACACATTTTATATTTGGAAATGCAAATCAGCTTTCATAAATTATTATTTTTTTTTGTTTATAGTACTGTTATGCAGACACACATAGAAAGTCTAGGATATTATTTAGTTATCTAGTGTGACACATGTAGTTACATGAGCCTGATGTTTATATCCACAAGACATTTCTTAGTTTAAATAGTCTCCTGTTAAGTGTTGTGGGAAATTATACAGAGATTTATTTATAATTTTTACAGAAGAAAATGAGAAAATGTGAATGGTGGGGTGTTTGACTAAAGTGCTTTCTCATGGCATCTTGAGAGAGAGGAGGGGGGTGTCTCTTCCCCAGTGGACTGTAAATAATAAACATTGAAAAACTTTTCTCTAGTCGTGGGAATTATGGTTGGTTTGGGTGTCTTCTGAACATTTGGTACTAAACACTCGCCATCTGTAAACACTTACTGGACTCTCACTGATTGGAGAAGACACAGAAATGTTTGGAGAAACGGGAATGAAGGACAGGTCCAAGATCTGGAGTGGCTTGTAGTCTTGTGGAGGGGAGGTGAGTGAACTCTCAGATTCAGTCTGTGGGGATTACAGCTATATTACTGTGTTTTCAGGCTACAGTCGTAAGACAGGCGGAGTGAAGCTGTAGATTTGGCTTTATTATTGAAAAGGGGGATTCTTGGACAGAGCTGGGTTCAACTCCTAACCCTGCTGCTTACTCTCTGCAAGATTTGGGGCAGGTTATTTGACCACTCCAAGCCTGTTCCTATAAAGTGAGGAGAAAAAGAATGATTTCTACCTCATAGAGTTTTTGTGAAGATGCTAATAGAATATAAAGTGTTTCGTTTGAGCCCAGCCCATTACAAGTGCTAAGCCAGTAGTATCTATTATAAAATTATTATCACAATCGATTTTCATCATACATGCATTTACCCATTTTGTTCAACTGTGTGTGGTTGAACAAAAAATAAAAAAGAATGCTGAAAGGAAACGAACAGGGTCAATAATATTCTGCTTTCCATTCACAGTGTACCTGCCTCTGATTGAGCTCTAGATGTAAATTTGCTGATAATCAGGCCTTTATATATATGGATATTCATGCATCAATATAAGATTGTAAGTGCATGTCTAACACCCTGTATGTGTAATTTGTGACTTTCAAGCCTTATTTTGACTTTATGTAATTTTTATCTTCTACGCTGACTTTAGAAGCGAACTCCCCCCCGCCCCCCCGTCACAGCTGAAGCCGCTGTATTATAATTGTGTTGTTAGTGTTATTATTGGCCTGAGGTGAAGGAATCAGTAGGGTAGCTGATAGGATGACTTGAACCTTCAGTCGAGACCTTGAAATAAATCTAGGTGTCCCTGGATGATTTTTGATAAGGAGAGAAAACAGGTAGCAGGGAAAAGAGGTAGGAGACTTAAATGTCGATCGAGTATGAGGGAGAGAGAAAAAAAAGGGGAGAGGCTGAGGTGAGATGTGTAGGGAGGGGCTGTGGCCTTTTGCCAGGAGGTCTTGACAGGGCTGGTGGAGAGAGGAAATGAGTCTCAGAGAGGAGACCCAATGGGTGATTAGCCACATGTGGGAAATAAGGAACACAGAGAATAATGTTTATCTATGCTAGTATTTTTAGAGAACAAGGTCCTTCTAGTGATGGATTTGAATAACATTAGGTGTTCTAATGCTTCTTAGCCTTTTCAGTCTTACGTCCTCAGTTATTTGAAAAACAGAGTAAACAGGATCACTTCCTTCCCCAGGCTGATTTCCGTCTTCTCCTGAATCAATAAGCAAGGATTTGTTTCTTCTTTGTGTCTATGACCCTATTTAAATTCAAGGTTCATGGTAACATAAATGGCAAGTGGGAGGAAAACAAAGAAACTACAAATACATAAATATATTTCTTTTTCAAAATTCGCCACATTAAACAAGCCAGTAGTTTTGATGTTATCTCCATAGGTTGTGGCGGTGCTCTTTAGTATGCCTACTGGGGTATGGCCAGGCAGGAAATGTAAGGAGCTGAAGCAGTAGGGAGTGATCGCGACTCTGGTAACTGGAAAACCAATGCTCCTGTTAAAGGGAAGTGCTGTAGCTGCTTGTCAGCTCGACCTGCTTGCTGCTGTTGGAGCATCAGAACCCAGGGTTACCAGACAGGACCTTTCAACAGAAGCCAGGAACTGGTATTTTAATGTGAAATATGATTTTAAATGATGACAACCAATTAAAAAATTAAATCACTGTCAAAGCCAAAACAAAATTATTCTGTGGGTGGCCTGTTTGTCACTTTTTTTTTTTTTTTTTTTTTAGACCTGCACTGTCCAATATGGTAGCCACTAACTAGATAATGGCTATTGAGCACTTGCAAAATGCTAGTTCCAATTGAGACATGCAGTAAGTATAAAATAAGCACGGGATTTTGAAGATTGTGAAATATATTAGTATTTTTAAAATATTGATTATGTGTTGAAATGATAACATTGTGGATATGTTGGATTGAATAAAACATTTATTTAAATTAATTTATCTTGGGCTTCCCTGGTGGTGCAGTGGTTGGGAGTCCGCCTGCCAATTGGGGGGACACGGGTTCGTGCCCCGGTCCGGTAGGATCCCACATGCAGCGAAGCAGCTGGGCCCGTGAGCCATGGCCACTGGGCCTGCGTGTCTGGAGCCTGTGTTCCGCAACGGGATAGGCCACACGGTGAGAGGCCCGCGTACCGCAAAAATATAAATAAATAAATAAATAAATTAATTAATTAATTAAAATAATTTATCTTGTTATTTTAACTTTTAAAAATTTAAATGACATATATGGTGTGCGTATGTGGCTTGCATTCTGTTTCTAGTGGACAGGTTGTTATGTCTTAGTTTAGGTTTTGGCTGGCTGACAGGTGTGCACCCAGCTGTCCCTGCCTAAGCCCCAGAAGTGGTGACGCTGACGTCTGGTGTCCCAGTCATGGGCACAGAGCCCTTGGTACCTGTGTTCTTCAGAAGCATTGGTGAACGACTGGGAATCACACTTCTTTTGTTTGCCTTAGTGTTTCTTAAAAGCTTATTTTTATTGAAAAAAGAGCAAACACTTGAAATTTGCCCAAGGTGCCGGTAAGCTGTCAGCATCACCATGGGAGTCACGTGATGCTCACATTTTAACTGACTCAAATGATTCAGTAACTAATCAAGGGTGGTGGCTGGTCAGTGGGGCCACAGCTAGAAACGCCAGCTTGGAAAGAGGGAAAGCTGCCGGTCAGTTCTTCTCTTCAGTTTTTCAGAGAACAGTGTGTTTGTGGATCTAATCAAGCAAAAGCACTAGATTCAAATCCAGGAAATATTGATCCACCTGCTAGGTGCTAGGTTCTGTACGGAATGTCTTCACAGACGTGATCTCATTTAATTCTCACCTCACGAAACACATCTAGCAGCCTCTACTGAGCTTTTATGTGCTTGATATCAGAGAGGAAAGTAGGAACATGTCAGAGTCTCCGCCCATCCCCAGACTTATGAGGGCTTTAATAATTTTCTGAAAGGCAGGATAGTTTGAATACCCAGATATGAGCATATAGACTTCTCCTTAATCTAGCTCAGTGGTTCTCAAATTTTAGTTGGTTGTAAATACAAATCCACATATGTGGTACTTTATGAATGATGAAAGTGATTTTCAAGGGTGATTTTGACTATGTGTGATTTTTGTCTTCCATGCTAACTTTAGGGCTTGACTTCCTGCCTGAGATGTAGTTCTTCTAAATGTGTAATAGTTCTTAGTTTGTGATTCCAGGTGGCTAGACACAGAGATGTGGGGTAAATAGCCTCTGTTTCCTAGAGCTTAGAGAAAACCCACGGAAGCTTAGGCAGTCTCAGTGTTCCTGAGGCTGGGGAGTGGAGGGCTGACCAGTCTAGGGGAGGCATTGTTTGGGAGTAGAGAGGGCAGCAGAAGACAGTCTGGAAGGGGAACCAGCTGGCTCCTACAGCTGCCTGGGTTCAGTGGCCCACAGACATTACAGCTCCCTCCAGGTGCTTTGGCTTCACTTAAGCTAAATTCATGTTATCTCTAGAAGGATGTTCAAGATCAGCTCCAAGATGAGCCCCTGCAGCTTCCTGTGGTGTCAGTTAGAGGGCCTACCGCTTAAAGAACAGCCACCTGGATGTTGGAGCTTTGGGTGATTGTTACGGATACTTCAGTGAAATTCATCAACTGAGAATTTACCATGAGTTGTGTTGTGCAAGGAATTTGCTGGTGGTAGGATAACATTCTTTGAGGGCTTATCATTTGCCAGAGACTGTGCTAAACGTTGCAGTTACAGCATAGCTCATCTAATTCACATAATCCTCTGAGGTAGGTATTATCCATCCTGTTTTATAGATTGGGAAGTTGAGAGAGGTTAACTAATTTGCTCCAAGTATCACACTTTTCTCTACATGACTACATCAGCCATGGTTAGGTATAGCTGCAAGTAAGGGAAACTGCCTTGATCCTCTAAAAAACAAAAAGAAGACAGTGACCTAAATAAGGCAGAAGTTTATTACTGTTACACAAAGGAAGTCTGGAGGTAAGCAGTCCAAGGCCTCAGGGGAGGCTCTGCTTTATAAGCCCTCAAGCCAGGCTCCTTCTACCATATTCTTCCTCCACCAGCAGGGTGGTCTCATCCCTGCTGTCCAAGATGGAGCCGTGGCTGCCACAGTGGCATTCCTAGTAGCAGAATGGAAGAAGGAAGAGGGCAGGGTTGATAGTACATACAGCATTCTGTTTGCATCTCATTGGCCAGAACTTGGTCACATGGTTACCTAGCTAAAGGGACTTTGGGAAATACAGTTTTTATTCTGGGCAGTCATGTGCTCAGATAAAAATTGAAGATGTTATTACTTCAGATGAAGAAGAAAACAGATATTTGGGGTCAGCAATAGACTTTGGCCACCACAGTGACCTTGGTCACATCACTAAGACTCCTCTTGATTTACCTGTAAAATGAAAATGCTGATGATAGTGCATTCTAACTCCAGGGATGTTATGTGGAATAAGTGAGGCTATTTGGAAAACATGTAGTATAGTTTCCCATAGCTGGCATCGTTTGAAACATCATAGCTATTTTTAATTGTAAGATGACCGATCTTTCCTTATTTCTGTTAGTTTTGTGTATATGGTAACATAGTTACTAGAGAAAGATGCTTATTTTCTACATTTTTTCCTTCATGTTCTATTATCACTCTTAAACAATACTTTTGAATCTTTTGGCTACCCTGTGACCTTAGTTCAATATCTATTTCCTTGTCAGGCTGAGGTGGTACGATTCACTGATCATGAATTCTAAAAGATTTGGAAAAGAAATCATGAACACAATGTCAAGTTGGTTTTCCTTCTCTTTCTATTGATTCTCTCACAGATGGTTTCTTTTTCTTATAGAACTTAATTTTACATTGTGTGCTTGGAAAGCTGAGTGTCAGTATAACCACACTTTTAAATAATTGTGGAATTTACTCGTTAAAGGAAGGGATTAACTGTGAAACTTTACATCTGGATCTGGATCTATCCTGGTTGTCACTATATTAGATTGGGCTTAAAAGAGAGGCATACCTTTTAAACCAGAGGCTTCTATTTTTCTTTTTGGAACATGGAAGACTATCATTAAAATGCAGCACCTTTGACTGGGAGGTTTGTGGGCTAGAGAGGTGTGCATGGGACAGAGTGTTATACCTTTAGTTTGGACCAGATCTTGACAAGTTATGCAGGAGATAGGCATGCACTGGGTGCTAAGCTACACTCCTTCAGTGGTGTCCCTCTGGATGAGTCTATCTGGATTCAGTCCACAGTGCCAGTGGTCTGGCCCCTCTGCCTCACTGGCCCAGCATTCTCAGCCCTCCAGCCACACTCAAGCTCCCTGCTGCCTCAAGGCCCTTCTGCAGTTTAATCCCTTTGCCTGGAGGGCCTACCTGCCCTCTGTGCCTACCTACCTGGCCCTCATCCTTCATAGCCCACTTCCACGAAGCCTCTCTGAGCTCTCGGGTTGGGCAGGCTTCTTGGTATTTACTCGTAACACTGGGCTGCTTTTTTTTCCCAGTGTGCCCATCTTGGGCTGTACAGATATGCTTCTTAGGTGACACTTGATTTGTGTCTGCCTTCCCCTTTAGCCTGTAAGCCTAGTGAAGGCAGGGACAAGGTATGCTTTGGCTCAGTGCTAGGACCCCTGTGTTTGGCCTGGTGCTCAACAAATATTTGCAGAAAGAATGAATTTGGAAATCAATAAATTATCTGCGGGTCGTCCTCTGGTAACTTATAAGACCTCTCTATAATCAACTTTTTTTTGGTAAGCTTGGCAGTTGCTTGGTGAGCATCCCGGATTCTAGCTAACGTGGAAGTTTAATGTTCTTTGCATCGCAACTTAGCATTTTCTAAGCAGAGACGAGAGTCACTTCAGCCCAGCCTGGTCTGGTTAGAGCGAGGCTAAGTCAGGAGGCTTCCGGATGACATAGAAAGAAAGGCAAAGAATTGGATCCCTAAGGTTATGCGGGGTCCACATTAAAGAGCAAGATTTATTTTCATTGTATTTTTTCGTAACTGAGGGCATCTTATCTAGTTAGACAGGCTTACTTGGAACCAAATTTTGCTCTTTGTGACATTTGGAATTAATATGAGGAAATATTCTTTGTATTGCCTGGTGTTGAAAATGTCAGTAAACAAACTCAGCAGTCAAAGAAGGGGGAGCCCGGTAACAAAAGACATTGTTTCTTGGTGCAGGAGGTAAACAAGAGAGTTTAGAACAAAGGTTTTCTCAAAATAGGCTTTTTAGCAAACTTTGGAGCCAGGCTCTTGAACTCCACCCGACTCTATTCTGCTGAAGCGGGGATGCTGATGATAATACTTGTTATTTTAACCAGCCCCCAAAACTTACCAACACAAACACTGTCTTAATGTCTGGGCTGACAGCAGGGCTGGGAAGGTCCTTATAGGATCACAAAACAACTCGGGCAGTTGAGGGCTTCCGGCAGCCAGCTAACAAAAATATACTCTCAGGATGCAGCTCAGGGAGGCGTGGGACCCGCACAGCAGTGAGCCTGAAAGCCAGCCTTTCCGTTTTTATAGAGCTTCACCCTTCACATCTGGTGGAGCTGTGACAATCAGCGTTAGACCATTTTAGAAATCAGATACCCTGGGTACCAGGAAGTTGATTTGCCTTGCACTTCCTTAAGAAAACACACATTAATATTTAAGCTGGGTTTTCATAAAAGAAGGGTTGTGTGTGAGATGCGAAATAAAGTCAGGGGGCTGGGAAAACGCCCTCAGATACAGTGACCCTGATGCAATTCAAATTGTCCTCCAGATTTGAAAAGGAAAAGTAGAGGGGCTCACCCACCCCCAAGGGCTCATGGCATTTGGTATCTACTATTTTGTGGCATGTGTCTATAATTTGGAAAGGACTGGATTTGAAGTTGTAACTTCCTACTCTGTAAACAGAAGTTGGAGATCCATGAAGGTTACCTTCTTAACTGATCCCAAGAAACAGCGTTTATGATTTCTCCCTCAGTATTGTTTCTTAGCAGCTTTTTTCAATTAGAGGGCCGTGTGGCGCACATCTTCCCATTCCTGGGCTCATGGCGGCCCTAGCGCTCCTGGTTCAGCCTTATTCATTTTCCTGCCCTCCTTGGGGTCCGCTCTCTGTAGAGATGACTTTGAGATTGTATCAGATAAATCGGGCGTGACAATCCTGCTAGTGCCATCTTGAATATAGAGTGTGATCTTGCTATGTCTCTAAAAGAGTTGTGGAGACAAATACAGTTCTTAAAGGGGAAAGGGGTTTTTCAAAGATCAGTGTAAATGGTTTACTTTAAAAATAAACATTTTAAATCACTTTGATCTTGGCTGTCCAAAAGATGCAAACTAGTCATGCTTCTGGGGAGTATTTTCCGGGGTTTTAAACCTAGCATAGACCATTTCCTCTTTGCTTGCAAGAAGATAAATACTTTTTCGAACAATAGAACACATGAAGAAACCGTTGTGCGAGTAATAGGCAGGTAGGATATTGAAGGTGTCTTAAGAGCAGAAGTTGGTTTGGCATTTGCAGAGAGAGATTTGCTAACTTCTCTACGTAAGGTTATTCACCCAGATTTGAATCCTGCAAACTGCGTTTCCTCTCTCTGTTTCTATCCACCCACCCTCTCATATCCATTTCATCTGCAAGGATATCATGACATTTTTTTGGTCAGAACCTTATTGAAAATTTGCTCTCGCTTTGCCCTGGCATGTCTTCAATCTTTTGTTTCAATAATTAGACTTTACTCTTTTGGACCATATACTTGCCCGCTCATCAGGCATCATCCTTTAAATATGATTCCAGCATTAACTGAATATCTGAATGTATGTGTATTTAGTGTTTTGGTACAGTGATTAATATTTTGAAGATTGCCTGAATTTTAGATTTTGATTAAGTAATACACAATTACAATGGGAGTAAGTTCTGATGTACTTGAAAAACCCAACCACAAGTTATTTGAAGATAAAATGAAATGATTTTGAGGTTTTCCAGATGTTTCTTTTGCATGGAAAAGCAAGTGTCAGCTGTACTAACATCACATACTATTTAATCCTTAAACCATTTTTTTGGCTAGTTTTATATGTACTGTATAAAGTGGTTATCTCATGGATAACAGGAAGCCGTCCTCAATAGATCAGCCATCTTTTTTGTATTTATACTATGAATTTTGTTACTCTAAAGATTAAGGAGGCAAGTGATCATTTTCAAGGAAGATGCTTTAAGACCAAAAGTGACCTTTTCAACTGGCTTCCAATGGCATTTATTAAACAGGGCTTGCTTCTTTTTTTAAGTATAGTCATGAGGTTTGGGGGATGGTGTTGGGTGGTTCTATGTGGGTATGTGGGTCTCTTACCACTGTGAAGCAATTAGCTGAAAACGTGTGCTCTTTCTTGTACAGACAGAGCCACATCGCGGATAGATTATCGCGGATAATCTGTATCAGGATATTTGAGTTCTAATCTGAGATCTTCCACTAACAAGCTATGTGATCCTAGGCAAGAGGCTTAACTTTTCTGGGTGGTGGTTTCCTCACCTATAAGTTGAAGAGGGTTTGATTTGACAGAAAATTAGAAACATCTAGAGAATAAATAAAGGCAAAGCGGCTGTACTCAAGGGGACTGAGCCTGGGGTAGCATTCCACTGGCTGGGTCTCCCCTCTCAGCTGCACAATGGTCCTGAGACCCCTGGAGCATCCTGGAACCCAGTGTGGAAATCACGTCTACTGCTAGCATTTTACATTCCTTATGTCTAAAAGAGATCATGTTAGCTAGAGTTTAAACTGATAAAGGCCATTTTGATTTCTTTCAAGTGTCCTTTTGCTGATATTGCCTGTTGTAGAAAACTTGGAATATATGGGAAAGTTTGAAAAGGAAACCAAAATAATTCATTTGTGTCACTACCCACAGATATGCATTTGGAATACATTTCCTTTTTTCCTTTTCCTTTTCTTTTAAATTTCTTATCTGTCCCTTTCTGTTTCTTAATTAGAATAAAGTACGTATATATTATAAAATATAAAGTACATGTATGTTGTAAAATATATATTATAAAATACATATACTTTTGAAAAAGAATTCTAGCGATTATCATGTGTCATAAACTGACGAGTGTGATTAACTGCAAACAAATAAAACCTGACCATCTGTATATGCTGCTTTGAATCATATAACTTCTGTTCATATGATGTCATAAGAATTGGTCTATGTCATCCAGGCATATTTGGAAAATATTTCAGTGGTGATTTACTATCTCATTAGCCACCCCCTCGTTATTGGATATTTAGGTTATTTCCAGTTTTTCATGGCCATAAATGTCATCGTGATGAATATCTTTGACTGCCACTCTGATTTCCGTCTTAGGATAGTTTCCCAGGCAAAGAATTTCTGGGTCAAAACTCTAACTTCTTACACGTCTAGTGTACATTTATTTTATTTTTCGTTGGTCCTCCTTGTTTTGGTAGAAATAATCCCTTATTCTTTTTTTTTTTTTTTTTTTTTTTTTTTTTTTTTTTTGC
>NW_006771758.1:350000-389098 GCF_000442215.2 Lipotes vexillifer
GAGCACAGGCTCCGGACGCGCAGGCCCAGCGGCCACGGCTCACGGGCCCAGCCGCTCCGCGGCATGTGGGATCTTCCCGAAACGGGGCACGAACCCGCGTCCCCTGCATCGGCAGGCGGACTCTCAAGCACTGCGCCACCAGGGAAGCCCAATCCCTTATTCTTATATGCGGAAATCTGGTGAATTGTCATGTGAAATAGGATTCTGTAAAGCAGTGAACATGAAGCAGTTTTTACAGATTACAGAATAAAATACATCTCCTGTGTCATTATTAAATTGATAATTGTCCTCATTGAATGTTGTAGCAGAGTTGCCTTCCAATTTGGAGAACATGACCTGCAAAATCAATGCCATCATTTGTCATATAACTGGGATCTATCTGATTGCTAAGGATTTTCATTCCTTAACATCATATGATACTTACCATTGGCTCAAACAAACAGAACTTATGTTGTTTCCAACTCCCTCATTTCTGAACTTCTATTTTTGAAGAAAAATTTGGAACTGTGCATTTTGTGGGGAGTATAAATGCATATTTAAGGTATGAATGCTTCTTTCAAGAATCAGTCTGCATCTTGGCTGGCAAACCTCTCAGGTGCACACAGGGGCCCTGGCTACTTGGTCATTCATGGAGGAATATATTTTCAAACTACTTTCTTGACCTTCTTCTAACTTGGAGACAAGCACATTCCTCACTTTTTCCCAACCAAAGCGAACAAAATTTTCATGTGCAGAGAGTGTGTTTTCAGTGGATTAAACCCAAAGCTATGTTGTTCTAGAGGTCTTAGGACTGCTTATGTAGTGCACAATAAGCTCTGTAGCACAATTTAAATGTTGATTTTAACATATAAACAGTTATCTAGAAGCATTTCAGAAAAGCTCTTTTTAGGAATTGGCTTAAAAGTATATTGGATAATGATTTTCGAAGCATGTTTATTTTTTTGGTGTCTTTATTTAGGCATATAAAGTTTTTTCTTTTTCTTGGACTCCATAAAGAAGTTCTGGGTCCGCCTTCTCTTTCTCTCTGTGTGCTCCCTCCCTTCCTTTTCCAGCTGTTTCTTTTATTCATCTGAGACATTAGGCGACGTTCTTTATTTTGCCGACAATGACTTATTTATACCTAATTGCTTGGATTCTGGGATTGTTACGAAACTGTATTGACAATGATGATTTTCAGTTGTATCACAATGAGGGCACATGAATTAACACAGATCCCAATCAAAACATGGCAAGCAAGAAACAAAGCCCCCACCAGTGGCATGTTTCTCACATTGCCTTTGTTAAGTGTTGCATTAAATAGGAAGGTGACATTCTTTTGAGAAGTAAGGCATATGTAAATAGGAGGAGTTTTTAAAAATAGAATTCTGCAAGTCAGACTCATTTTTATGGCTTCATAAGGCAGAGAACAAGTTAAACAGAAACCTTCTGTTTAATAGAGAATAGAAATTGGAGTTGTTTTCCTGCTTCATTTAGGAGCCAAACTTTCTTGGGCATAGCTGGGTATGGTTGGGTATAAGTCTGACAAATAGATTCAGTGTTTGAAGTCATCACCATTGAGAACCCAAGATGGGCCTTTTTGGGCAAGACTATGATTGTTTGTATGAGCTTGTGAAATTGCAGACCTAACTTCTGGGCAGCATTAGAAGTGGTATTATTTGGAAGGGAGTCCCTGGCTGCTTTGTGATTTGATGATTATGGCTCTTGATGTATTTCTCTTTCTAAGAGGGGAATAAAAGTGCTATACCCACTAATGACTGAATTGGTTGGTTCCACTTGTAAGCCCCATACAGCCTCTTCGCCATTCAGCCTTTTCCAAGTTAATCTATTGTAAAATTAGATTGTAAAAATGGACACAGTTGCCACCACCCTGGGACAATAGTGAAGGACTCATGATGTCAGCCCCACTAAACTCCCTAGGGGAAATCATTACATAATTCATTTGTGGTGTCACCCAGCTCCCCAAAGAGCTTGGCTTCCTTTTCGGTCTCAGTTATCTCTTGGAAGTGTGACCCTTCCGGTTCGATTGCCCTGCGAATGCAGTGTTTTCTCTTAACGCTGAAGCCCCCTCTCTCAAGGTCTGCGTCTTAAGTGACAGAGATGCAAAAGCGGCTCTCTCTACAGTGTTAATTCAGTTCTTCTGTACGCTATCATGCATAAACTGAGTAACGCATCCAGTGGAGAAGACAGGAAGAGAGGGGTCAGGCGGTGTGGGTTCCAGTAAAATTTAAATAGCCACTGCACTCTCAAGGTTAAATGGTGAACGCCATCCGTGACTGTTAGTACGCAGGACAAGTCAATTAGATGAGCTGATTTTTCATGGTGTTGGGGGTTCAGGGATTCTTATCCTATAGGCGATTCAAGACTAGATTTTGAGGGGAGGCAGTGAAACTTTTAAAATGGATGGAACATTTTTTTATTAAGTAATTGATATTTTCCTAGGGCTAGGCTTTTATCAAAATCGCACAAGGGTCCACAGGCCAGAAAAGGTTAAGGAACTGGTGCCTTCCATCTTCATAATTTTTTAATGTTTTATTTTAAAAGTTGATGTTCTATTTCCTTTTATGCAGAAGAGACAAAAGCAGGCACAACTCTGGTATGCCTTAATCTTTCATTTCTTCTCTCTCGTGGATGCCCAATAATAAATGTACAGGAAAGAAATATAAAACCCTATCCAAACTCAGCTAATAGCCCTGAGAAATGCACATTGAGAGTGCTTTAAAATCAGGTTACAAATATAATTTTCAATTTGCTGGGGAGAAAATAGGAAGGAAGAATCCTTTGGAATACAGAATAAATTCATTGTTATGTACATTATCGGTGTGGGTTCATTATATTCCTTGTCGGCCTACAGCTCAACACGTCTTTAAGAAGCAAAAAGTGCGCACACCGTCCCTCTTGATAATATTTAGGGGAAGGCACACACGTGTGAACTACTGTGAGTTGGGTTTTTGAAGTCAAAGAGGCAGTAGATGAAGTTTCATTCAAATTTTAAAGACGAGCAGTGTTATCAGTTAGGGACACTTAGGAGATTTGAGATATTTACTGCTCTCGTGGATTATTTCCTCCCTGGTGGAGTATTCTGAATGAGTGTCAAGGCCTTGCCCTGATAGATTCCAGAAAATACATCCATCTTAATTTGCTGTGAAGCCTGGGAGCCTTTGTATTGCAGTCTCTGGTTCCCTGGGACCTGTAAATCCTGGAGTTTGTAGGAGTGTGCTTTTCCCTTTTTCAAATCCCCCATTTCCCGCAACTGATTTTTATTATTTTGTGACATGCTGGAAGTGCTGCGGTGACTATTTAAGAAGTACAGGGAGATGTATTGCTGACTGGCTACTTACTCGAAGAGTTTCACATTATGTTGAGTCTGGCTGTTGATTGTAAGCAGCTTTGCTAGTTTTACCTCAAACTTCTCAGGACTCTTAGCCTTCCCTCCTCCTGAAAAATCCAGGATCAACTGAAGCTGTTGAAATAATATGACAGTGTATCTGGAGAATTCCACAGCACTTGGTAGCCAGTAGGGAAACATTGCATTTATTGTATAACAAGGTAAGCAGCTGCAAAATGAAATATGGCAGCAACAACTACCTTTCCACCAAGTGACTTTGTTACGCTTCAGTGACTTCTTTTCTTTTTCATTTTGCTACTTTGTAGCAAAATAATGGACAGGAAAGACCCAAATTCCAGTCCCAGCTCTTCCAGTCATGGCTGTTGTACCTCAAGACAGTGCTTTTGCTCCTCTGGACTTTCTTTTCCTCATCTGTAAAATGAGCATAATATTATCTGCTGACTTAATGTGGTTAGAGTGAGGAGGAAATGAGAAATCAAATGGCTACCACTTTATAAAGCATTTTAAAGCCAAGTGGAGATTGCTCTTTCCTTGATAGAAACTCTCCCAACATTTCAGACTTAATCAGTAGACACGTACCTTAGTGGCTCACGGTTCTGGCTCTGGAGTCAGACAGGGCTGGGTGAGCATCCTGGCCATCCCACTTACTCATATGTGACCTTGAATAAGCTGTTCGCCTAATCCCTGCCCCCGTCTTCCTCACCATGAAAATGGGAGTAATGGTAGTTGAGACCTAACAGAGTTGGAAAGTGGATCGAAGAAGGTAACTGTGCCTAGTCCCGTGCCTGGCATGTGGTGAGTGCTTAATAGCAGTGAGCTCTTGTTAGGGTTTGGGTCCCTTTACCTACATCATTAAGAATGAGAACTTCCTGAAAACAGAGCCCTGCACATGTGATTTAAGAATACATGATACACAGGCAAGCTGTCATCTTAAGAAGAAAAATCGTCCAGGGTGTGCTGGTTAGGCCTCAATAATCACCTTCTATTGTGATCAGAGTGGATCTCCAAGTGGTGGCAGAGGACCAGCTTTTCTACAGTTCTCAGTTCCCTGTGCCTTCCAGTGGTAGTCAAAATACTTCATGATTCAACTCAAGAAGTTTAGCACATCTTCAGAATAAATTATTATTGTCATTAGCACATTACCACCGAAGAAAATCTGTACAGGAACAGAATGCCCAGAGTGAAATGCTGCATGTTCATCAGCTTGTGAGCACCACATGTACGAGGCTGTTTTTGTTTCGGTTGTTGCTTTTTGTACACCAAAGCTAAAAGCAAGACACACCCGATGGTGTTTGTTGACCTTGTGCCTAACGGAGTTAGCAAAGATCCAGTTAGGACAGTTCAGACAGGCAGAAAGATAAGTATGCCAGTGCTGAGAAGAGTCACAGAGGCAATGCCTCCTGATAAAAGGGCAAAGGTGACCAAGAGGGAACCATCTTACCTTTCTTCAGCTTATACATGTAAATGCGTCTGGCAATGAAAGCATTCCTAGCCTGCATTATGAGTACAGAAATTGAAAGGACAATCTATTTTGGTAATTTCCAGGAGACTTCCTTTTGATGCGGATAGACGTTAATCAACTTTCCTATCCAGCTGTAAATTCATCCTCTAACTATCCATCCAGTTCACTGCTCTCTTTCCTGATTCTTGTCACATG
Organism: Lipotes vexillifer; assembly: GCF_000442215.2. NCBI lineage: Eukaryota > Metazoa > Chordata > Mammalia > Artiodactyla > Lipotidae > Lipotes > Lipotes vexillifer. The sequence goes on from NW_006771758.1 coordinate 355,004, forward strand.
TGGTTCAGCACCTGACAGATCACTTTTACTTTACAGGTTTCCAGAGGTGATAATTTCTGGCGTTTTACATGACTATGTGTACCAAAGATGACGTTTTGCTTTAAAGGAAGTGTAGTTTTAGGCGCCCAAATTGCTTCATCCTTTTGTCCTTCCTCCTACTTACATATATATAAATATCAAGTATTTATGTATATATAAATATCAAGTATTTCAACCCTGAAACCAAACTAAAATTTCTTCCATTAAAGGGTATGTTCATTATTTACTTTGAGACAAATGCCCTATGGATCCTTAAACCTAAGCCTGGAAAATAGGAAATAATTCACTCTGGCTTGAAAAGGGTGGGGATTTCTTTGTTTCTTTTTATATTTATTCAGGAAAAGCTGACAATCGTCCCACATTAATGAACTACACCATCAATCACGGCGTGAACAATGAGCGGAAAAGCGAGGTATATGTCAGGCTGACGGCATATTGCCTTTTTCAGCGAGGGCATGGCTGTTTATAGCACTTTCGTTGGCAATTCCTTTTGCACTGGCACAGGAATAGAAAGAAGAATTAGAAAGGCAGCCAGTGGAAAGAGCTTTATGTTTTCAAATTATGGAAAAAAAGTTGTAGGGGAAAATTGAGAAATGAGTATTTGTGTAGTTTGTGTACCTATCCCACAGAACTGAAAAGGTAAATGGAATATGAGGGAAAAAAGGGGTTTCTTTGATCTTTCATCGCATTCTGTAGGGCTAGTTGTGTTTTCCTAAGCCCATGCCAAAAGGTTCAGAGATGGTGTATGTCAACTGCCTTTGAACCCTGAAACTATCACACAACTGAATTGGTTTACTCCACCCTGAGCATCCGCATGTGTGTACGAGCTGGTGATTGATAATGAAAATGACTTTGGTGCCCTTAGGAAGTGATAGAGTTTTCTCTTTTGCCTGGCTCCTTCTCTCCTAGCACCAGCTGGTAAGAAGAGAGCTGAGCCCTGGTGGAATCACTCTGTCAGGCAATATTGTGGTAAACTGTGGCTCAGACCTAACAGCCTTGTGGACACATAATCCATGAGGGGAGGCCAGCCTCATCTCTCTTTTGAGGGGCAATTTCTCCTCTCTTTCAAAATCTGAACAGCTTTCGCCAGTGTCAACTTAATAAGTTGGCCCAAAATGACAAGATGAAGGTTATCTCGGCAGCTAGTAATTATTAAGAATGCATAATGTGTTAGGAACAAATAGCCGTGACTTCATGGAATTCTTATAACAGCCCTGTGAGGGGGAGGAGCACTGTTATTGTTACAGATAGGAAACTGAGGTTCAGAGAGATTCAACGACTTTTGCAAGGGGCCACAGAGTCAATGCATGGCTGAACTGTAATGTGTGGGCCTCTCTTAACTACAGATTCCAGTTTCTTCAAAGCTACACCAGTGCTTATCAAACTGTAAGGCCGGGCTTCCCTGGTGGCACAGTGGTTGGGAGTCCGCTTGCCGATACGGGGGACGCGGGTTCGTGCCCCGGTCCGGGAAGATCACCCATGCCGCGGAGCGGCTAGGCCCGTGAGCCGTGGCCGCTGAGCATGCGCGTCCGGAGCCTATGCTCCGCATCAGGAGAGGCCACAACAGTGAGAGGCCCGCGTACCGCAAAAAAAAAAAAAAAAAAACAAAAAAAAACTGTAAGACCTAATGACCTTATACTCTTAAAAATTCTTGGGACTCCAAAGAACTTTTGTTTATGTGGCGTATATGTCTCCATATTGGCTGTATTATAAATGAAAATGAGAACTTGAAAAAATGTTTAGTTATTCATTTTTAAATGACAGTAGCAAACCCATGTTTGCTATTAACATAAGGTTAATACATTTTAACATGTTATGTTATCATAAGTAATATATTGTAAAATGGGTAAAACTCTATTTTCTGAAACAAAAATAGTGAGAAAACTGGAATTATTTTACATTTTTACCAATCTTTTAAAAAATTTCTGGCTTAATAAAAGACAGCATTCTCATATTTGCTTCTGCACTAGGTCGCTATATGTTATTTTGGGTAGAGTATATGACGAAAATCCAGCTTTATCAATGCACGTAGTTGGGAAAAAGAGGACTGTTTTAATAGTTTAAAATAATTGTCAATATTCTTCTTTGATATTATACCAAAATTTTGACGACTGGTAGTTTCTTAAAAGTTAGTTGTAGTGTTCAATCTGAAACCAAAACCAATGAACTTTTTTTTTTTATACTCTTTATATTAAAGCCCACTTGTATATCTTTCTCTTTGAATGGATCTTTTATCCACCATGATTTTGTAACATCATGCATTGGTTATTTGGAAAATATTGGTCCCATGAATTATGTTCACTGAGCTGAATGACATTTTATTGTACAGTATTGAAAATTCATATTCATATTCATTAATATCCAAGTCAGTCTCAACAGAGAAGTTATTAGGAAGTTTTCAAGCTCATAGTGGGGGATACAGGTTTCCCAAAATTCTAATTTTCACTTGAAAGCTTGAATTTTATCATTGGCAACATATGACTGTCAGTTGTTTTCCATGAAGTGACAGTTCCCCTTTGCTCATTTTTAAGAAGACGTTTGCCAAGTACCCAGTCTGAATAACCATTGTTTATCAGTTGTACTCACAAGTAAAAATGGTGTTCTGCCAAAAAAAAAAAGGCCAGTTTAGCTCACAATTCTAACAATTGCATGAGTAGTTTACCTGAATATTATACTTTGGCATGCTCTATTTGTATTTCCCATTTCATCTCACAGAATCTTAGGAAGATGTAAGAAGGGTTGAGATTTAATACAATTTAATATTTTAATAAAGTTCCAGAAAATTAATAATTTTTGCTACTTCATCAAGAACATTTTAAGTGAAATGGTTCTTATGTTTTTGTGTGTGTGTGCAAGTGTGTGTGTTTACTGGATGGTGAAGGATACAATGACTGTTGAGTACGGTTTGGTGGCACTGCCTTGATTCTCACTAAAGCATCGTCATTGCTTTATCCATCATTGCTTTTGCAGTTCTGTACAAATGTCAGTACAGTGGTATTATGAGGAAAATAGGTTTGACCTCCTAAAAGAGACTCAGAGAACTTCAGGGTTCCATGGGACCCCACCTTTGAGCTGCTTTACACAATGCTGTCTCTCAAAAATGCTGGCGATGTAAGAACAACTTTCTGTAGCGGGAAAAGAAAGCAGTAGGACAGCAAAACAGAAACTAGTTGGATATTATTATTCTTATAATAAAATTTTAATGTGTATTTTCATACACATTATGTATGAAACATGTATACACATGTTTCTATAATGGTAAATAAAATGTTGGTAGGTTTTTATTTGTTATTAAATCTTTGTGCTTCATTTCAAATAAGGAAGAAAAAAATATTTACTACGGATCAGCGGAGAGCATACTTTTGAAGCTATCAGCTACTGCTGAACTTAGTTTTCACTTTTACCATGTCAACACTGGAACTTACTGATTCTCTGTTTACAATTCTGAAGACTAGCTATTTGGAATAGATGTAAAATACTTGTGTATAGTTGTAGCATTTTAAGAGGCAAAAAACCACCAACTTCTCACAAATGCTTGGAAAATATTCTTCTCTGTAACCAAAAGCACCTCATCTTAGCCAAGAGAGAGAAAGTCTGAAGACTGATCCTTTGACTAGATGTAAGGAATTTTCTAAAAAAACTAAGCTTAGCAACTAATTTTAAAAGACTCTTAAAGAAGAGTCCTGACTTTGTTGAAGTGAAGAAAATTGGAATTTTTATGGAAACTGATCATAATTACTACTATTTTTTAAAAATTATCCATCCATTGTTTGGAATGACCATTGGCCATATTTCCTATTCTGGGGCATTGCACAGACTCAGAAGCTGTCTGTGTCTCAGGCTGCAACATAGATAACTCTCAGAGTTGAGTCTTTGGGTAAGAGCTGTCAATATGGGTCTTTCATTCTGTTTCTTTTTCTGTGAGAATTTTTTTTTCTCTTTCAGAGAGAGAATGAAACAGAAAAACTCTTGTATGTGCTTGAGGTTCATTCACTGCAATCTGAGAAGCGTGGTATTTGGGCTGAGCCTTTGAAGCTTCCATGACAGAGAAATGCTTAGGGTATAGGCACTAAATTTTTCAGGTTGTGGGTATTTTTCAGTAGTAGGTGAGAAGCATGCATAATATACTTTGCAATCTGGCACAGTTTGGGAATCGAAGGTCTCTTTGATCAAGTCAACAGCATTTCCCAAAGTGTGGCAAGTTACCAGCCTATGTACCAGTGTTGGCCTGTAAGATAATTTTAGGAGACCCACAGACATTTTCCATTTAATCATTCTATACCTATTTTTATGATTATCTTCAATTAGCTGGCTTTCTGTGTATAGTTTCCTTTGAAAATAGTTTTACTTAAATGAAAGAGAGAATCATTTTAAAGTAAAATTATTAAGTAAATAATAATAACAGTGGTGGGTAGATTGGCAAAAGATATACAAATGATTGAAATTTGAGGAAGCTGAGATAGTTCAGATGTGTTTAGTGCATTCATTTACTTATCCAACACTATTTATTGAATGCCTGCCTATTCTAGGTACTGTGGATTCAACAGTTATTAAAATAAACAAAGTCCCTGCCCTTGTGGAACTCACATCCTAAATGGGGAAGATAAATACATATCTAATATAATGTCAGGTAGTTAATGTTATAAAGAAAAATAAAGTAGGGCTAGGGGCTAGAGCTTGATAAGGGGGCTATTTTAGAGAAAGTTGAGGGAAAGCCTTGTCGGGAAGGTTGCATATGACAAGAGACCACCGTGAGTTGAGTTTAATTTCACTTTAGCAAGTATGTATTAGGTGTTTGGCTCTGTAATACAAATATAAATAACACGGGTCAGAAGAAGACCTGAATGGAGGGTGCAGAGCTAATAATTTAATAGAGCTAATAGTTTAATAAAATGGAATGAAATATAGGAACATAAGGCAGATACTTTGAGAGCGCAGAGGAGGGGCATGGCTGTCCCCAAGCAATGGGAAATGAGGTCCCAGAAGGTATCCTAGAAGAGGTAGTTGCCCTGAATCAAATCTTTCAGAATGAAGATGAGTTAGCAAGGGAAGGAGATGGTGGGAGGGTGGGGCCATTTACGGCAGAGATAACAGCATACGGAAAGGTGAAAAACATTCCTAGTAGGTGGAATCTGGATTTGGGGGGGATTCAGAAGTAGATGGAGGGTACGTAATTCTAGGAATATACATTTGCAATTTTTTGAAAATTGGAAACTGTAAAATACTTAGTACTAAACTATAGAGAATGCCTAGTGTTTCCATTTATTCAGAGTGTGGTTGAATGACCTGTATCATTCTGAGGCCCAGTTAAGAGAGTCCTCTGCTCTTCAGAGGCCCCCAGTTTGGCCCCCAGCCATAACCCTCCTATGGATGAGAGGTCCATGGGGCCATCGGGAACTGGCCCACCCTCTAGATCACGCTCAGTTTTTGGCACCCAGGAATTTGAACCCCCAAAGGCTCTGAGCCCAATTCCAAAGGGCCTCCTGGTTCTCTCACCCAGGTCTATACCCTCCCAGGGTGTGAGCATCCTAGTCTTAAGCGGCGGACAGAGGGCTGCTTGTAGAGGACGGGGAGGGAGATTGGATGTGAGGACTAGAGTGTTCATATGGGTGCGTGAAGCCCCTTGAGGTGTGGATCTGGGCCAGAGGTGGAAGGAGAAGAGAGCTAATGTGATGGGCTGGTCTCTCTGTGTCACCAAGCTCTTGAGTGGAACTTTGAAGAGTTTAAGAATTCTAAAGTCAAACCTGGCCTTCTAGGTCATTATGAAGGAATATTCATCAAGAGAGGAGGTATAACATATTTCACTTAAAGTTTGTTTTATAGCTTTGAAATATTTAGTCACGTGGTATGTGAGTCTCCTTTTATTAGGTATGGGCCTGAGTATCATAATTCTTTACAGTTGTTGCCTTTAAGCTAGAAATACAGTAATAATTGATAGAGATGTCCAGTTCCCCTAAGACTACTTAAGCAGACTTTTACTAAATATGCAGTTTTTTTGAGAAATTATATTAAAGTTTGCCTTACTTTCCATCATTTTTCCATGACTTTGACCTCCTCATTACCTCATAAATTCACATCCAGAATTGAATTAAATAGTTAAAAATAAGCTCACATTTTAAAATCACTTTTAGAAAGCAGATTTGGAGAAAGTAAGAGAAATACCCCCCCACACACACACACACACTTTTTTCAGTAAAAGACAGGAATCATAACGTTCCACATCCGATATCTAAACTATAATCTTTGTGATTAACCTATAGAGTGAAAGTTAATTGAAATGTTTCATAAAAATTAGGAAAAAATATGTTAAAACCATCATTAATTTACCAAGAAAGTATATTAAGAAATTATATGCTTACAAGTTTTTAAATAAAATTTTCTTGATTTGATTAAAAATACTAAGTATTTCCAGAAAAATTCCTTTCTAGATAAAAAGATCCAAGAAATCAGCATGATCATCAGATTTATCCAATAAAAAAAAGGGCGTAGGAAAGAGTGAATTCCAAATAAGTCCTGTGTAATGCTCCTGAAAGCCATGAGGTCACCAGTAAATTAAAGTTGGATTTGGGGCCCAGAATCTGTTAGAGCCATTTATTTTCTCGAAGGCTGGAGGCCAGACTCCCAGAAGCAGGGCTGAGATCCTCAGGGAGGCTGAATCCTCTTTGTTGCAGGACTTGACCCGTCATTGCACCCCTGGAATCAGTAGGTTTGAGCTAACACATTTTGGGAGTCTCTGTGCATCATGCAATAAAATTGCATTGCGTGTCTCTGACCAGAGATGAGATCATTTTTCTTAGCTCATAGTTTCAGGCCAGGACCACCCTACCCATAGGTGGAGTAGGACAGAATGTCTGTGCGCTGTGATGTGAAGCAGGGGGGACAGCAGATTTTATCATTCAGCTACCCTGTGCCAGGCAGGGTGCTGGGTTCTTTCTTTAACTGTTCAATTAATCCTCGCAACAGCCCTGCAAGAAAGACAGAGGTTGAGGAATATATCCTAGCTCACAGAGCTTCACAAATGGCAGATCCTGGAGTCATAGTGCTGTTCATGTGATGCCTGATCTAGGCTCTTGCTTCGGCACCATGCTGAGGGATGTTGAAACTTCCTCTGCCCTGGGATATGGTTCTGCCTCCTAGACTTGCGGGCTCAGAGGGACTTGGAGTTTATACAGTCGCAGGTTTCTTTTGGTGCTTGCATGCCCACGGCCACAATATCCCAGCAGGTCCAAGCCAAACCTATCTAGAGCCCTCCGATCATTGATCCACCACTCTGCCGAGAAATTTCCCCTTCAGTAACTATGCCACGTTGAATCTTAGTCTCTTGTTAAGTACAACGTGACCCCAGGAAGATGTCATTAATAACTAGGTTAAGATTATTTTACGTCACTTGTACGCAAGTACCCAAAGAAGATAGGCTACTGGGGAGAAGTAAGAGAGGGAAAATCTGGTCCCTGGGGAAGGCCCTGTCATATCCTTACTCTAATTTCATACCACTTTCTCCCATACCCCTGCTTCTCGCATCAAGGAAGAGAGGATTTCCAAGACAGAAGCTGACTTTTTTCCAAAGCTTGGCCGGGATAGGGGAGGGGGTGCCTGTCAGACAATGCAGAGGGATAGCCAACTAGAATATCCTCACTTCTCTCAGTCCATGGCTATTCACGCATGAGAGGGCTCCATCCACTCTTTTGAGTGGAGACCAGAGCAGGTCTCTCATGTATGTAATTGATGGTGTTTTTGAAATGTTAAATCCAGAATGCACTTCCAAAAATCAAAGTACGCTGGAAGAACTCCCTTTCTAGTTAAAGATCTTTACATGATGAGGATAAAAAACCAACCGTAAATTTTCTGCATTGTTGGTTTGAATGTTCAAAAATCAAAATGAACTGGCAAACTTAATCATTTAATCTGGAGTGAAGAATTCTAACCTAATGAAAAAAGTCATTCATGAATTTTCTGCTTTACTAGTTTGAGCAAAATTGTGTGTGTGTGTGTGTGTGTGTGTGTGTGTGTTTGCCTTATTGAGTCTCTTAATGTAATGGTGTATTTGAGATTTTGAGGTAGAAATGAATTTCTGATCAAATAACCATTCAAATGATGAAATGTAAAAATGGTAATGAAAGATCAGTCATTCGCATTACGAGGCATCAGGTTAATATGATACAGGTGTTAAAGTTAGACAAAATTTTAGACTTAGAGTTTCCAGGAAATACAGTACTTTACTCCAAAGGAATTCAAGTGATGTTTTCAGAGTTGTCACTGGCAGAGGAGACCCTGATGTCAGGGGACGCGCTTCACTCCACAGTGTGTGTTACTCTTTTGCCTGGGGTTATGTTAGCACAGCCCCCTGTAGCAAGGCACATTCACATTTTTTATGGTGGACTTTGTAAGTTGAAAGGTCATTTGTCTCTAAGGGCAAGAGTTCGAAGAGGCTAACGCTGGCTTACTTGCTGGATTTGGGTGAGGCCTCTCTGCAACAGTAACCAAGGCATCATGGGAATCATTGTTCATTATGCCTATGGAAAATTGGGTTGTGCTTTAGTCTGTTCCTATATTTAGAATGTCACCTTTGTCTCTCATTGTTGGGAAAATTAAAGAGGAACTCGCAGTCATTTAATTTGGTGGACCCAAGAGATGAGAGATGTCCCTCATGTTGTCCCCGCCCTAAGGGACACCCACCTGCAGGCTGGATAAACCCGTCCCACAAAGGGTTTGAGGGGCTTTCCTAATGCCTGTTCTCTGCCCCTTTTTCCTGGGAAGTGGGAGAGCCAACATTAGAGTAAGAGATGAGAACCCAAGTAACTCACCCCACCTTCCCATCTTCCTTGAGAGCAAACTGGGATCATTTGTCTCCAGTGATGAAAGTGGAGGGAGATGTTCAGAGGCAGGTCTTTCATGTGTCTGCTGCTTGACCTACGTCAGCCTTATTTCCTTGATGGACTCTTTTCTCCCCATTGGGCCGGAATTTGAGATTTTCAGTCTGGTTTGTTTTGTCCCTTGCTTCTGACCACAATCTAAGTTTGTTCTTTGGTTTTACTTTTGCTGGTTTGTGATTGTGGTTCTCGACTTAGGCTTGATAGAATCAGAGAGAGGGACAATGACAGTTACTTTGCACATTGCAAGCCTTTCTCTCATTTCATTTTAAATTCAGAGCAATCTTTTGAGGCTCATAGGATAAGTATTATTAGTCCCGTTTTACAGATAAGAAAAAAAGGCTCAGAATGACTGAAGGCCTCGTCCAAGGCCATGCTGCTAGCTGGTGTCTGCCTCCAAATATTTATTCCACTGTTTTCCTCACTAACCATGGTACTTCCCCTTAACACTGTTATTTCTGTGAGTAGAATTTTTATTCCTACTTTTCAGTCAGAAAATACTGAGACTTTAAGAAATCTTTTTTTCCCCCTGATAATCCATCGATTCAATAGCTGAGCCAGATACCAAGCCCAGACCTTCTTGTAGGCCATGCCCACTCCCTAACAGGTCTAAAGAAAATGCTCTTAATATACCCCTTAGTGGAGATGAATCCTATAAAATTACATTTCAGCAGCAACATAAACAAGCACAGTAATTTTGGTGTGAAATGTGCAAAGTCTTATTTACAGAACATCTCATGATACTGTTCCCAGATGTCTTTTTAAAGAAATTTCTAGTTACATGCAAAGCAACTGAAAACCAGGAATATAATTGGTAAGAAATGTAAATCTGTCCAAAAAAAACAATTACAACAACTTGATGAGATATATATTTTCTCAGCATCAGCATAAAAGAAGGAACATTCTGATCCAGAAATGGTATGTAAGTAAATAAACTTTAATTGGTTTGACAATGCCCCTTTTCCTGGCAGTGCCAAGAATCCTAGCATTATAATTACACAGTTCTGGGCAGACATGTGGTTTCCATTAAGAAAGACTTGTGATTGACTGAGTTCATGAGGCATGTCAGAAAAAACACATCAATGTCTTTATAAGAAGGGAAGGGAAATGGATCTAAATGTATTTATAACTTCACAAGATACACATTCATAAATTGTTCTAAAAGGGCATACATTTCTTTAATTCTGATGGCAAAAAAAATCATTAAGGAAAGCCATTGGGAGCATTTTGGCCTCTGCTTCTATATGAATTCAACAGTTACTTGCATTCAGGCAAAAGGGCCACCTTTTGCCCTTACAAGGATTTATTAAAGGGTTCTGCAAGGAAAATGTTGAGGAAAGTCTTTGTTGAATAAGCTTTGGCTTTATGGGTCCTCGCTTCCCCCCGCCCCCCCGCCCCGCTTTAAATGGCCTTACCATTAACAAAAATATTTTTCAGATCCATTCTCTCTTAGCCGCATGTGGGAAGCTGGGGAAGGGCTTGTATTCTCCCTCAACTCTACCCCCAACCCAAATTTTTAGAAGAAGAGGAAACTGAGTCTTGGGAAGTTAGTTAAGTTGCTCAAGGTCTCAGAGCTAGTAAATGCCTTTAATGTAAAAAGTGTTGCAAAAACATTGGAGCGGGGGTGGATTGGGTAGGTGGTGAGGGGCATTTTTAGCCCTCAGTGTTGTACAAATGCCAAAAACTCCACAGGTAACACAGAGGAAACTTTCGAAACAGTTTAAGTTTTATAGGCAGAAGGATAAAACTAGCTAGGTTGGGGAAGGGTGAATTTCCTGCAAGAACATTTTAAACCAAAACCTAATGACTTGCCTGAATCACCTAAAGTGACTAAAATATTGAATAGTTTATTTTCTGCTTTTGCATAAATACTTCTAAGATGACAGACAATTTTAGGCTTGCCAAATACTGTCATCTTTTGGCAATGTTAATATCTCAGGCTTGATCTATTTTCTTGACAACAGAATAATTGTGTGTGTGCGCGTGTGCACCTTTTCTTGAAAAACATTTTGTCAAGAAGTGGCAAAACATGTGGTAGTGTTTTTAAAAAGACTGTTTCTACAAAGGCATCTCTTACATAAAATATGAGATTTTCCAACTTATTTTAAATAAACCAGTGACTTATTCAATGGAATGTCTCAGACTGTTTTCATAAGCGATTCAGATATTTTTAAGCAGCCATCTGGTATGCTAGAGTGGATATGCAAAATGTTGTAGTTTGAAATTAATGAAACAATGCCTGTGATGTAAACAATAAAAAATAATAACAATGAATAACAGCTACTATTTATAAAGTGCTTACTGTGAGCCAGGCACTATGCTCTGTGATACATATTTATTTTATACTTTCATTAGTATTAGGCGATAGAGATGATTGACCCTGTTTTACAGATGGAGAAATTAAGGCTCAGTAATAAGTTGCTCCAAGTTGCACAGACGGTAAACAGCAGGAGTGAGATTTCCCGGTTCTCTCTCCTGCCCCTGACATTATTTCTCTGTTGCTCTTTCTGTAATGACTGGGACACTGAGGCATATAGCACGTCCTGTGGCTAAGGTTCAGTGTTAGGATCCTTTAATGGAATTCTCATACATTATAATTGGCTCTTGTTATCACCTGGCTCACGAGTGCTCGGGAAAATGGAACGTGACGGGTTTCACTGATATTAGCCTGTGTCTAGAGTTGGTTTATCTCTGACATAGAAGCCAGGAAAATACAAAGCTTTGAAGGACCACCTTATAGAAATAGTATAATTCTGTTATTAGCCTGTGTTTTTATAATTGTTCCCAAAAAAGTGAAAGAACATTCACATCTGCCCATCCTAGCCCTAATTCCCCTTAGGTGTAACTACAGAGAGTGACAGACAAGGAGACCAAGGCACAGGGAGGTGAAAGTCACACGACGAGCTTTTGCTTGAGTTGAGGCTAGCAAACTTGAGCCCAGTTCTGGGTGGAATCACGTTGCCTCTCAAAGCCAAGCCCGGTGGTTCATTTTCCAGGATTGAACTAGTGACATTTCAGTGAGGGCCAGTCTTCATGTGGCTACCCTTTGGTTTCACCACCATAGTTCAGGCCTGCCTCATTACACTTCTAACTTGTCTCCCTGCCTAGGAGTTTCCTCCTCTGATCTGTTCCTGCACACTGCAGCCAGGGAAGCCTTCTTTTTTATTTTATTTTATTTTTTTATTTTTTGCCTTACGCGGGCCTCTCACTGTTGAGGCCTCTCCCGTTGCGGAGCACAGGCTCCGGACGCGCAGGCTCAGCGGCCACGGCTCACGGGCCCAGCCGCTCTGCGGCACGTGGGATCTTCCCGGACCGGGGCACGAACCCGCGTCCCCTGCATCGGCAGGCGGGCTCTCAACCACTGCGCCACCAGGGAAAGCCCCAGGGAGCCTTCTGTGTGTGCACGCTGATTATGCCTCTTTCCAAGGAAGGGACTTCAGCTAGCTTCTCAGAGCTGTGACTGCTGAATGTTGGCTCACGGCCTTCCTGATACGAGCCCAAGGCCTGGTTTACCTGGGGTGTCCCCCCAACATGCTCCACTCCAGGAGAAGAGCACCGTCGTGCTGTCATGGTGGTATTTTTCCGAGTATGTACTTTATCCTGTCCAACTTGCCCTTTGGCCCTTACCACCTCCCACCCCACCCCACCCCCGACTCCCACTCCTGTGTTTTGAATCCTTCCCGTCCTGTGCCAGGAGGTTCATGTTTTGCTTCCTCCTTGAAGCTTCCTCACCTGCTTCTTAATCACCCTCTCCAACGGCTCCTCGGCCATCTACTGTTTTTTCTTGGGATCTCTCGTGTCACTTGTCACTTTCCACCTTGCATTCTAGTTGTTTTTCTTGATGTTAAATCTTCCTGCTAAGGCCAGAAGCTCCTCACGGGCTGTGCCATCTAGAGCTTTGCCCAGAAATGATGTACCTTATAGCACTCAGCACGGCAACCCAGGTAGTCAACAGGTGTTGTCTCGAATGACGGAAGGAGTGAGTAATAGCACGTCTTGGATGCCATTATAATCAAGTTAGTGTCTGGAACGAGCGAGCAGATGAATGAATGGCTGTGATGGACCCTTGACCTCTCACAGGCCCGACCAGCATCTTGAGCGGAAGTTTTGAAATAGCTCTGCTGTCCTCTGTACTTGGTGCTCACAGCCACTCTGCTCTCATGGTCATCAGCTGGGTTTGGAGCTGCACACAAAGAGAGGAAGACTTTTGTGAGCAGGGTCAAGTTTCGGTCTGTCTCCATCGCAGGGTTGCCTGCATTTGGTTTTAATTGGCGGTGGATTACAGTGATCGCCGTGACTAAGCACTTTGTCTGAGGGATTCCAAGAGCCTCACGGCCATTTGTATACATCATTTGACATGAAGACATCTGTGTCTGCTCTCCAGTCTGACAAGAAATTGCCCATCGTTTGGCATCAGAGCAGTGATCTCCCATCCCAGTAGCCTCCATTCAGGCCCAGTTGAGCATTTTATTAAAAACCAAGAAGCCCAGATCTCTGACCTGGGGATTAAAGAGGAGGCTTTGCAGAAAGCTCTCCTTCCCCAATCTGTCCTTTCCAGTTTCTTGCTGGAGCAGAGGGTGCGAACTACAGCTGTCCAGCTACTGTGATATTGGAGGCTCGTGGCTCGCTTAGGTGTTGGGGTGGGTGGGAGGATTTACTGGGTCTCAGAGAGCCGGGAAGTCAGCAGTCTCCTGCTGTGTCTCAGAGGCTGGCGAGCAGTGCTTGCATCACAAGTAGGATATGTCAACAGTGTTTCTCCTGGGCAGAGAAGAGGACTTCAGCCTGTGGTGGGCAGGACCAGTGGCTGCCAGCTGGTTTTCTGTTGGAATCGTGTAGGAGCTGGTTCAACAAGAGACACCAGCTCTGAGTGAGGGGAAAGGAGAGGACCCCTTTGAGGGTTTTCTCCCCTTCTCTCTGTGTCACTCCGCTGGCTCCATTTTGCCTAATTCTGAGCCAGAACGAGAGAAATAGAGCAAAGTATTTAAAGCAGGTTTCTCTCCCCTGCATCAGCTAGGGGCAACCCTAACTGGCTGTGCCCTTCTCTATATTTATATTATTGATATGCTCTGGGAGACAGACTTGGGAAGAACAATGGGACCTATTTAAAGCCTCTTGGAATTGCATCAGCTGGTACAACAGCAACCCTATCCACTCAACTGCTCCCTTCTAAAGCACATGATCTTTTGCTTACAAGCAGTAGAAGGGGACTCTTGACAGCTTAAGCAAAGCAATAGGGATTTATTGGAGAAATAACTGGTAAGCTTAAAAGTCAGAAGAGTTGAGTAATTAGGTGTTGGGAAGATGAGTATGTAAGGTAGCCCTGGGGATTTGGGTCATAGGAAGTAATGGTCTCCCAGGATGCCACCAGCCAAAGGCCTGGGCTCCTACCATTTCCTCCCCTGTGTTCTACTCTTCTCAAGAGTCAGCATCTCAGGAGAGAGAAGTGGATTGGCCTGACTTGGCTATCAATTTCTCTAAGATCACAAAGAATGCACCACAGGCAGTTCACCAAAGGAAAAGTACAATTACAAAGAGATGATGGAGGGATTGGGCAGGTAAAATAACAAGACATCTGCCAGAATGGGCCAGGGCCACTGCAGATGGGCTCACAGCTTCTTCCATCTTTCTGGAGAGAGATATTCATTCATTCATTTATTCAATCAGTCAGTCCACCTACTGTGAGCACCTACTATGGGGCAGACAATGTGCCCCATGCTGGGTATACCGTATTTAATAATTCAGTTGTCCAACATGTACATGGAATCTAAAAAAAATTAAAAATGGTTCTGAAAAACCTAGGGGCAGGACAGGAATAAAGATGCGGACATAGAGAATGGACTTGAGGACACGGGGAAGGGGAAGGGGAAGGTGGAACGAAGTAAGAGAGTGGCATGGACATATATACACTACCAAATGTAAAATCGATAGCTAGTGGGAAGCAGCCGCATAGCACAGGGAGATCAGCATGGGGCTTTGTGACCACTAAGAGAGTGCATGGACATATATACACTACCAAATGTAAAATCGATAGCTAGTGGGAAGCAGCCGCATAGCACAGGGAGATCAGCATGGGGCTTTGTGACCACCTAGAGGGGTGGGATAGGGAGGGTGGGAGGCAGGTGCAAGAGGGAGGAGATATGGGGATATATGTATATGTATATGTATAGCTGATTCACTTTGTTATACAGCAGAAACTAACACACCATTGTAAAGCAATTATACTCCAATAAAGATGTTAAAAAACGAATTCAATTATCCAGAGTGTAAGATGTGCTCTAGAGACAGGAGTTGGGGAGATTGATGTGCCTTCCCTACAGTGCTGCTGCAGTCAGCCCATAGGACACCATTCCTAATTCTAGTAAGTTTGCGACATGCATAGAAGGGGCCCCAGGCCCCTTAGTGTCCTCCAGGAAGTTCTTCATATGTCCCTATTCCAGCTTCTTCTCATGTTAGTCATTTCTTCTAGTGATTTTTTTTCT
The DNA here is from genome assembly GCF_000442215.2 of Lipotes vexillifer. Lineage (NCBI taxonomy): Eukaryota > Metazoa > Chordata > Mammalia > Artiodactyla > Lipotidae > Lipotes > Lipotes vexillifer. Next base: position 370,392 of record NW_006771758.1, read on the forward strand.
GTAAGTATTTATCCATATGATTTTCAGTATGTTAACTCCAATTCATTTACTTTTCTTCAGAAGTGCTCTTGTATTTTTTTCCTGGACAGTTAGTTATATTATAAGCCCCATTAATCTTCCAGGCAACCAAAGACAAATATAACGTTTCTACTTTTCGGGGTCTTCCCTGCCTAGTTCCTTCTTGAATGTCCAGTAATTGAAGAAAGCTCAGGGTTATTATGGAGCCTATGTATAGCTGTGTGACTTTGGAAGTCTAATGAACCTCTCTGTGCCTTCTTCATTCTCTCATCTGCCATATGAAGTAATCCCTGTCTCACCTACCTCATTAGGCTCTTGGAAGGATAAAATGAAATAATGGATGTTAAAATGCTTTAAAAACTTAGAAGTGTTCTTAAAGCCCAAGGAAATATTAGGATTCTGTAACTTTAGGGTAGAAGGCTGAATATAAGGAATGATGACTTATAGTAAAGAAAATAAAAATAATAACAATAGGGCTTCCCTGGTGGCGCAGTGGTTGAGAGTCCGCCTGCCGATGCCGGGGACGCGGGTTCGTGCCCCGGTCCGGGAAGATCCCACATGCCGCGGAGCGGCTGGGCCCGTGAGCCGTGGCCGCTGAGCCTGCGCGTCTGGAGCCTGTGCTCCGCAACGGGAGAGGCCACAGCAGTGAGAGGCCCGCGTACTGCCAAAAACAAAAAATAATAATAATAAACAATAATAATAACAGTAGTAGTCCAAATTTGTTCAGTGTTTATTATCCTCCAGGCACTATGCTCTAAGCCTTTACATGGATTATCTCATGTAATGCGCACCCAGCAGCCTATATGGGAAATACTAATGCTATCTCCATTTTACAGAAGAAATGGAGGCTCAGAAAAGTGGAGCAGTTTGCCCAAAGGCACGTAGTTAGTGAACATACGGGAAGCCTGGATTTTGCTAAAAATCTGTCTGCTTTATTGCCCCAACTAGACCAATGTTTCCCCTGATATTTCTTGAGATCTCTTAGTTCTAAGATGGGACTCTTCATCGTTAACCCAGGGTTAGAAATGTGGGTGCTGGAATCAGACAGCCTCAGCTTTCAATGTGTCTCACACTTCAGATGTGTGTGATCTGAGTTATTTAGTCTCTCTGAGCCTCAGCCTCCTTACTGTGAAATGGTGACGATAACATACCTTATTCATAGGGGTGTTTAGTAGAAGTACACACGAAAAGTTATAAAAATAGTAAATAATAATCATTATTAATTGGATGGTGAGCGATTGAATTGCTAAGCTGGGATCCAGACAAGAGTCTTATAAGTCTGGCAAATCCAGTGAAATGAGAGAGATTAAATTCTTAGGAATTTGCTCTCTCCTTCCCCCAACCTCGTGGCTTGCAGAAGTCCCCACATATGTGGCTCCCTGGCTGAATTCAGCCCTCAGATGCTTTTCGTTTGGTGTGCAGAATATTTAAAATTTTTGAATTTAAAACTTTTGAATTTAAAATTCTGAATTAGAAGCTAATATTATAAAATCAGAAGATTTCACACTCAAATCTGTGTACCTGGCTTTTCTTATAAAATTGGAGAATATGTAACCAGGGGCTCACATGCCTGCCTGGAAACCACCGACCCTTTGCTGAGTCTAGCTCTTCTCTTTACATGGGGGTGTACGCCTGTTGTGTGTTCCCATGGGCGCTTGAGGTTGCGCCCCCCTGCCTGAGAATCATCTTGGGAAAGCTAAGGGACGAGATAGAAGTGACTCTTTTTAATAAAAATGAAAGAAAGAAAGAAAGAAAGAGAGAGAGAGAGAGAGAGAAAGAGAGAGAGAGAGAGAAAGAAAGAAAGAAAGAAAGAAAGAAAGAAAGAAAGAAAGAAATCTAGTCCTGAAATCATACCTGTTCTTAGTTCTTTTCATTATTTGTCATCAGCATTCTCTTGCACCTGTCATACCATGAAGTAGAGAGCAGCCAAGGAAGGGGAGACCAAGGAAGGGGAGATGAAAGGAAAAACCAGGGAGAGAGATTTCTTAACTAGGCTGGGGAAGGAGATAGGGGCTGGGAGAGACAGCATGGCTTGTGGCTCAGCGTTTATCACGCCGTCGCCCCCTGAAACCGAGGGCTGTGCCGCACGGAAGAGCCAGGCTGCTCGGAATGGCTTTGCTGATATGCCATTCCTGGGGTAAGTGGTTATAGATGAAGGGGCTTGAGTGGCACATGGAGAAGGCCAGCCCTAGAGCCGATGCTCCAGACTTCTGCAGGATCCACATTTCCCAGGGGATTTGCCCACAGACCTGCCTGCACTTGGATTCAGGAGCTGATCTTCATGGGTTCCTTGGCCTTCCTTCCTCTTACTTTCCTTCTCCCAGGTGCTGGACTGGGAGTTAGAAATCTGGATTGTTGTCCAGAATTCCTGAGTTTAACTCTGACGCCTCTGTTTTAATGGCTTTATTACTGATCTGAGAAACAGGAAAACAGCTCATCAGTAGCTTTTGTGGATAATGGTGGTTTGAGAGGTGTCACATCAGCAAAATTCAGAAAGCATATTTGGATCTAGAGCTTTGAAAGAAAGAGAGGGGAGGTTTGAAAAAAAAAGAGAAACTAAAAGCAGGGAGAAAACAGACTCCTGCATTTCTTATACCCTTTTTAGTGGCTTATTAGGATTCAGAAGATTTTAGAAATCGTTTCTCTCAGTGTTTCGAACCGCTGGCCTGACATTAGAATTTCCTGGGAATCTTTAGAACAAATACTGATGTCTAGTCCCTGTCTCCAGACATTCTGAATTAACCTGTCTAGGGTAGAGCCCAGGAAGCAGCATTTTATAAAAGATCCCCAGGTGATTGTAGCGGACTGTCAGGTTAAAAACACTGATCTGATGCTTTCACTTTATGATCAGGGTAGGTGACGTTCAGTGACTTCCAAATGGTCGCAAAGCTGGTTAGTGGAAGAACTATCATGAAAAGCATAGATTGTCAGTTTCTCAGCTCTGGGTGCTTTCTCTTATGCCAGGGTTTCCTTGCAAACATCATTCTTGTACCTCTTCCATGGTTTTTTACCATACCCTTGTACCATCTGTACTATTTAAAAAGAAATAAATTTATTTACATCAACTCACTCTTTAAACTTGAATTTATTTGAAAAGGAAACTTTATGCACTGCAGTAAGTGCTAGTTTGGCCTCACCTGCAGTAAATGGAAGGTAACCACAGAATACACGCAAGGGAAAGAAAGCAGCATTGTGATCTTCTAGCTGGCCACTGCTGCCTGCCAGTGGCTCTGTTAAACGTGGAGGTTGGCAAGCGTTAGGTGTTCAAGAAATGCTAGCACCCAGCGGATACTCTCTCACTGACTTCAGAATAAAGAGAAAACTGAAAAGGGACAGACTTTCTCACTGTGTGATTCACTGCTATTTAATGCTTATGTTCTTGCATCACTAAAATCACCCTGAATACATTATTAGGACCTCTTTCTTTGCCTTAAAAAGGTGATATTTAGAAAAATACTCTAAAAAAGGGTCAAGTCCCCACAAAATAGAAAAATGAAGTTTAAAATTAGGTCATCAGACAAGAGACTTGAGAAGCCTAGAGAAGAGAAGTTAGAAAGCTGGAGTAAATCTTGGACAGTATCATAGAAATCAGTTTTCAAACCAGGTGAGAGTATTAACATTTCCGAGTTTGGCTACCGGGCTATATTATTAACATTTCTGACTTGGGCTACCAGGCTATATTGTTATTAGCACTTTTTGTAGGCAGTGGTCTCCACTAAAGTGATAAGCTGAATTCAGAGGAGCTCCAGGCCCTAAAGGGTTCCTTTAGATATTTCACTCCTTCTTTTGTGATTCCAAGTTTGATTTGGACATTTATGAGATTCATGGGAAATCAGCTACTAACTAAAGTGCCCAAATATCTTAACAGTAACCAGTAGTTTAATTCTATTTTTTGTTACTGAATTCCCACTCTAAGAGACAATTCTCTCTTACTTCATTTGGTCACACATACAAAGCTGTAGGATGAGATTCTGCCCAGATAAAGTACTAAAATGCTCTCAGGTATTATTAAAATGACCTGTCCTAGGCTTGGAACCTGTTTATTCTAGGTTTTGCTTGAGTATATTACCTCTGGTTTGGTCATCACCTCCCCCTTCCATGCTCCCACACCCACCCATGTGGTAGCATTCCCTTTCCAAATGGAAATATTTGCTTCTTATTCTCTTTGATTTCCCAAAGACATTAGAACCGATAGGGAGCCTTAGTCATTCGGTCAATACTCTTTGATACATTTACCTAAGTGGCATGTTCTTCCCTGTGCTGTTGCAGCCACGCAATAATTAAATGTACCTTCAAACAGTATTGAAGGTAGGTAGTCTTTGAGCTTATTGCTTAATTAGTTCAGGTTTGCCCTATCATTTCCCATCACTGTGCAATCAATACTACTCTAGAGAACATTCCACCAACATCGGAAAAAGATGCCTCCTGCGTCCACAAGTGGACGCAGCAGAGTTCAGGTCGGGCTGTAAATTAGTCGTATTGGAAATATCAAGTCAGTCATACTTTCAGAGAGCTTGCTGAGTGACTGTACCTCTTCAAAACAACTTATGTACACAAAATAACCCTACATGCTTCCTTGGGGCCCATTGTTTCTTCTTTCATGTTTTCAGGTTACTGAGAATTTCAACCAAATGAAAGATATGATTTTTTGAAGGCTTGCTGCCAAAGGAGAACCCTTGTGCTATTTTACCACCTTCTGGGCCATCACAGTAATTTGATTGAAATGAAAAGCTGGTATTTTCCTGGCAAGAGCTCTGTCCAGGGACTCAGGGAGTCCGAGCCTCCATGATGTATATCCAGGGCCTCTTATCCGATGATGTGTGGATGACAGGTCCTGTGAAGGCTCAGCCTCACGAGGTGACAAAACAGTATTTCTGAGCATTTTCTGTGTTGAATTTCCTTCCGGGATAATTCTGGTTAAATCAAGAGCTTCATACATAGGATGCTGGGTGGAAGTTTGGCCCTATTTAGACCACAATATCTATCTTTCCCCTTGAATACCAACGAGATTGTATTCTCCGAACCAAGGGATCACAGCTATTTCATTAAATTGCTTTCAGCAAGGGAGGAGCTTTCAAAAAGAGCCAGCTAGATTTGTGATAGAAAAATCCAAGTATGGCAGCAGTAATTAGACTGTGAGTGCTTTGTCAACAGGGCTTTTTGTTTGGTTATTATTAATTCATTTGTTCAAGAAATATTTATCGAGTATCTGCAATGTGTCAGGCACTGTGCTGGGAACTGGAAACACAGCAGTAAATAAGGCAGACAGAGTTATGGCCCTCAGGTAACTTAGTCTTGTTAATCTTTGCATCCTCATTGCCTAACACAGTGTCTGACATACAAGAAATAGTCCCTCAATAAATGATGATTAACTTAAGTAGAAAGTGTGCCCAAGTGCATCTTCTCCATCTGGGTTTTTAAGCTTTGGTCAATCTGCACCTTTGATTGAGCCTTACTGTGCAAATAATACTATTAGTAACAACTGTAGTGGCTAATGGTTATTTAATAAATGTCAAGCGATTTGCATTCATTAGTTCCTTGTCTCAGGGCACTTATCTATTTGACCTAGGATTTCTAAAGACATTTCTAGGTGTGTTCTAAAACCTATCTACCCTTTACTACAGAGTTTCAATTAGTTTGTGGTTGGTCTAGGCTGCTAGTAGCTTATTTTGAATCCTCTTCCCCAAGCCATACATTAACAATTAAATCCCACATGCGTAGCTTATGTTAGGTGCATAGTAGGCACTCAAAGAGTCTGCTTGAGTGATTCGGATGCAATTTAAAATGATGCAGTTCGGAGCCTTGTTGAGATAAATCTTCAGATCTTTACAATAATGACTTAAAGTTATTATTGAATCCTGTTTTGCTATAAATGTCTGGTGGACCCTTTTTTTTTTTTTTGAAAGGTTCTAGCAATACCGTTTTGCTGAAAAATTTTAAAAACAAAACAATAGCAATTTTTCTAAGTCCATCAGTGCAGTTCTGCAAAGTAATCTTAGCTTCTTGCACTGTTTTGCTAGGAGTTTAGGGATTACATCATATGTACAACAACCACGTAAAACCTTTAAAAATACAGAACTCAGAGTACTTGAACGTTTGTAAAGTATTTTTAAATTAATATTTAATGAGTTTTAATATTTTAATATTGTACTGGATTTTAAGTAAGAAAGTTTTTCTCGTATTAGATGGTGGTGTACAATATTACTTCATGGGATAACGTTTAATTAAAATACACTAATTTATGTATTTGTTTATTAGCTTTATCCGTAAAGCAGAGAGAACCCCTGCATGATTTTATGAAAAATGTTAATGAGGGTCTTGGCATCACTAATAAAGTTAAATTAGCATAGGCAAAAAGGTATGCTTTCACTTTCATAACTTTATAAATAGATCTTTAAGATGTTGATTTGGCATATGATAGAGATCACTTTTCAGTGAAAAGATTAAACTCCCATGAAAACAACCTTCTATTTTTCTAATTTCCTTTTGGCTTTATTAGGTTTTACCTGATTTGTTCTTGTCTCAAAACACTTTCCCTTTTTTTCTGTAATTTCAGGAGTCATTTTGATGCAAGGATACTGTAGTAAGATTTTTTTTTTTTTAACATTTGGAAATAGTTAGCAACCCTTACTCAATATGGTCCACTTTGAGTATTGATGTAGCAAATGAGAAACACCTTACTGAATAGTATATATTCTTTGCTGATTTTGCTTACCCCTAACTTAGATTTTACGCTCCTCAAGATTGGGGCCAGGCTTTTGTGAACTTTTGCTGCGGTTTTGACATCCTTCATATTTTAGAAATAAACAATTTTATTATAGCCGTAACTCTATAATTATGGAACTCATTAGCTTATTTTTCCTTTTTTTTTTAGAAAAAATGTTTAAATCTCTTGATATAGACAAGGAGGAAAAAAAAATAAGATGAAATGGCATAGCCCAGTTTTTCTGAGTTTTATCTAAATGTTCTAGATATCAGTACACAAACACCTATTGTGTTTACTGCCCTGGGTGCCATGGATATACCTTCAGTAGCTTAATGTTTCCAGCAGAAAAGAAAACAGATTCGAAATACGTTAAAAGGGGACAGCCCTGAGACATTTTCTCTCCATTCTTCTTTTGTTAGTTATTTATATTCACACTTTTTCACTTCACTACATTCCTTAGTAAACAGCTTGCAGGGGGGTTGACATTTGTTAATGAACTGTCAATAAACACATGTTCTCCCCGACTTCTTAAAAAAGACTGTTTTGGGGGTGAGCATGTGGGTTTCCAATTCCTGTTCACGCCATGGAGACACAGAAGGAATCTTGGCTGAGGACCCGGCCTCAAAGCTGGGCACGGCTCGCTGTCGCGTGGTGGGAGCGCAGCCTTTGTGCCGGGAAGAGAGCGGCAGATTTTGATAGAGAGTGTGCTAGCAGTTATAGGAAGAAGTGGGGAAGTGCTTGGAAACAGGGCTGCTAGCCTTCCCAACAAAGCTGGAGAAGTCTCTCCAAAGAACAAAAGGCAAACACACGCTCAGAGTGAGGAGTTGCATCTCTGTTGACATTCGAGTGAGTCAGAGGCTGGCCCATGTTTGGAGAGAGAGGACAAATAATAACATCTTTGTCCAGGGAAATGGGTTCCAGTCATTTTCTCTTCTTTCTCCTGTTCTTATGCTCTCTTTGCTCTCAAGAGCTAAAATCTCCACTGAAGTATCTAATGAAGTCCTTATGACTATAAAATACCAACGGAGAGGAACCTCAGTCATTTGAAAAAATAACACTTTCTTGTCCGCTGTGGTCCACCCCAGTGACTTGTGGGCAGAAGGTGGGCAAAAGAATGATGCTGCAGCCAGAGGCTGGACTCGGTGGAGAGGGCAGAAGTATGCCCTTTCATTGCTACACTACAAATTAAACGAAAGAAAGTTAGAACAGCCTTTAAAGAAACCTATTTATAATTTCATTAGTATTATTACTGCCTTCTATTCATTTGAAATAAATTGTCCCACAAGCAAACAATTCTGGAAATCTGTGCTTTGGAAAAAAAAAAATGTTGTATTTCCCAGTATCCTTGTCTGGTGTGTGTGTGTGTGTGTGTGTGTGTGTGTGTGTGTGTGTGTGTGTGTTTCCTTAAAAATATCATGCATTGTTAGGGAAGAAAAGTGTAGTCTAACTCACAAATGCATCCTTATTCTCATGTATATTTGATACCGGCCCCAGTCTAATCTGATAAAGTGCACTTTGCCTGTGGTGTCTTACAATAAGCTGGCTGCATTAGTGCCGGGAAAAATCAATACCGATTTATAATTTACCATCGAAAAAACCTATCACTTTTTATGACCCTCCATCCTGGCTCATTAATATTACATTAAAACACACACACCCACTGCAACAGGGGGAAATTGTAGCTTGTCAGGTCTACAGCCATAAAGAAACCTTTAATTGGGCTTAGTTTGGGAATTCAGGCACAGATTTTGTTTATTTGTTTTCTTTTTAATATATGATGTTTACCTTGGTGGATTTTAAGATGATGCATAATACACCTATTTTTCTGGAAAGAAAGAAGAAAAGCATGTCACAGAAATTCTGAAATACACTTGCACATAGCTCTCATAACACACATTTTAATTGTACCTAATAGAATTCTTCCCTATAGTCTCCAGACCCTTTTTACTTGCTTTTTTCTTTTTGTGTGAGTGTGGAATTTCTTTCCCCGTGTGGCTGCATTTCACCTGATGGTATTTCTCTTATCTTTTTGGCTTGTCAGAGTTGAAATTTATCCCCCACCCCCAGATCACAAAGAAGCTAAATGCCATCTTTTGCATTGTCTCTCTCCCAAAGAAAGGATGCATATTTGGTATTGCTTACACACTGAATGGAGAATATTACGCTGACCCTGCTCAGAAACTGAGCGATTCTTGCAGTGCTTGCTCTAGTTCCCCAACAGAGAACTATTGTGTGTGTATGTGTGTGTGTGTGTGTGTGTTTGTGTGTGTATGTGTCCTCCATTCTTTCACCTTAAAGAAACCCCCAAAGAAAAATGAAACAATACTCTTCCCTTAACCAAGTCTATTAAACAGCTTTGCCCTCATGTGTTTTTAGACTTAAAAGTCTTATATCTAAATTCTTTCCAGATAATGTAAAAAAAAAAAAAAAAAAATGATGTCACTGTTTATGTTGGCAGCCACAAGGGGCTCTATTTATTTCATACAATTCAAATAGTTTCCAGGGGATTTTTCCTGTTAATATCATGAAGAACCAACCTTACCACACGACTTGTTCCCTCTCTCTCACTGCCTGAAAGGTTAAGGTCTTTCCAACCCCCCTCCCCAAAAGAGGTAAAATGAAGTGTAAAGCAGAGCCAAATAAATAAATAAATAAGGGGAAGAGGAAATTCAGTGCGTTCTCAAGTGTGCAGTAGATCCACACCATGCAGCAAATACGTGTCGTGATTGGGTTTTTAAAAGACGTCCGCCTCGCCCCTGACTGACAGGGCCTATTGATTTTTTAGGTTTCTGCCGTCATCGGTTTCCAGCCTCACAGCGGCCACGTGTCGGGGGTCAGGGCGCACCGGGGCACAGTGAGCCAGCCCTCGCCACTTCCCAAAGTGAAGGGCTGCTGAAAGAAAATCAATCATGTCATAAGTGAGAAGCATCAAAAATTTTCCCCCTGTATGGCCAAGACCCATCAGCCTGTCTCCACTCAGTAGCTAAGGTTAGGCATCTGTCAAATCAGACTAGGTGAAAAGTATTAGAAATGCCAGTTAACCCAGGGGTAGACTGTGTGGGTGTGATGCTGCCTGTTCCCTTTGGCCATCCCTGGATGACACTTAATTCTGGAGCTGGGCACCCGTTTTCCATCCCCTTCGCCTCTGTGTCTCTCTCTCCTCTCTGCTCCCTCTTCCCCAAGGAGGGGTGGATTGGAGCCTGCTACCCTGTTTACTTAAGAACTGGGGAAGAATCCTGATAGAGGCTTTCCCTCAGCAACCCATTGGGAGGGCAGCCACGTGGAGTTTTTACCAAGTCACAGACTGTATATCCTTAAGTGAAACAGATTTTCTCCACCCGATTTGTATTTAGCTTTGGAAATGCACATTACACGGATAAGTTTAATTGTAAAATTAATTGTGCACATCACATGGTAGAAATTTATATTTGACCACTGTGCTGATGCTTCTGAACTGATAGGACTCTAAATTTTCCTCCTGTTCAACTGATTGGGAGAAAATATATTTTCACCTCTAAGAGAAATGATCAGGAATATGCCGTTCATTTTAAAACAGCTTTTTATATTTCTTACATTCCAAATCTACATAATTCGCTTGTACAGTTTGGAGAAAGAAACAATATTAAGTGTCTAGCTTGGAGAAATCCTTTTATATGTTCCTTCTAATTCTGTGTTTGGTAATTGGCTAGAATGTAATGATAGATACCTTTCAAGATATAAATTATAGGTGATGTATTCTTGCGGGAAGAGGCTAGGTTTTGATTCACAGATTTTAGATTGCGTTTATTTTAATCAGTCAAGTTAAAATGAATAGTTTTGTTTGCTTGTCTGTTTAGCTGGACAGGGAGTGTGGGTGGGAGAACCGCTGCTGTTAAGCTGGCCTCACTTCATGCTCTCCATCCACTGAATGTGTCTCTTTTCAGGCTTGTCTCTGTTGGTTGACACTGGTCCACGACAGTCACTGTCAATTTGAGACCAGTTTCAGAGCTCCCGAGAAGAGCTTCTTTTTGGAAAATCTGCAGAAGGAGCTCATTCCGGTGGAGGGGCAGATTCTAAGGTCTCCTCTGCTTGGGACGGCCACCCAAGGAGCACTAGAGGATCCTGAAAATGGATTGAATGGAGGGCTGTGTTGTAACTTTCCACCCCTAAATTGACATTCACTGCCTGAACCAAGATATATACACACTAATAAATATTTTAGCTCTCTATGCTTCAGTGATTATGCTGGCCATTCCATACAGATGAAAAGACAAAATGTTTCTTTAATCAGTACTGTGATGTGAGACCGTTAAGGTAATAGTGCTTGAAACTATTAGAATCGGGAAGATATCGACTGGCTTGCTTTTGGCATGGCAGTCATAATTACATTTTTAGGTTACATTTTATGGGTTTATACTAGTTATTCTAACATAAAAGAAATTTGCTGTCCAGAATTTTAACAGAGGGGAGAATGATCTAGCTTGAAATCCTCAGCCGTCCAGGCATCAGGGGCTGCTAATATATGATCTAATTGTGATCAACACTTTTCTTTTCTAGTTTCTGTAATGACAAGGCCTTTGCAATAGAAACACTACCATCTTTTTGAAATCTGCAGAATGATAAATGACCCAGGCCAATGTGGGGGGGGGGGAAAGTGTAGTGTATTTTACATTCCTAGTGATTTATTATGGGTTTGTGAACATAGCTGGTGTGAAATCAAGCTCAGGAAAAAAAAGAGGAAAAGTACCCGACAAAGCAATCCATCCTGTCTGAAATGTTAGGTTTAAGTCCCATTACCACTGATGAGAGCTAAGTACTCTCATCACAGGCTTAGGTGCCCTTGAGTATTTAGATTCCTTTTGTTACATTACAGGAAAGGGAATGAAACCAACACAATGTACTTTGCTGTGTACGAATGGCTAGGTCAGCCCAACTCATGTGTTACATAAAAAGGACCAATTCGATTCTGTCTTGACAATAAATGAAAGCTTGGCTTTGAAGGTACTCTTAGCCGGGGCTATTTGCTTTCAGAGACAGTATATTGGGCAGACTCTGGAGGCAGGTTATTTCAGGTGTAAGAAGGGAAATCTGCTCGTTTCATTAACTATTAGGGACTGAACTTCTTTCGGTGTAAAGCCGAGTCCAATCATCCCTGACCCCGTTTTGCCCGTACAGGGGTGCGCTGCTGTCCTAATCAAACCCAGCTGGTCCTTCAGACCCAACAGGTAAGGTTTTTAAGGAAGCCCGGTAGAGATTTGTGAACTCTGTAGTGTAAAAAGTGAAAAATGTGTCAACTCGAGCCCCCTGTCAGCCTCCACCCCAGTTGTTTATATCTAGTAGTGTTTCTCATGTGGTTCTGGTTAAGTTTCTCCATCTTTCCATTTTTGACTTCTGTTTATAGGTTACCTGTGATATTTCGCTTCAGGCCAGCTCTTAGTATATAATATCACTGATGTCTTTCAGTCTTCCTTCCTTTTCTTTCTTGCTCTTTTTCTCCCCTCTCTTTCGTTCCACCCCCCAACTCTTTTTTTCGTACAAAAACTAAAACTCTTTTGTTAAAAAGAGTTGACAAAAAATATGAAGGCACTAGATAGCATTCACACCTTTGGGGCAGATCCAGTGTATTTTCTGCTGCTCACCAGACAGACCCTTGCATCTCTTAAGAAAATTTCCAGTGGAGCATTGAAGTGAATGCTTTTTTTTCTTATTAATCAGAAAGTGTCCTGTTTTCCTGCCTTGATAAACACAGCACACAGTCGGTACTAAGTACCAGGGCTAAGGGCTCTTAATCAAATGTGTTTTCCTTGCTCAGGACTGTGGACGGAGATACAGAAGGTGTAGGAGACTAGATTTTTACATGTGATTATTAATCATCTCTTTTCTCTTGAATCAGGCTTGAGATGAAAGCAGTAAAGAGTGTTTTCTCCTCAAATACCCAATTCATCCTATCAGATTCCCCATAGTGACTTTCTCCACTAAGGTCTTAATGCACTACTGTTAGAATGTCTCATCAGTGACCAGAGCTGATGGGGTCTTTGAACATTAGACAGTACCCATTAGTCAAGGTCCCTGGGCTAACATCTTCTGGATGGCATTTTCTTCTAAGTGTGCCATTAGTTAGAATAATGGACTGGTGTCTGTCAGCCTTTGGGGCAGCACAGAGGAGCATCGAAGACCCTTTGTCAGCAGCATGGTCTGTATTTTTTCTCTAACCTGGAAACATGTTCCCAGCAACATTTTTAGCCCTTGAGAGACAATAAATGTTAATGGCTTAGTGAAGTCTTTATGATCTCCCAGGTCAGAAATCTTTTTTTTTCCCCTTAAAGTCTCAAATAAGGATTTACAAAATACTCTTCAGAACCATTATAGTCTTTTGGGTAAGTAGTTTTCATTTTAAAACATTTTTTATAATACACACACTTTAAAAGGTGTTCTAAATATGTATTTTTACAATTGATCATGACAGCTCCTTAAAGAACCATTATTGCCTATCAGGGAGATAGTGTGTGTGTGTGTTCAAGAAATTGTCTGCAAAGCAACCCCCTATCAAAGCTGTGTATATTTCCAATGAGAATTTTTTTCTTACCAGTAAACTTTGAAAACATTATGTAAAACAATTAAAATTTAGACAGATCATTACAGTGAGACAGTTCAGAATTGAGGATTTTTGAAATGCCTCTCAAATGGCAATTTAGATACTCCAGGCTGTGAAAGATCAGAGCTGCTGGCTCCCCTTACTTGAGACAGTGAACATAGGTTACCAAAGATGTGGATGATTTGCCAGACTTTCTTCCTCAAGCCTGCGTGCTTTTGAAAGTGAAGAGACAGGGGATTGATGTAGTTGGGGCTCTCTGAATCATAGGTTGTCACCTAATCACAGAGGACTTGAAATCAGTCAGAATAGAGTAACTACTTGTTTGTTCCTTCAGACTTTTATTGAATATGTCACTGTGCTAGGAATTAGAGACAGAAAGAGAATAAGCTGCATTTATAACCTTGGGGAGCAAGTCGACCTGTAGACACATTCAGAATGGTAAATTCGACAATGGAGGCGTGAATGAATGGGAGCACCTGCAAAGTGCATTAGAAATAAGAAGCGGGGTGCAGTTTGTAAGATCTGGGAGTCTGCAGGTTTCTTCAGGGTGCAAGGTGGGGCAAATAATTGAGGGTGCAGATCGGATGGGGTGAGATGGCAAGAATCAAAGGGTGACATTGTATATGATAACAATAACAACGACCACGGTTGCTACTCCGACTACTGTTAAGAGTTATTAGGCTTTCATGGAGCTCTTAGCTAGGAATAGTATATGAATTAATGTTTACTTCAGAGGATAAACTTTTAGTTCATTCAGCCAACAGATAGAATTGCATGTCTTCCGGGTGCTAGTAATTTGAAGCATAATGATAACAGACAGGGTCCTGTTCTCATGAGACTGTGGGGCCTGGGGCTCAGACACTAATTTAAAAAATCACACGTAAATGAGAAATCTGTAATGGGATAAGTTCATAAAAGAGAGGACACTCGTGAATTCCCTGGTGGTCCAAGTGGTTAGGACTTGGTGCTTTCACTGCCGTGACCCGGATTTAAGACCTGGGTGGGGAACTAAGATCCCGCAAGCCATGCGGGACAGTGTGGCTGGAACAGCACAAGCGAGGGAGAGAGTAGTAGGCGATGCTGCCAGAGGCATAATGGGGCCCTTTTGGTGGCCCTGTGGGCCATACGAAGGTCTTGGGCCTTTACTCTGCGTGAGATGGGAAGCCATTGAAGGTGGAGGACAGGCAGACGGGAAGGTTTTCAGACAACAAGGGAGATGTCTACCCAGTCTTTAACAAGCACGTAAATCCTAAACTTAAGGGAAGCATTTCCAGCAATGGGCATTGAGTATTAGAGGTCTCCTGGTGTTTCCTGAGTGAAACCCTAAATAAAACTACTGCAACTTAAGATTCTTTTTTGTTTTTTAAATGGCTTCTGTGTCAGGTCCACTGACAGGATTTTTAAGCTGACCTTGTTTCATAAAGATGTATTTTGGAACATATACTTTGCCCCCATTAAAGATCTGCTTTGTTAACCCCGTTGCTAAAATTCTGTCTAAACTGTCTAGTGATGTGACAGTTGTGTACCCAAATATGCAGTGTGTATGCTGTCTGGGTGAGGTAAATGAAACAAACTCAGCTGAGGCCTGAGTGACAAGGCGTTCGGCTGGGAGGGTGAAAGAGAGGGGAGGGAGAAAGCCCAGCTGGGAATGCAGATTGAGGTGGACAGGCTAGACAGTGGCCTGTCCTGATAAGCACCTTTCCACAAAGGTCATCAGTCAGTCATGAAGATGCAGCCTGGACACCTTGGCTTTTGTGTAAACTGAAGTTTCATTCTCTAGAGGAACCCGTGCAATCTCTGAAAGGAAGGTTAAAAATGACTGTGTCAATTAGCAAGATGACCAAGAAAAAGAAATACGTAGGTTGCAGTCCGTATCCAAATACTTGTTTACCTGTTCTGTTTCCCTTTTTTAGCTATATTCCTTTGATATTCATCTTTGATATTAATCTTGCAACACTAGGAAGGAATTCCAAAGTTACGACTTAAGGTTCTAGGCACTTTTCCAAGGTGGAGGAGAGAGAGCATGTCCAGAGCCTTATCTCTTGATTGCCATACTGAATAGGTGTTGGGTCGCTGGTCTTTAGAGACTACAACAAAAATCTTCTGATGATGTTTATATCTCCTCAGGCTTTGATACCATTTGTGATGTCTCTGTTTGTGGTCTTTTGGTCATCTTCTGTGGCGTTTGTTCTAGAAAACAAAAAAGTTCTTAGGAGGCTTGCAGCAAACTCTCCTTGATTTCCAATGAATATTCATCAGCACAGTCAGCCAGCTTCTTTATGTCTTGACCTGAGGTGGGGAGTGTGTGGCAGCCCACACAGAAGCCAAGGAGACCCTAAGAAGGGAACCACTGAGAGCCGGTAATCAGCCCACTGAGCCCAGTCGGGTCCTGGGCTTGAGGCGGAAAAGTGATTCCGTTGATGTTTGCTTGTTCAAGTCCACGTTTGCTTTTCTTACAGGTCCAGCTCCCAGATCTAGTTGACTTTTTACAATTGCTCTTTTGGCCACAGAGAACCAGAATTCACAGGCCTCCTGGTCAGGCAGTTTTCCGGGACCAATGGGAATAAGAACAAATAACACTCACTCAGTGATTTTTTATCATCAAAGTACTTTCTAAATATGAACTAATTCTCGCAAGAATCAGGTTAAGCACTGTTATCCCCACTTTATAGATGGGTGTGCCCAGATTTTATTATTCTGAAGATAGATTTTGAGTCCATGATAAGTGTACTTAGGATTATAGTCAATCGAAGATGAAAAGCCCTATTAGGTCCCAGGATTGCCCCTCCCTCTCCACCTCCACACAACCAGAGCAGGAAGCTCCCTGCAATCTACTTTCTAGTGCTTTGGCCAGGCTTGGTTTAAACGTCCCGGGGGAACCTCCCTATAAGTCTAACCTTGGAGAAAGAATCTCTTTCTAAAAGCTGCTTTTGTGTTCTCAGTGCTGTGACCACCCCCCTCTGATGAAAGCCTCTTGGAAAGTGAGAGGAATATGGTTGGAAGTCTTTTTTCCTTTTTCTTTTAGGAGAACTACAAATTCCAAGAGTCACATGGGTATCTTTTCCTTTCAGAGTAGATTTTTATATGCCTTTCTAGGTTTGCTAACAGACATAAAGGATTTTGAGTTACGGTTGGGACATGAGCTCATGAAATTAGTATTAACTGCTTTAACCCGTGGGTGCTCGTGTTTATAGAATAAGCAAGTCATAATCGCTGACCACAGCCATTAAAATCTGATGTGAGTCAACTTCGAGTACAAAGCCTCTCTATAAGCCAACCCTCTCGAAGCAGAAATGATCACAATTCAATATAACGAGAATAAGTAATAAGGAGTGTGCCAGTGACCTTGAATATTAATATTGTTTCCTTTTTCTGTAAACACACCGGGCTATTTTATTATTATTTTAGTGTGTAATTTGGCATAAACACTCCTTTTCACATAATTTCCCCAGGTGACTTTTGTCTCCTTGGCAATTTCCGGCTTTAATAAAGAAAACCTAATTAAGAAGGAGCTGTTGATTGGTGTGCTAGTGTAATTAACACAGGTGATGCTAATGAGTTTCTATGAAACTGGTGGCTTATGGGAAAAATAAACAGACTGCCGTTGCATATGGTCCAACTGATATCTGCACTCTGGAAGAAACGATGATTTCCCAGTCTCCTGTGAGGGGTTTGTGGGCATGGAATAGGCAGATAAAATATTTTATGAGATTCATTAGTGGAACTCGACCAAATTAGGAGCAAAAGTCTCCATGTTAGGCAATATTAAAAAATCTGATCTCTGGCTGTACTTGTTAGGGCTGTCGTTCATGTGCCTAAAAGGGGCAGATTCTTTTGTTTGAGTTGTGTTTCTGCCTTTTAATGTAGGCATTTGAAGTTGGCAAAGCCCCCAGAAGACTTTCTAGAAACACCTTAATGTTCATTCTCTTCTCCCTGACTTTGCCCATTAACCCTTGAGGAAGAGTTGACCAGGAGAGCACATGGAATTCCTGCAAAAATTAAGACTGCTGAGAGCCTCCTTTCCGGGCCTGCAACTGCTTCCTGAGGAACTCTTGATATTTATATTTTCAGTGGCATCCATGCTAGCCTGGTCCACCCACAGTTACTTAGAAGAAGGTGATTTTCTCTTTTTTTCCTTTCTTTGTTGGGCTGGGAGGGGAGGTGGGGACTGTGGTTCAGGTTTCATTTAACAGCTTTATAAGCTGAACAAGATTCATGGCATCAGTGCAGATTTTCTCATTGTAAATTCTACTCAGCATACCTGGCAGTTATTTTGATAATTTATGAATACCTGGCTCAGTTTCAGAATAGATTTTTGATGTCATTGACATAAAAGACCAGTATATAATAAGACCTTTTATGTTTATATAGTTTTTCTGGACCTCTTCCCTTTTTCATTGGTGTGTCGTCTTCAAACTGGTTTTTGAAACTTGTGTTTTCTCTTAATTTTCATCTCATTTTTATCATCAGCTAGACAATTCTTTCTTTCTGTTCTCCTGCCTCCAGAAACGCCTGTTCTACTTTGTCTCTCGTCTATTGCTATGTGACAGAAAAGCCAGAGACATTCTGTGTCTAGCACTGCACCTCCAGGGACATCTTTTGAACTCTCATAATTTGTATTTATTGCCACCCACTTTGTAAGTTCACAGTTTAATTTGCCAGCAGTGGCAGTGTTAGGCCGACACAGTAAAACAAGATAACGTTAAAATGTCAGAATGAGAGGGGGCATGAATGATGCATTACCCCTACTAGGACTTGCACTTGTCATTCCTTTCCACCAAAGTGATGTTAACCACCTTTTGAGAGCTTTATCTGACTGGTATTACTCAGAAATAAGATCATTAGTTCACTCTTCTGATTAGGAGGCAGCTATGCTTGATTACCTCTTCTTAGACTAGGATCTCAGTGGAAGCATTAAATGAATCGTACTGACTTAGACATCTAGAACTAATTTATAATTATTTTTTTGCAGTGATTGGTAGTTGTTGACATCTGTTTTTCCATGATGTGGTACTTAACAGGGAGAAGTTAAACCTACCGGAGAACAGACAAGCATGTTTGAGTTGCACTTAAAATCCACATTTCAGGGAGGGTCTTCTAGATTTTTCAATATTTTCCCTCAAGGACAGACGCTAAGCCATCCTTCTTAAGAGTATCCATGTACAGTTCGTTCACAAAACTTTTTAAATTCCTGAGTTTTGGAAATTGACCCTTTTGGAGTTTTCTCGGAATCATTGTCCTAGGAAGAAACTGGGTGAGTTCATGTTTATTCATGGTGGTGACTTCATGTGCAAGAAGCAGGGTTAATGTGTGTCTTGAGGAAGCTTCCCAAGCGATAAATCTAAGGTGTTGGGACAGGAAACACCTTTTCCCTTTCTCATTCCTCAAAACCACAGCACCTTTCTTTCC
>NW_006771758.1:389258-396972 GCF_000442215.2 Lipotes vexillifer
TTCCCTACCTAAATTATTTTTCCCAGTCTTGCCGCTGTCTGAAATTCTAGCATATTGATTTTTTGAATCCTGACCAAATACATAGCTCTCTTTCCCCTTCCAAACACACACTTGACACTTGCACTTTCGTGTAAGAATCTTTTCAGAGCAGGTTTTGATAGGGAAAGTACTGAAACGCTAGGAGGTGGATATGGGCATGACACTGAAGAAGAGATTTGTCCTAGAACAAGGATCTTTCTTGATGGTAGTGAGGCCTCAATTTGTGTCTCATAGAAAAGGGCTTCATTTTACAATAAGATGTGTATTTATTATGGTCCACGATTCAAGATAGTTGTATTTTAATTCAGACTTTTTGAAATAAGATTGTTTTTCCTTCTTGTATTTCCCAACAGAGTTAGAGCTGTGTGGACCGGCCTGAGAGGGATCTGCGTATCTCTCGCACCTCTGTGTACACAGTGCCTCGTTCTTCCAAGGGCTCAATATGCATCTGTTAAATTGAATGGGTGAAGCTATCACTAAAGAGCAGTCCTCCCCAACCCCCCTCAAGTACTGCTCTCTGAATGTCTTATTTCCTGAAAGGGCTTTTTATCTGTGAAGATCCAGAAACTTGGGTTGTTCTTGCAGATGCTGCTGATGAGCCTGGGGTTACCCTGAGCATATTAACAGCACCATCCCATTATGTTCCTTTATCATATACTTGACATCTGCCCTAAGTTACTATCCTTCACTATCTCCTCAAGTCAGCGTATGTTCTCTTTGGAGATTGCTTGGCAGCTAACCCTTGCTGTAGGTACAAATGAATTGGCTTTCGGCTGTTTGTATAAAAGTGTGACTATGACTTGCTCTAAGAAGATGATTCCGCACTTGTTTTCAAGACCAAGCCAGGTGACTGTCTTTGGGGGAACAAGTTTCACTGGGTATCAGTGTAAGAATTCAAAGGAGGGCTTGGTTTCAGGGTAATGATGATAAAACCCTAAGAAGTACAGAAAAGAGAGTATGTGTTTGGTTTGCATTTCTTGGGTTTATTAGCTGCCTTGTAAGAGTATACTTTTCGTCAGGGTGAATCACTTACAGTGAATTCCAGTTTGTTGATGTTTTGCTCTGTGAGCCTATTCTTCAGTGGTTTTGCCCTGTATTTCCCAGAGAACTGATGCTCTCTGAGATCTGGCTCTAATGCTGCTTTTGTAGAGAGGAAGAATGAAGGCAGAGAAAAATAAGTAGTTTTCTATAAGCTTATGTGAAAAGGTAGTCATCAAGTTGGAAAGACATTGTTTCCCCTCTCATACCTCTCTGGAGGAACCTTTTGATCAATATGGGTCAGGCTTGACTAAAATTAACGTTATCTTAAAACTGCTCTCATTTGGAAGTTCCCTTCCTAATAGCCTTTCTTAGAAGGGGAAGTGGGGAATACAGTTCTAAAGGAGATGTTTGGCCAAGCAAACATGAAAAATTTTCCCCATATCAAAGTTGAACATATGAGCATGTGATTCAAGGAATCAACAAATATGACTTCCCCTAGAAATAACTGTTGTAACTGAATAATGATTACTTTCCTAAATCTGCCCCTCTGCATTATTCAAGGTTTCCTGTGTCCTGCATTGTCCCAAATAGAGAGCAAAGTGAAACTCTCACCAATTTTGTCTACCTTTCTTGCTCTAAGCCAAGGCTTTGCAGCACCATTAAGATGTAGATTATCATATTTAAAACCCGTGATGACACCGCTGTACCCGTCTGAATGATTAATCTGCTCATTAAAAGAGTGCCGATGGGCTAGTCTAATTGGAACATGGATCTTCTTAAAGGACGTTACAGGGTCGGGAATAGGAAATATTACTCATAACATAAAGTAGGGATTAATTATGCTACCAAATGCTACCGTGTGAAATTTACATATGGGTCTGGTTAGAGACAAGGATTAGAAAAAGTGTAACATCCCATTTTATAACTTTTATGTCAACTTTAAGACAGGTGGTGTGTTCCTACTTTAATCCCAAATCTTAAATCAACATTTGCAAAAGCTGTTATAAACTCAAATGCCACAGAAGGCTTAGAGGTTGGGATAAACACAGAGTTTGCATCTGTGAATCGCTGATTTAACCGTATGGATTTTTAAAACAATTGCAAAGATCCAAAGCTGCAGAGCAATCTTTACTCTCTGTTAAACCCTAAATTCTGGATGATATTAATCTTCCTAGAGGAGAATGAGAGATGAACTGGGATCTTTAAGAAAATAGGCAAATCCATTGAGCACAAGTTTACAAAGTTTTTTTTTAAATAACCTTCCTTTAAACAAATAATATGTATAAAATATGTAAGAGGATTGCGGTAGTTGCAGAGGGGACTGGAGGTTCAAAGCTCCGCTTCAGAGCTGCTCTCTGTCATAGGGATCTTGCGGCTGCACAAGTTAAAATACCTTATAAGATGGAGGTGATCCTAGTATCTTTGAGCTGAAAAGAATCTTGAAGGTCTTTTTTCCTAAATTCCTCATTTTAAGGCAAAGAAGCACAAAGCTTACACAGCTGGTGACAAGCCAGAGCTGAAAACCAACGTTTCTGACTCTAGTTAGAAGTGTCCAGTGCTATTTTTGGTAAACGACATTGCATCTCTAGTCTGGTTACTAAGTATCTTGACACGTCAGATTATTTGTTTGATGCAAGATATCTCTGTTTACTGAAGTCAGTCTGTTTGACAAATGTGAAGTACACTCTTTACACATCCGGAGGATTTGTTGCGATTCCATGACTTGAAAATTCATATTCCTTTTTACCTGTAGGCAGGTGTCATGTCATATGTATAGTAAAAATGGACAGTTGCTGCTCCAGTGTAAACACTCTACCACGCTGGCTGGGCTAGCCGAAAAAGAAGTGACAGTCAGGGCACTTGGTTATCAGTTGGTCCCCACCTGTTGGAAGGACTGAAAGGACTGCGTATAGTTTTTAGGGTGTTGCCAAGCCTAGAGAACTTCTTTGGGCATCAGTGACCATGTGATATTGGTGTTTCTGGGACTGGGGTAGCCTTAAGCTGGGAATGCTGAGCTTAAAAAGGTACCTTCACAGCTTATCAGTTCAAGCGCCTTCATGCTTCTGGACCCCCTTGGCCGCCTCTCACGTTTGTTCTCCCCTCTCCATCCCATTGCGCTTGTCTGATGGAATTGACTTCACCATCATCTCTCACCCAGATCACTATCGGAACTTCCTGGCTACCTCTCAGCCTCCTACGCGGCAGCTAGAAGGATCCTTCTAAAATGCTTCTGAATCACTCCCTTGCTTAAAACTGGCCATCACTTGGACGGTCTGCCTCCTCATTGTCCCAGAGAGAAAAGTCCAAGCTTCTTAGCTCTGCCTACAGCGTCCCCCCGGCCTCATTTCCCGCCACTCTTCTCCTTATGCTGGACCACCTTGTGCTGACACAAACTCACCATGCACTGTGAGGTGGCTTTTGTCTTGGCACCTGTCTTATTCCGATAACTGGTATGTCCTTCTTGGCTTTCTCCTTGCCTCAGTTTTCATCTGGCTGTCTTTGACCAACCTCAGGGCTAAATTCAGCATTAGCTGCTCAGAGAGGCCTTCTCAGACCCATTGACGTAGGACAGTGTCCACCCCATCCTCTCTCCTAGCACTTTCTCACCGTGTGGTGATGCCTTCCCATACGGCTCCGCCCACCAGGGGGCCCCCTGAAGGTAGAGAACATGTGGTGGTGTTTATTGTATTCCTAGTTCTAAGTCCTGTGTCTGGTTCAGAGGAGGAAATCAATAAACGCTGAAGGAAGAAGGAAAGAAAGAAAGCAACTCTGACAAGAGTTTTCAGCCTTGCAAGTTGTGCAGAGGGAAATGTTCTAGTGTTCTCTGGGTCCCTATTCCATCACATACCTTCTTTCGTTAAGAGCTGGATAGTGCCTTTTTACATCAAGCTATAATGTCTTGGTCCAATAGCTTTGCTCTTTTTGACAAATCAAAGTTACCTGGATACAGTAGAAATCAGTTGACCACCACCTTTAATAACACTGTTTCTCTGGGGTTGTCCGTGGTGATTTCACTTCTTTGTAGTATGTTTCGCATGTAGGCAGAAGCCTGTAATCAAGAGAAGTTGGAGAGTTGTTTGCAGTTGGAGAGAAAAGCCTTTGTCATGGGTTTTGGAGTATTCTCTAAGCTTGAGTTGTGGCTTGTCTTGGCGGTCAGTTCTAAAGATATTCTTGCCGTAATCTGATGGAAGAGAAAAAATTTCAAAGAAGCCTGTATTGCTATTCTGTGAAAGTTAACAGTGGAGTAGCATTGCAGATCTGTTGGAAAATGTTTGTTTTCTGCGGTCAACCTCTGAACATTTTTAAGACTCAAAAGTGGTGTTCAGAGAACCTTTCTTTACAAATTCAAATCTGGTGGAGTACCATAATTGTCCAGTGGTGGAACAGACATCTGAGTATAATATTCTTCAGTGAGTATCATTCATTCCTGGACCGCCACAGTCTGCAAGTGAAAATACAAACTATAGGCCACCAAAAAGTTAGAGGCACATTATTATAGTCAAACCTTGTTGGCCAGAATGCCAGGAAAATGGAGCAGTTTGTGAATGTTTTTTCCATCCTTGCTGGTGGAAAAGTAATTCTATGTCTTCCTTGGTAAATAATGGGCTGGCTGTAGAGATGTGATGTAAGAGGCATAGGAAGTTAGGCTGGATGTGAACTAACTCTTGGTATCGCTGACTTGTTTTGCTAAGTTACAGAATTGTGGGCCTTTTGAGTCAGCAGGGAACTTACCAACAATCTGATAAAACCTCATCCTTAAAGAAGTGGAAACACAGGGCGCAGAGATGAATGAACTGGCCCAAAGTCCCAGAGCTATAGGTGATCCCACAGGTGGATTCATACCTGGTCCTCAGACTTCTAATTCATTTGTTCTTTGCCCTTCAGTGTGAGTCCCTTCGTGGTCTTTAAAAAAGGCTTGCTTTTTTGTTTGTCTGTTTGTTTTTCCTGATTATGAACTCATTAAGGAAAGCAATGCTACTTAACTGAGGAGAGTGAATAGGATGTGGTAAGTTATAGTCTGATGAAACAACACTCTACTGTAGTGACACTCCGGTTTATAGCACTGAGGTCTTCGTGATTCTACAGAGTCATAACAAAACATTTTCCCAGGGAGTGTGCAGACTCAAAGTTGCAGATGGGCAGCTGTGATCATATTTGGCTTGGGGAAGCATTTTGTCTGGGAGGTGCAGTGCTATTGCCTTTTAGATGGGGTGTACGGTCTGCGGGTTGCCCCAATCCCCACTGCTCGCAGCAGCTTCTCTCTGTTAGATTATTGGCCTGGTCTCAGACGCTTGAGTTTAGTGTGATGGCTTGTTTTGTTTGGGGCTTACAGGATGGTAAGCTGGAGATGCCCATTTTATTTTCAAAACATCTGAGAAGGGGGCTCCATGTACGGGATGGGCTGTTTGTTGACGATGTTGGTCGCATATTTGGGAGCATACCACCCCTCAAGCTGCCGGTGGCTTTATCAAATCACTTACACCAAGTCCAGCACTCCCATCAACACTAGTCCAAATCTGTCACAGCTGGCAACCTTCAGCATCTGTCGGTGCATCGGCACAGATGCAAGGCATAAGCAAGTAAGATTAGTGCATTTGTGCCACTAGTCAAGTTTATACAAAAGATTTCCAGGTATTAAGGATTTCCTGTTTTATCTGGAAAAAGGCTTTCTAGGATTTAGGATTTCCATTTTTCTCTCTTCTTGAAAAATGTCTTCTCTCTCTTTCTCTCTCTCTCTCTCTCTCGGAAACTTAGACAAAAATTTTTTTTTTTTTTTTTTTTTTTTTTTTTTTTAGACAAAAATTTTTTTTTTTTTTTTTTTTTTTTTTTTTTTTAAATAGAGATGACTTCCACACATGGGAGTTGTACTGGTTGGTGGGTGGTAAGTGTGTCATTTATCTCTTGCTTCTAACATAATTTTAAATTTAAAAAAAAAACCATGTTCTTGTAAAAATTTTGAGAGAATACGGACAAGTAAACGCAAATTATTTTTTATCCAAAGACTTGAAAAAAATCTCTCCTAACAGTTTCTACAGTTTGTTTCAGAATATTTTCTATGTGTTGATAAAATTGAATTACATATACTGTTCTGTATCTTGCTCTTTTCATTTAATATGTTGTGACATTGTGAATATTTTAATGTATCTCATAATTTAAAAAAATAATTGCACAGCATTACCTCCTATAGATATAACTTATTTAACCATCCCCCTTTTGTGGAATATTTAGGCTGTTTTCAGTTTTTGGAGATTGTTAAAATGGGGCAGCCTTGTGTATAAATCTTCCGGTTGTAATCTGTTTTCTTTAGGTTTGATTCCTTGAAGTGTAATCTTTGAATTAAAGGATATGGATATTTTTAAGCCTTCTGGTACGTTACTAAATTCCCCTCGAGAAAGACTATACCTGTTTACACTTCCAGCATCATTTTTTTTTTTAATTTTATTTATTTATTTTTGGCTGCACTGGGTCTTCGTTGCTGCGCGCGGGCTTTCTCTAGTTGCGGTGAGGAGGGGCTCCTCTTCGTTGCGGCGCGCGGGCTTCTCGTTGCGGTGGCTTCTCTTGTTGCGGTGCACAGGCTCTAGGCGCGTGGGCTTCAGTAGTTGTGGCACACCGGCTCATTAGTTGTGGCATGCGGGCTTAGTTGCTCCACGGCATGTGGGATCTTCCCGGACCAGGGCTCAAAGCTGTGTCCCCTGCATTGGCAGGCGGATTCTTAACCACTGAGCCACCAGGGAAGCCCTCCCACCATCATTTTAAGAGATTTTACTTTACTGGCATCCTCAACAGACCTCCCTCACTTAAAGGCCTCTGCCAACTTAGTAAGTTCAAATATGTTATTTACTCCTATTTTAATTGGCATCTTGTACTTATTCCTAAGGTTGAATATTTTTCTTTGTGTTTTTTTCATTTATCTATTTTATTTTTTGTGGATGGACTATTCATTTTCTTTTTTTTTTTTTTTCCCTTCTTTTTTCTCATGGATTTTTAGTTAGGTTTAAAGCAATAAACATTTCTTATTCACATGAATTCAAGACTACCTGTAGTCATCTGAAGGCTTGACTGGGGCTGGGCGAACTGCTTCCAAGATGACACACTCACAAGGCTGTTGGCAGGAGGCCTCAGTTTCTAACTACGTGGGCTTCCTAGGGCTGCTTGAATGTCCTCATGGCATGGCGACTGGCATCCCCAAATTGACTGACCTGAGAAAGAGCAAGCAGGAGACTTTAATGCCTTTTATGATCTAGTCTTGAAAGTCACACGTTGCACTTCTGCCATATTCTGTTTGTTAGAAACAAATCACTGACTTCAGCCCACATTCAGGGTAGGAGAGCTAAATCCCATCTCTTGAAGCAGCACCTCTTAAAGAATTGGAGGACATATTTTAAAACCACCACAGAGCCTATCTTTCAAAAATACTTTTGCAATGTTTAAGTATTTTCCTCTGGTTTGTTATTGGTCTTCCTTTTTTTCACACTCAGAGATTTAAAGTTGTAATGAACTTAAGTCTAGTAATCATTTCCTTATCAAAATCTTAAAATTGTTCCATGCTGGTTGGTCAATAGCTGCTGCTCTGAGCCTCCCATCCCTTCCTCACCCCTCAGTTCAGACCCTTCTTTATCAATTAAAAGGGTCTCTTCTGGCACATTGAAGCGGGTGGGTGTGATGCCTCCCAGACTGAACCCCTGGTGTCAAT
>NW_006771758.1:396996-408929 GCF_000442215.2 Lipotes vexillifer
CCTCCCAGACGTAACCGCTGGTGTCAATGCAGGTGTTAGTCCTGCTGTTTTGAATATCAGCCCTCACTAAGGACATGTAGGCACATGGCTTCTTATTCTGTTCCATTGATTGGTCTGTTCAGTCTGATTTCATTACTGTACAATTTTAATTTCTGTAGCTATATAATATTTTTTAATATTATAATTCCTTTCCATTTTCACAACTATTACTGCTTATTTATTCGTGTATATAAACTATCGAATCATTTTTTTAGGTTAAAATAATTCCTTTAGGATATTGAGCAAAATTTCATTGAAATCTGGGGAAGATGACATCTATACTATATCTGCTCTTCCAACCTCGAATGAATATGTACACTCATTTATTCAAGTCTTTAATGTCCTTAAGTAGAATTTTTCTGATATTTTTGGTTGGGCTTATTCCTGTTTATTTTGACATTTTTTTTCTCGCTTTTGGGAATAACATTTTCTGAAATACAGGCAAAATGGTTTTTATGGTTATTTATTGTTCATATACGCTTATCATTCTGGGGTTCTTGAAGACAGCAATTTTCCAAGTTTCAGAAAATGAAAATTTGCTCAAGTCCTTTAAATACCTCCTTCTCCCCCTCGGATACGATTCACACAAATTCTGGTCGCTGACATTGTATAACCAGTTCAGAATGACTTCAGGACAGCTTGAGTGACATGGGAATCACACAGGCCAGCTTAAGGCTGATATCCAATATACCAGCCTTTGAATTTCCTGTTTCTGAATGTCTCTGCTTGAAATGACTCCTGGTTTAAAATGCAAATGGCGCATGGCATTGAACCTGGGGAATGTTGGTAAGTTTTGAACGGTTTGAAAACCGCTTTTCTGGTTTTATGTATAAGATTCTTTCATCTGGATGGGAAGCTTGTTCCAGGGAATACCAGGCCTTCACCCCCGAGTGTTATAAAAATGATTGGGTGACTGTTAGCGAAGCAGTAATACCAGTGGGATGTGTATATTAACCTGTCTGTGGGGGGAAAATGCTGAGAGCAACAGGCCTGTCATTTAGGTAATAGCGTTAGTCTATGAAAAACATGCTGCTTTTGCCTTGATGCTAATCAGGAAACCATCGTACAGTCTTCCCTCACTGAGCAAGGGCAGGACTTAAAGGAAGTCAGCTGTCGTCATGTTTTTGAAGAAGAAAAAAATGAGAGGTGAACTGAACTCTGTGATAGGAACCTCACTCTAAAGCTGCTTCCTGAATTTAAAGGTGTGGTAGTCCAATCAGTAGCACAAATTGGAGGCATCTGATTTGCATGGATTAACAGGAGTGGGTCACAACCTTCTGATAGGTCAATGGCACCACTGGGGATTTGAAGAAAACTTTGATTCTTCCCCTTTTCCCCCTCTACCATGAAGCAATCATGCTGTTCTATTGTAAAAGAGGATCCCTTACTTATAAAGCCAAGCTTGTCATTTAAATTCACCCAAGTTAGGACACCACGGAGCTCTGTCAGATGTCAGTCTCAATACAGCAGGAGAATGTTTTTCAACAGCTTTCTAACCCCTTTGCCAGGGGAACACAGAGGCCTGGATAAAGGGGGAGGGGCAACTGACTGGGGCTTGGAGGCTTTTTACAAAGGCAAGATTGGAATTTTTCATTTAAGGCAGGTTTTCTTTTTCTTTGCTGCTGCTTCTTATTTTTCCCTTTTTTCTTTAGGCCTTGTGTAAAAGATATTTCCACAAAAGGGGAGTGAAAAAAATCAGATTGGTTGTAAAGACTCCTTCATTCCAGGGTCTCCTTGAAGGCATTGAAGCCTGGGAGTGAGGTTGGTACTTTTCTGCATCAGCGGTGCTGGCTGTTTGCCAGTCACTTCCCTTGCAAGATATTGTTTGGCTTGAAGGTAACTATGAAATGTTTGGCAGAGGAGCGGTCCATGGCCGAATATGGACAAAGAGAAACGGAGATTTTTCTGATTAAGCCTTCAAGGCCCTTGGTGCCCAAATCTGATCAAAGTAAGAGGCACATGCCATCAAATTGGGGCTTAACCTGCACTGGAACACCTTGGGTCAGGGGGCTTCGAAATGGTAGTTGCAGAATCGGGAGCATTTTTCCTTAACCATATTTAACTAAATTCTCAGGAACTAGGTTTCAGGAATTCTAAAATACTTGTTTGATACTTACTATTTTCTATATTTATGAACGGTTTTCTGCTCAGCATGTCCTATAGGTCAGATACTGTGCCAGGCCATTGGGACCCGACTTGCTGCAAGATAGACTTAGCTCTTGCCCTCTTGGGACTTCGTCTTCAGGTCTGCCTCGTCAGTTTGCTTTTCTTATGTGTCTCGGTCTTTGCAGCTTGAATTCCTGGCCCTTGATGAAAAGGATCAATATTTCATACTTTCTTGCATCCACCACGGTGCTTAGCTTTGCAATACCTTACAGATGGGCTTGGTAAATAGTTCTCCTATTGTTTGACTGGTTATTTTGTAACGTTTAATCTTTTGAAGCCTCAGTTTTCTCCTCTGTAACACAGGATAATACTGCCTATCCTAGAGGGTGCTTGTGAAGAATAAATGATATAATGCACGTAAAACACTCAGCAGAGAGCATGGCAGAGGGTGCTCAGGCAGTAATTGGGAGCTACCGATGTTTTCATTAGTGTAGAGGCAGTGGAGGTATTAGAGGGAATGGTAGTGGTAGTGCATGCTTAAGACCTAGAACCTCTGTTCTTGTTAATTTCATTGGCATCTTTCTCCAAGAGTTTGCACTTCTTTCAGTAAGCATTGTCCATTTCAAAGAATCAGTGATTATTTGGGTGCTTGGAAATAACTCGGAAGACACTAAAGTCATGATCTGAAGCAAGCTCTTAATGGTTGTTGTAGACAGAATGACTGGAAGGTATGTGTGTGTGTGTGTATGGATTTTAAGATAAGTCCTGCAGTTAAGCTTCCAGTTAAATTTCCAGTTTTGGATTCCAGCAGCCAAATGCCTCTCGAACTTTCTCATTTCTTCTCTCCTTTGAATGGCACAGTTGTCCCTTCAGAGGTGATATTGTCATTCTCCTCCTGGTGAAAATGTTCAGAGACCATTAGGCTGCATCTCAGTGAAAGGAAACTGCGGCATAGGATTTCACCTGTGAAGGCTTTTGACATGACGGTGACGCGTCTCTGCAAAGTCGCAGTTTTGTTGGAATAATAGTATTGTGGATCGGATTGTGTGCACTCGAGTTCCACTTGGGTTCAAACCTTGGCTTTGTCACTTATTATCTTTGTGACTTGGGGCATGCTTCTAAATCTTAAAAACACACAAACACAAATCCACGTGTATTTATGTTTTTATTAACTTAATGCAGTGTCTGGCACATTCAAGCAGGAGCTTGTAAAAAATCAATATCTGTGGCATAAATGAACGAATAACCACTGTGACTACATTGGCTCTTCCTTTCTAATGGCATTGCCAAACGTGTTTTTGCAGGTCGTCTTCCTCTCAGGTGCTTGTTGAACCTGCAGCACCCTCTTAGGACTGTCCTCAGTAGTAGCACTCTTCCACTCTTTGAGGGTTGATTCGAGTTTTGGAAACAGTTTTGGTGCCAAGGCTGGTGTAAAACATCAGCCTGTTACAGACCATTTTGGATCAGAAATGCTGTGTGCCTGTAAGGGAGCTCCAGTGAGGTATATTCAGAGCTCTAAGCTGCAGATGCTCTCCAGCACAGCCTCCTAGAGAAACGGGTTGGGATGGGGTCAAACGCGTCTTGATGTGCAGTTCAAGTTTGTTTAAAAAGCAGTCACACTTAAAGTCTCACTCTGGCCTCTGTGCTTTGGAAAGAGGGGGAATGAGATCCTGGCTCTCGGTGAAATGAAAAGCAGAGGGCTGAGATCCCAGGCTGTCAAGTTGGTCCTGGGTTTGAATCCTGCCTCTGTCATGTACTAGCTATAAAACCCAAGCCTTCTTATACTTAAATCATCTACTCTGTAGTTACTTCTTTGGAATTTTTTTTTTTTTTTTTGCGGTACGCGGGCCTCTCACTGTTGTGGCCTCTCCCGCTGCGGAGCACAGGCTCCGGACGCGCAGGCTCAGCGGCCATGGCTCACGGGCCCAGGCGCCCCGCAGCATGTGGGATCTTCGCGGACCAGGGCACGAACCCGTGTCCCCTGCATTGGCAGACGGACTCTCAACCAATGCACCACCAGGGAAGCCCCTCTTTGTAAATTTTTATCCCTCAGGATTGCGGGAAAAAAATGTGCTTGGCACCTAATACTCCATGTTAAGATTCAGGATAATTGGCCCTTTTACCTTATTTCAGTTTCCTTTTCACATACATACAAGGCTCTAACATGCGTTGGCTCCTGAAGTCCTAGAAAATAAATTCACGTGAAGCATTACTGCCTTGGTGCCTTATTGTTTTGATCTTAAAAACAGTACTTAAAAGATGCTGTCTAGACTGGAATAAAGACGCAGACCTACTAGAGAATGGACTTGAGCATATGGGGAGGGGGAAGGGTAAGCTGGGACAAAGTGAGAGAGTGGCGTGGACATATATACACTACCAAAGGTGAAATAGATAGCTAGTGGGAAGCAGCTGCATGGCCCAGGTAGATCAGCTCAGTGCTTTGTGACCGCCTGGAGGGGTGGGAGAGGGAGGGTGGGAGGGAGACACAAGAGGGAGGAGATATGGGGATATATGTATACGTACAGCTGACTCACTTTGTTATAAAGCAGAAACTAACACACCATTGTAAGGCAATCATACTCCAATAAAGATGTTAAAAAAAAAAAAAAGGATGGTGTCTAGAAAGGGCAGTGCCTCATCTAGAGGACTGTGTTTCTAATATTAGCATCTCAGGGATAGTGAGACTGTCATTTGAGGTCAGAGAGGCCACGGGGCCACACCACCTACCACACTGCTACCAGATTCCCCTAGGTTGACAGCAAGGTAAAGAAAGCTTCCTGGAATCTGTTCTCCACTGCTCACCCCCTAGTTAGGTTAGTAGCGAGTACCAATGGCACTTCTGTCAGAGGCGTTATTAAGTAGGGGTGCCCCTAAGAACACTTCATTTCAAACGGATGGCACATTTGTTCTCATAACATGACTTTCAAAAGCAAATTAATTATAAACTGGTTGAGGTTAATTCGGTTTGTCTGGATTGTGTGTTTGCAAGGCCTGGGAGTACATTTGGCACCGCTGCTGGCCCATTTGGATTTTAATGTCTTTGACAAGCCACAGCTTCCTTGGCCTGGGTAAATTGCCTACTGCCACTCTTTCGTTGTACTAGGTTGTGCCAGAGCGATTCTTTAGCTTCCGGGAGGGTCTGCAGCTTGCAGTCCTCACCCCCGCCCCCATTAGCCGCGTATCGATCTGAACGTTTACTGAGAAGCTGGAAACTGCAAGCTGTGCGAGGACACCCTGAGAAAATGATGGTTAATCACCTAGAAAAGTTTAACTATTTTGCATCAGTACAATAATACATAGGCACATAAGACTTTCAGTTCCCCAAACCCAAGAGGTGGTTTAACAATGCCGTGTGAAGTTTAACATCCTGCTATATACGTGTATACGTGTAAAAGGCAGGTTGGAAAAAAATAAGGTAAAATCCCCCCCTCTTGTGCAGAACACTGTGCATATGTTTTCCCTAATTATGGAAAGTGCCTTTTTTTTTTTTTTTTTTTTTTTTTTTTTTTTTAAAGCCCATGCTTTTAGCATGCTTATGAAACTCAGCTGTAAAACCAGGGGTTGAAAATCCGGCAAGGCCACCGGGCTACACTCTCCTTTGACTTTTGAGCTTCTCGATACTTCTAAGCCTCTGCCACTGGCTCATCTACTCCCCCACCATCGTGGAACTCCTCACCCCAGAAGTCTCAAATTATGGTGGACTCAACTGGCAGAGTGGCGGCAGACTAATTAAGGGGAAAGAAGGAAACCTTTGGGTGGTATCTCATCTTCCCAAACTGTGGTTTAAGTCCCACCCCCCCCCCTCTGTATAGTTGGCAGTTTTCTGAGCTCCGGAGATATAGCCTTCCTGGGATTTGAACTTGTGACTCGGGGCACTGACTTTTGTGCAAGAGGCCCAAGCTCTTCAGACCAGACAGGTTAAAAAAGCCCCCTCAGTCTCTGTGTTTCTGCTGCCTCTTCCCAAGCAGGATGGTCTCTGACATTTATTTATCTATGAGGTTTACAAAATCATGGTCTGTCATAATGGTAAATAAAATGTGTTGGAGTTAATATGAAGAAGAAAGGAGCAATTATAACTGCTTAAAACAGTCTTAAAATATACTTAAGCGGAGGTTTGCCACGTAAACACACAATTATAGCAGGAATTTGTGATGGATGCAAGGATATGACGGTCCTAGACCTACTGTTTACTGGTGTAGTTAACAGATGGATAAGTCAACTGATCCCAGCTGTGCAACTTACAAATATAAACTCATGTCTTACTAGTGATGTATGTCTGCAAGTAGCAACGAATTACTTTCTCTTTAACTCTTGACTGTTTGCTGGGGGTGACTCTGTAATATCCACTAGCTTAAAAAATAAAACAAAAGGATTTTTAATGGGTTTCCTCTTTCAGAAGTGGTAACCAAATATCTAGAAAAGGGAACTTTTGTGTAGGAGTTCTTCTAAAGGACAAGTTTAAATCGGTTTACTTTTTTCTTTTACTAAGCCTTATATCCCAAGCCACAGTTTTCAGATATTTGCAGCTAATTAATTCTTAGGGAATCTAATCTGAATTGAATTAATTTTCCCTTTTAGGGCACATGAAGTAACTTTTAGGTAGGAAAAAAAAGGAAAGAACAGCTTTTGTTGAACACAATTCTTGCAACTGAGGCAAAGTAATATTGCCGTTCCTTTCAAATAATGCAATAGCAAAACACCGAATGAAAGCATTGCATTGTATTGTTATATTTGCTGTTTAAATAATTTAGCTGTAAAAAAATCTGAAGGCTGCTTTAGCTGTAATTAATTATTCATTAATGACATGCTAATTGCACAATACCTTTGAATATTTAACAAAATGCAAAAGCCAGGCTCTGAAGTTATGTTTTTAGTGCAAGGAGGGGAAAAATCCTTTAGTCCATCACTGCATCAGGAGGACAAAAAAAGTCCTTTTTCAGATGTGAGGTAAAGTAGTTGTAGTGGCCTACTTTCCATTCTCCATCTCAGTCCCCCTTTGTGCAGGGGAATATAATGTCCTTATCTAGACTTAACAATTGACAGGGTGGTAAATCCCTTGACTTTTGTCCAAATGATTTCTCTACAAAAATGGGTTAATTATCGCCTTTCCCTAGCTTTTTGACTAACAAAAGGCCCTGGATCTCTTTTTTCCTTTCTTTCCTATTTACTGTAAGGAGCCCTTTGAAATGTGATAGTTTAATCGGCAACACCTTCTGGGGGAACACTGAGAAGCCGTCCTGGCTCTTGCCTGGAGCTCAGGTTGCTGTGTGAACATTACCGTGGTTAGGAGATATGACCTTTATTATGCCAAAGCCATCCTGGACTTTCAGGATGAAAAACTCCTGAGTGCTCGGTAGTCGACTTCATTTGTTTCTGCTAATAAAAGCTGGCGGGTTTTTAACAGTGTCTTTTAGTGGGTGGGATGACTAAAGGGCACTGGTGTTGAACTGGCTGAGTTGTGTTTCATTAATTCCCGTGCAAGGCCGGGAGCTTGCATCTTTCTGCGCCCTGTCTCTGTTTCCCGGCTTCAAAGCTCCTCATTGTCTCTGACCTGTAAGTCAAGGATAGTCTTGGTAGTGGATAAGCAGGGAACAGGGACTGGCTTTTTTTTCTTTTTATTTGTCATTATCACCATCTTGGTCCCAATCAGAGCATCCCCGGCCCCCAATTCAGTACAAGGCAGTGAGCTGTGTGGCAGCTTGTCCTTGTGGTTGAGCATATATTTCACGCACTAGGGCCTGCTTACTCAGTGATATTTTGCATTTGACTCCCATTACTATTAATGGCATTTATGAGCGCACATTGGCGGGAAGGAGACCCCACTGAATCTGTGCATTATCAGAGGAATGGGGAATTAGCATAGTCCCCTGTCTGGTCCTTGATGGATTTTACTCTGCCTTGGAAATACTTAGCAATTAAATGAGAAATCACCATTGCAGACATTCACCTGCTAGGAAGAAAAAAGAATGGAGCAAAGAAGGAGGAGCATTCACTCAAGTTGATGCCAAGTTCCTTCTTTTGCTTTGCATTCTCTCGTTTCAGAAATGTTCCATCTGCTAGAAGCCATTGTTCAACATGGCAGTATATAATAGAGTCACTGTTTAGTAAATGCATGGCATCGTAGACCCACCCAGCCAAAAGTATGTCAGGGTCCAAAGTGTTTATGGTCTGTTTGGGAAGTCACAGCCTGCTAAGTGAAAAGTGAAATAATGCAAAAGGGTGTATGATTCAGCACCACATGAATCAAAGAGTCCAGGGATTGCAAAATGGTAAACTGTGCATTTAGTCCAGCCCACAGTCAGATGTGTTTTATTTGACTTATATCTCTTTTTAAGTTTGAACTAATATTCTTAAATTGAGAGATTTATATAAAAATCCAAATTTCCATCTTCTCTCGAAAAGTCGGGAGGTCTAGCAACACAGGGCTTCCATTCCCACAAGGCAGCAGTTGGCTAGAGCTATGTACCCTGGCCTTGCTCGCCTCAACTGGACACCACCTGTGCCTGGTTTCGACTCTGGGATAGGGGGATTCAAGGCGGGAGTGAGGTTGGGTTATAGTGGTCAGGGATGTCTCACTTTTGGATAAACTCGATCAAATTAACCCTACACACTCTCACAGTATTCAGCCATGATGGGACTTCAGATGGTTCACATCACTCATTTGTAGCCTGTTCCTTTCTCGTATTCAAAGATGTCACACCTGAACGGTATCTGCCAGGTCACTGAGGAATTACCTCTGTTGCTTTCTGCATGGTCCTCAGATCAATGCCTGTTTGACCAACATCTGAATTTCTTAGGATACCTTGTGTTTCCTTTTAGATTTCAAAATACCTTTCATTAAGCATCTCCTTTCTGCGAGACACAGGGCTGGGCACCTTTCACATGAATCAGCTCCCTTTTGGTTCCATAAGAACTGGACTACAGCAGATGTTAACGGAAAATATTGGACCACTGTGGTGGAATATTTGCCTGGACTGAAGTTTTGTTGGGAGATGGCTGTGTGAAGAACGGGTTGCTATTATTCACTGACTCTGGACCTTTCGTCTGCCCCGGGTACCTTTTCTTGAGCGCATTCACTAACGATTAATGAGTGAGGTTGTTACATAAAACGTTGCTTCTTCCCAAGTCCTGATGTGAATAACACCCAAGGGAGGTAGGTAGGAGTGCCAGGAGAAGCCAATTGCATGAATGTTAATTAGAGACTTTTGGGCCCGGAAATAGAAAAGCAGCGGTAATCCATTTCTCCTTAGTCTACTGCCTCTGTGAAAGTTAGCCTGAAACCTTTCATTTTACTTAGCAGTATTAGGGAAACATCTGTGACCAGGCACCACCATACACCTCTGGGAATTGCTTAAAAGTGATACAACATTAATCTGTCGAGTGAGAAATACTGCTGTGGGGAGCATGACTTATAAACCATGTGAATACATGAACCCTTTTTCCTCGAGGCTTGGATTGAGCTGGGGAAGGGTGGCTACCAGAAGAGAATTTGTTCTTAGTGTGAATTAGGGGATGAGTATTCAACATGTGACAAATAGAGCATGGGGGTTCTTGGTTAAATACGGGTAGGGTGCATTTGAGTTTGAGCACGTTCATGGTTGGGAGACTCATTCAGTGAACATTTATTGAACACACACGACGGGGAAAGCCTGTATTTGTTGCATACACAGCCATCTGAACCAGAGTCCCACAGTGGCCAGCTGTGTCCAGATTGGGCATGAGTCACGTTTTGTCTTCTGCAAAATTACCTTGTTGAAATGGCCCCTTTCGGGAAGAGCCAGAATATAATTTCTCTCTTGTGATCTATGCTGTTAGTGATGAAAATGCTTTAAAAGAGCAAGAAGAATGCTAAATGGGCACACCATCGCGGTGTAGGAACTATGGTAAAA
Source organism: Lipotes vexillifer (assembly GCF_000442215.2). Taxonomy (NCBI): domain Eukaryota; kingdom Metazoa; phylum Chordata; class Mammalia; order Artiodactyla; family Lipotidae; genus Lipotes; species Lipotes vexillifer. The sequence goes on from NW_006771758.1 coordinate 407,031, forward strand.
CAAAAATTAAATCTGCTCAAATGCTTTTGTGGATTAATAACAGACAAGTGATTATGGATCAAGATATTAATATTCATCCACAAATTGAGGAAGTGTAGGAAAAGGTATAAGAGAGGAGATGTAACTTAACTATTCTCATATACACACAGATGAAATCACAGATGTCTAGTATAAAAAAGGAGGGGCCTTGAAATCCATTGGCATTTCCAGAAAATATTCCATGACCTACTCCTGTTGCAAATGTGCCTTTTACCATTGCAGGGTGATAAAATGCCACGATCCAGCTCCGGAGTACAATTAGGGGCTTGTGTGATACAGCAGGCAAGCCGTTCCATACTTGAGAGTTTTCACTGTATAATTAAAATAAACTGAGGGCAGGAGACAAGAAATGAAGTGAGGGAGGAAGGTCCAGCTGAAGCATATTCAGACATGACATTTTCTGATGTCAATAACCATCAAAGCTTGGCTTCTCTGTCCAGGAAGACAAGAATGTCACATGTCAGTCAAAGGCAGGGCCGCCAAGCGAGCTTGAGACTGAAGGAAGCCACGTAGGGTCCATCTGGCTCTGGCAGAGGTCAGACTGGCCTCCTCTCAGGCTTTAATTGTGCTTTCTTTGTGTCAAGGGTTTCCACATCCAGATTTCTTTCTTTTTTTTTTTTTTTTGAACATCTTTATTGGAGTATGATTGCTTTACAGTGGTGTGTTAGTTTCTGCTGTATAACAAAGTGAATCAGCTATACACATACATATACATATATCCCCATATCTCCTCCCTCTTGCGTCTCCCTCCCACCCTCCCTATCCCACCCCTCTAGGTGCACATCCACATTTCTGATGAGTACTGATGAATACGGAGAGATAGCACGTAGTGCAAAATTTGCTCTTCCCTTTCAAGCTGGGATTCTAGGCCATGCTTAATCCCAGTGGAATAGATAAAAATAACACACCCGAGAAGCAATCTCAGAAAGACTTATATTTTTAAGAGCCATTTTAAGCAGTTTTGGCCCTTATTCAGTATACCTGTGTGATGCCCCTGCTCCAATTGCATACTTCTTTTTTTTTTTTTTTTTTTAAAGCATTCCAATGTACATTCCTCCATGGGGGGCTTTGTTGCTCTATTTATATCTTGTAGTAAACCAACATCCTATTCTTTGACTGAGCAGAAGCTGCCCTTGGTCTGCCCTCAGGCCTCTCCTGACATCACAGAGAGAAGCAGACGTGTGAGAAGAACCCAGATCACCCCGAGCAAAGAAGGGAGTGAGTGACCCACCCTGGAGAATGTCGGGGATGTTTTGACACCACCCTGCATCCTCCATCCTGCCCCCAGCACAGGAGAAACTGGACCGTCTGTTCCCCATGGCAGTCTGTCACTTTTGGCTCCAGAATAGGGCTTAGGAAATACACCTACCCTCCAGGAATGAAGGATTTATTCTTTTATGGATCATTACAAGTTCTTCAGCGTATGCTAATATTTTTCATGTTTCAGTTTTAGAGAAAAATATGGAGAGGGTTAGTGTTTTACAGGCCAAGGTTGGATTTTAGTGGAGTGAGGATGCTTAGCTCTTTAGTGAGGAACTGTTAAAACAAGCTGCTCCACATTGCTGCTGTTCACCCCTCATTTCTACCTGTGAGGGAAATGATTCTCATCCCAAGTCTATTTCAGGTATAGCTTTGCTCTGACATGATTACTCATCCTTACAGTTTCTGTTGGCTGCAATCCGTCTGCTTACCTCCCAAACTCTGGAGTTACTGGTTGCCGTGACATAGATTAGAAAGGACCTTAGTAACTGATGAATTCAAAATACATTTGTCTCTCCTCCTTACACAATTCCATTGCTTAGTGGCTGCCTGGAGTGCTTTTTTGAGGAGTATAGCAAGGAAAGAGTGCTATGATAAAGC
>NW_006771758.1:409033-409930 GCF_000442215.2 Lipotes vexillifer
CTTTCCCTATACAACAATACAGCAGAGTGGAGTGACTGTCAGGTACTTTTTTTTTAATCATTGATTTTACCTAATCTTCTTATTTTCTGTAGATTATGAGAGAGGTGATTCTAAGTGACTTGATGGGCCATGACTTATAGCAGTTGTGCTGTGTAGAACATTCCATTGCTTGCTGCTCCCCGTCCCCCCACCGCCCCATTCCAGGCTGTCTTCTGCCTTCCCTTTCTGCTTTCCGTTTCAGCTGAGATTTCAGGGATGGTTCAGAGTTCTCCCAGGCATACAGGCTGCTGCTTAGAACAGGCATGAGCACGCTCTTAGTAAAATCTACTCAGCTTGCCTCTCCTGATTCTAGAAGCCACATTGATTCTGAAAGTTAGGTAGGAGCTTTTATATTCAGATTCAGTAAAGGACCTGTCCTGTTTAGAAGCCTTTCCATAGGGACAGATCTGATCAGGGTGCCACTTATAACACATAGCACAATTGGAGTTAATGACTTATTTCTGAATTTAATTGTTTTATAGCTGTCTATACATAGATCATAGGCTCCAACAGAGCAGTTTTGTTGTCTCTCTTCATTTCAGTGTCCTCAGAGCCTAGCACAGTGCCTTGTACATAGTGGGTACCCAATAAATACTTGCTAAATGAATTGAACAAAGGGCCATCAGGAAACTTTTGGACTTTGGAGGCCAGCCCTGAAGGATCCCTAAAGACTGTCTAGTTAGGATGATGACTGGCCTGTGTGTCGTTCTGGCCACCCTTTGCATTAATGTCGTAAGATAGGAGATGCAGTTTGTTCAGATGACTGCCCTCGATTCATCTCTGACTCATGATTAGTCATTCTAGTCAGTCACCTAGAACAGTGTTTTCTCCCTCCCTCCCTCCCTCCCTCCCTCCCTC
>NW_006771758.1:410092-444178 GCF_000442215.2 Lipotes vexillifer
CCCTCCCTCTCTCCCTTCCTCCCTCCCTCCCTCCCTCCCTTCCTTCCTTCTTTCCTCCCTCCCTCCCTCTCTCTCTCTGTGTCTCCCTCCCCCTCTCTTTTCTCCTCTTCCCTCCCCTCCCTCCCTCTTCCTCCTTTTCCTTCTTTAAAAATATTCTGGCCCTTTCCTTGCCCTCGCCTTTTCTAACATTCTGATCCAGAGATGTATGGCGTTAGCTTAGATCATTGCAGAGACTTTCTAGACATCCACTGCGCTCAGCATTTCTCCCTTATGGTATATTAAACCACATGGGTGTGTGCTTCCTTAAAGACCTCCTTATCATAACACTCCTCCTTCAGAAACCTTCACTGGTTCCCTATTTCCTTGTATGTGAAATTAAAACCCCTGTTTGAAATTCATGATAACTGGTAATCTGTTCCCATTCACCCAATCCTAGTGTCCACTGAAGCTTAAGAACCACTGTCATTTACTGAGGGCTAACCATGTCTCAGACTCCGTGATAAGTGCCTTTCCCCTGTGGGGTTCTAGGTATTGCTGTTATTCCCAATTCATAAATGAAGTTACTGAGGTTTAAAGACTTTGACTATAGGTGATTCTGTTTCATTAGTCGATTGCCCAAGGTACCACGACTAGTCAGTGGTAGAGCCAGGATTTGAATGCAGGTGGTCTAATTCCAGAGCTAGAGCCCCTGACAGCTAGTTCACGATTGTATGCTTTCTGTACCTTGTATATTACCAGATAGGGGTTTCATAAGTACAGTGACATGTGCTAAATCTGGTGATATCTAAGGACACTGCTTCACAATGCTAAGAAAGCGTTTTACATAGCACAGTATATTTATTTTTTATTTTACAGAACAGAGTTTCTCAGTGCAATCCCTTAAATGATTTATGTGTTAATATCTGAATTTTTACCCACTTCTTCCTTTCTTGTTTTCAATATTGGTAGTAAAAACATATTCCATATTTACAAAATGCGTCTTTTCTCTAATAGTCACATGCTTTTTGTTACCTCGGAAAGTACTAAAGAAAATAGCAGCTGGAAACTATTTTCAAATATACCAAGGTTCCCGGACTCTTAAGGTATCCTTGGATACTTGGGAGGAGAGGCTGAGTTTGAATAATTCAGTGGAAACCCTGGATGATGTATGTGTGCGTGCGTGTGTTTCTGTCCACATCGTATGTGTGTGCGTGTGCCAGGAACAGGAAGAGGACAGAGAGACAAGATGAATGAACAATATTATTAAGCTTTGACTATAGGGGGTTGCTTCATTGGTTGCTTTGTCTTGGAATAGCCAAATTCCTGCCTCAAGAAGTCATTTTTCTAGAAGAGGTTCACTGCATTTGGACACGTTCCTGATGAGACCTATCCAGTCTTGATTGCGTGGATCCAACCCCTCACAAATGTGTGTGTCCGGAATGAGTACCGCCTTCACTCACAGCAAACCTGAGGACTTGGTGCTTGAATGGCTCACAGAGCCCCCATGTACCATATGCTCATCCTTTTCATTTACTGTCCACCCCAGTACAGCTGGTTATAAGCAGCAACAGATGATTGCTTTCACTTTTTTGTTTGTTTGTTTGTGGTGCGCAGGCTTCTTACTGTTGTGGCCTCTCCTATTGGCGGAGCACAGGCTCCGGACGCGCAGGCTCAGCGGCCATGGCTCACGGGCCCAGCCGCTCCGCGGCATGTGGGATCCTCCCGGACCGGGGCACGAACCCGTGTCCCCTGCATCGGCAGGCGGGCTCTCAAGCACTGCGCCACCAGGGAAGCCCCCTGTTTTCACCTTTGTCTCTTCCTGAGGCCAAGAGCTTTACCCTAATGATCTTCAAGGTGGTTGACATTTTCAAATATATTCTGCTCAGACAGACATAACTTCTCACAAGAAACTGTCAGGAGCTATCTCCTGCCCAGACGTTACACAGATGATGATGATAAGAATAATCAGTTTCAACTCACCCACAGGCCGTTCTTTCGCGTGGCGTGGTTTTAGACCAGGGATAGTCCACGGGGAAGAACCCTCGACTGGGGATTCGCTTCCTATTAAAGCCCATCCCCTATCTGACCAGTGGAGGGCAGAAGACTAGCTGTGCGGGGAGAGCCCATCCTATCTCCTGCCCTTATAAAAGGCTGGGAGGAGGGTGCCTTGTTAATAAACAGCCTGTCTTCTTTGTCTCCACAAGAATATTCCAAGAAATGCAACAACCAAATAGCTTAGCAAAATTGTTGAGATCCTGGGCTCTGGAGTTAGACAAACCTAGGTTCACATCTCAGCTCTACCACTTGCCAGCTGTCTGGCCTTGGGGAAGCCGTTTTACCTTTCTAAGCTATGGTTTCTTGGTCTCTCACCTTGGGCTGATAACACTAGTGTGCTTAAATGGCCTAGAATCCTGTAGTTCTGCAAATGGCAGTAGATGCTGTTGTACTTAATACTGCTCTCTAGACTCACCCCCATCTGATGTGGGACCTCTCATTCTCTGGCAAATCCTACCCTTTTGGTTTCAGCAGGTGCATGGGCTGAGTAAACATCCTCCTTGGGCACAGTCTCCAAGTCATCGTCTCCTCTCCCAGGTGAAGCAGGTTGCAGGTGCCATTGCTACACCCCTCTTTAGCTAGTTGCTTTGTGGTTCTCTCACCAGCAGAGGCTGAGGCTGACAATTCTGCTAAATAGAAGTGGGGGCAAGGGAAGCCCTCCCAGGATGCACCAGGGCAAGCTCAGCCATGCAGCTTCCCACCAGCTAAATGAGACAGCAGGGCTGGGGTTGGAAGGGGCCTAACAAAACCCCTGGGCACAGCCCTTAGTGAGGAGAGCCATAAGAGGGCATGCAAGTGTATTTCCTGCGACTATTTCCGAATTCTGAAATAGAATGTTCGGACTCCATAATCCAGGGCTTTTGTTAGTTTGGTCGCTGTATTCCTGTATGGGATCCTGGGGTCCACAGATCTAAGAAGGATGGTCTCAAGCACCGCCACCAGGGAAGCCCCCTGTTTTCACCTTTGTCTCTTCCTGAGGCCAAGAGCTTTACCCTAATGATCTTCAAGGTGGTTGACATTTTCAAATATATTCTGCTCAGACAGACATAACTTCTCACAAGAAACTGTCAGGAGCTATCTCCTGCCCAGACGTTACACAGATGATGATGATAATAATAATCAGTTTCAACTCATCCACAGGCCGTTCTTTCGTCTGGCGTGGTTTTAGACCAGGGATAGTCCACGGGGAAGAACCCTCGACTGGGGATTCGCTTCCTATTAAAGCCCATCCCCTATCTGACCAGTGGAGGGCAGAAGACTAGCTGTGCGGGGAGAGCCCATCCTATCTCCTGCCCTTATAAAAGGCTGGGAGGAGGGTGCCTTGTTAATAAACAGCCTGTCTTCTTTGTCTCCACAAGAATATTCCAAGAAATGCAACAACCAAATAGCTTAGCAAAATTGTTGAGATCCTGGGCTCTGGAGTTAGACAAACCTAGGTTCACATCTCAGCTCTACCACTTGCCAGCTGTCTGGCCTTGGGGAAGCCGTTTTACCTTTCTAAGCTATGGTTTCTTGGTCTCTCACCTTGGGCTGATAACACTAGTGTGCTTAAATGGCCTAGAATCCTGTAGTTCTGCAAATGGCAGTAGATGCTGTTGTACTTAATACTGCTCTCTAGACTCACCCCCATCTGATGTGGGACCTCTCATTCTCTGGCAAATCCTACCCTTTTGGTTTCAGCAGGTGCATGGGCTGAGTAAACATCCTCCTTGGGCACAGTCTCCAAGTCATCGTCTCCTCTCCCAGGTGAAGCAGGTTGCAGGTGCCATTGCTACACCCCTCTTTAGCTAGTTGCTTTGTGGTTCTCTCACCAGCAGAGGCTGAGGCTGACAATTCTGCTAAATAGAAGTGGGGGCAAGGGAAGCCCTCCCAGGATGCACCAGGGCAAGCTCAGCCATGCAGCTTCCCACCAGCTAAATGAGACAGCAGGGCTGGGGTTGGAAGGGGCCTAACAAAACCCCTGGGCACAGCCCTTAGTGAGGAGAGCCATAAGAGGGCATGCAAGTGTATTTCCTGCGACTATTTCCGAATTCTGAAATAGAATGTTCGGACTCCATAATCCAGGGCTTTTGTTAGTTTGGTCGCTGTATTCCTGTATGGGATCCTGGGGTCCACAGATCTAAGAAGGATGGATTTCCTCATGGCAGTTGGGTAGACAATTTCTGAGGCAAGGGGCCATTTCATAGCCTCCCAGCTCCCCTGGGGAAGGCAGATGTAGTTGGCCCTCCGAGCATACTGACTGCTCACACTGGTAGGTTGCTTAAAAAATGGCAGACTACAGGTTTCCTTACAAATTATAGCTCAAACGTCCACTTCCTACCAAGTCATACCACAGAGCAAAGTCTGATTGTGTCACTCCCTTGTGTACGTAATAAAGTCTAAACTTGATATTCAAGAGACTTTGTGATCAAGATGGCTTCCTTACAGTTGAATTTCAGTTGAATTCTCTTCTTGAGCCAGTGGTGCTAGAGATTTTCAGCTTCTGTGCCTTTGCTTACTCTGGTCTTTCTATCTAGTATTACCCGCTTTCTGGGTCATCTCCGCATCTCACGGTCTACCAGCCTGTTCTAGGAAGTCTTCCCAACTCCATTTCCCCAACCCAGCTGGAAATGTGTGTCCTGCCTCTGAATTTCCACAGCACTAAGTCTGACGGCCACTTTCACCTTTGTACCTTGGGTATAGATTATTTATATGTGTATCTTCTCTCCCTGCCTAGTCCGTAAGTCCTTGAGGATGAGTTTCTATTCATCTTTGCATTTTCCAGAAGACCCAGCCCTTGTCCTGTGTATGTTAAACACTCAGGTATGCACTGAATCTGTGAGGAGCACAAAGTACCCATGGACCCCTTTTAATGTGGTGCTTCTTGATTCATTTACCCTGTGTGCCAGGTCTCAAAGTTACAGCAGCGTATGATATGGCCATAGCTCCTGTCCTCTTGTGGACTGGTGGGCAAGTAGGACAAGTTAACACACGTTGTATTAAGTGATTCCACAGAGATAAGTCTGGCATGCCTCAGATGCTGATCGGAGGGGCCCTAGCCCACCCTGTGCCGGATCAGGAAAGACTTCCCAAGGCTAACATTTAAGGCTACGTCCTGAAGGAGGAGGATCAGAGCAATGATGTGGATTGAATGTCCCCCTCCCCAGTTTGCATGTTGAAGCCTTAACTCCCAGGATGATGGTACTAGAAAGTGGGACCTTTGGGAGGTGATTGGGTTTAGATGAGGTCATGAGGATAGAGCCCCCATGACGGGATTAGTGCCTTTATAAAAAGGGGACCAGGGACCAGAGTGTGCTCTTCTCCTACGTGAGGATAAACAAGAATGAAGCGAGGTAGTCTGCAGACCAGGAAGGGGGCTCTCGCCGGGACCTGACCGTGCCGCACCCTGACCTTGGCCCTTCCAGCCTCCAGAACGGTGAGGGATACATTTCTGTTGTTTAAGCCCCCTTAAACTGTGGTATTGTGTTATGGCAGCCTGAGCACATGAATATAGTAATGAAAGTGGGCAGAGCATGAGAGTGTTTGGGAGCAGCAGGGACAAGTCCTAGAGGAGGAGGGGACACAGGTAGTTTGAGAAACCCTAACAGGGGTACGATGCTGGCGTGGAGGGGCGTAGAAGGTCTGCAGAGGTTGTCGTGGGCACTGCCACCCATGTTAGAAATGGTGGACTCTCCTCTGAAAGCGAAAGGGAACCATTTAATCGATTCAGAGAATATATTAAAATATCTCAATTTTATATCGGCCCCTCAGGATCCCACAGTAGGGATAAAGAGCGCCTTTTGAGTTGAAAGGGTCTCATACAAAATAAAACAAAAAGATCCCAGTTCCAGGAGCCAAGACTAAGGCACTTGAGCCAGAGAGAAAATTCCTCCTGCAGAGCTACGTTTTGCCTTCAAGTGGGAACGCGCCGAGCCCACGGCGAGACATTATCCTCACGGCTCTCGCTGGTAGCAAGGAGCCGTGGAGGGTCTCTTGAAGTGAATGGGAATGCTTCTTGAGTGGCGTATTGAGAAAGCACAATGGCCGGGGGTGTGGGGGGGTGGGCGGTGGCAGTGCTCTCAGCTTTCACAGGTGGGTGCCTGATGAAATACATCTTGACGTGCCGTTGAAGTGCGGAGCCTGCGGCCCCGTGAGGTCACCTGTGCCACCCCCCGCGTGGGCAGATTGTTCCTCACTGTCTTTCTCTGCTGTTTGTCCAGAGGCTTTATGCACCTCAAGCGATGGGGCTTCCACCGCCTCCCTTGGGAAGCTGTTCCGCACTCGGATTGAGCCTGCTTGTAAGAAGGTTGCCCTGATCTGCAGCCCAAGTTTTCCTTTCTGTAATTACATCCCATCCCTCTCTGCTCTACCCCTCCGCGTGACCCCGAGCAATTCTTTCTCTTCATCGGTGTGCCTACACCCTTGCTCGGGGAGAGTATTTGATCCTTGGTCCTTTGTGTCCTCCCTGAGCTTTGCTTATTCCTGGCTGGTGCTGCGGGAACCCTTATAAGTAGCTCCTGCTGCAGTTCTCTTTAATCCTTGTGGCTTCCCTTCTTTTATTTCTGTCCAGTTTGCCTATTTCTTTCAGGGTACTGAAGAGCCCAGAATGAATCCTAGGCTTCCTAACAGTAGTATTTATTAATCTTTCATATGGCAGACTTTCTCAATGATGCTAAACTGGGCTGGGTGGAATGTAAAAATCATTTAGAAAGACAGAGCTGGTGTGAACCCCCTATGATAGGACTCCGGGCACTTCAAAGAAAAATGAATTTGACTCTAGGGACCAGCCCCCCACCCAAACCTCAGTCCTCTGATACTCATACACCTGCACTTCATTGTACTATTGAGGGCAGAGAGGGTGTGAATTTAAGCCACGGAGGGACGGGAATGACCCTCCCCAACAAGTCTCACTAAATCCGGCCTATTCTCCAAGGCCAAGCTTTCGGGTTCGCTACTCTACCGCCCCTTCTTTGATCACACTGACCCCCACTTCGGTACGACCAGATAACAGTAATCAGTCCTTCCTGTGAATTTCTGTGGCACTTTTGTAATGCTTACTTCTGTGGCATTTTCTGTTCTCTATTTTGTTCATATATCCACTCAGCAAACATTTGTCTAGCACATTCTCTGTTCTTGCTGTTATGGCTCATGCTGGGGGAAATGGAAGGCCAACAAGATTAAAACCGGGAGACAGAATTCTTGCCCTCAGGGAGCTTCCCGTGCAAAGGAGGAAGCCAGTGCACAGCCACAGACAGATGCTGGATGGAGTTGGGCTGGGAGGACTGTGGAGCGGGAGGGATGCGGAATAGATTTCCCTTCCCATCGTGGATCGTGAGTTCATGCATGTGGGAAGGATCACTGTCCGCTGCATCTGGGTGCCCTTCACGATGCCCAGCACGTGCCTTCAACCTAGTAGGTGCCTAGGAATACCTGTGTGGAGCATTGAGACATGCCAGGCAGTGTGCTGAGCACTTTTTATGTGTATCTCATGAACTCATAAACAACTTTAGTTACTTTTATGATTTCCATTTACCAAGGAGGAAACCAAGTCTCAAGGATACAAAGCAACTCACTGGAAGTCCCACAGGTGGTGAGTAGTGGAGCTGAGGTTGCATTGAGATGCTTCATCTCCAGTGTTCATTCTCCTGTCTGCTGTGTTGTGTATACTGATCAGCCATTCATGCCTGGCTGAGATGGGAAACCGAGGCAGGAAAGATGTTCATGAGGGAGGGAATACAAAACCATTTTCCTTTTATGCCTGATATCATCCCTGTGCTGGTGCTGACAAACAGCAAGAATGGGATCAGCTAGGCATTTTGTACAGTCAGGCACCTTGGGAGCACACACAGATATTTATTTATCATTGGCGGTGTCAGGCAGAGGATGGAAAACCAAGCTTCTCCTTTTTTTTTTTTTTTAAAGAATCCAGTAGTATCATGTACATTCAGCCAGTCCATCTACTAGACCAAATCCTACTAGGGGACAGAGGAAAACGGCCATCGAGTGGAAAGATAGCCGAATAAAAATGGAACATGAGTCATCTGCATATTTGGAAAACCTCTGGGTATTTAGCAGATTTTTGGTATCATGTTGATATTGTCCTGTGTACTCAGCACATAGTAGGTGTTCATTACACATTTGTTTAAATGAATACATGGCCATCACTTCTGTTCTGGTATATTTTATACTTTCTGGGGTGAGAGTTATTCTGTTGTTCAAGTGTGATCCAACCAAGCAATGGCTAATTATAGTGATGGGATAGCATGGTCATTTTTAATGGAGTCACTAAAGGGAAGAAAACTATAGTGTTATTTTGCCTTTTTGTATATGCTGCCCCCTTATTAAAAGACTTTCAGGGGGATAGATTGAGTTTTTCTCCTGCTTACTCTTTTTTGTCTGTGTGTGTGTGTTGTGTGTGTGTGTGTGTGTGTGTGTGTGTGTGTGTGTGTGTGTGTGTGGGGCTGGCTGCAGCAAGAACCTGCAGCAGTGAATGTTGGTTGTTCTACTAGCTGGCCGGGTTCACTAATGCTAATCTGGGAGTGGACAGCAGCACCTGTGCCTGTGGTTCTTGGGAGGCTCAGTGGGCAAGTGGGGTGGCCGTGCTGCAGCAAGCACATTTGTGTCATGTCTCTGGAATGTTCCTCAGCTCCTTGGTGCCCATGGCCTGTGTTCTCTGAGTTCACCTTAACTGGGCCCTTGGAGCACAGCCTCTGACCAGCTGCTGCCTCCAAGATCCCTCTGGCAAATCCCTTCTTCTCATCTTCTCTTGGTCAGAGGAGTAGGATTAGGGTCAGGGAGCCAGATGAAGGGCATGTGCCTGCCCATCACCTCCTTAGAGGCCAGACAAAAACTGGGCCCATCATTTCTCAAGATGAACACAAGTGTCCACTTTCCTTTTTAATAGACTTTCAACCGTTATAGATTAAAAATATATAGTGTAGCCATTAGTAGCTCAATCTGGAGCCAGCCTTCCGGGGTTTCACCTTAGTTCTATCACTTTCTTGATGAGTCTTGGCCAAATTAATCTCTGTGAGGCTGCTTCCTCTTCTGTAAAATGGGGATAATAATAGCATCTACCTTGTAGACTTGTGAATACAGTCATATACGTAATGCATTTAGCGCAGGACCAGGGTATTAGTGTTACTTCTGCTTCTTTGGCAATGACATTTAGTGGATACTGTGTGCCAGGCACTGCACTGAACCCTCCACGTGCATTATGTCCTTTGATCTTCATAACAGCCTACTAAGGATACTGGGGCTCTGAGAGATTAAATAACTTGCAGGGGTTCGAATTCAAGTATGACGCCTACATCTGCATTCTTGCCGAGTGTTTGACACTGCCCATTGCAAGGCCTGGGCATTTGAACGGCTTGTTTGAACTGTGGAAGACCTTTGAACTTGAGAGTTGGGGAAAGAGGAAGGGAGAGTCCCAGATTTTTCACCCCAGAAGCTTCTATTTTCCTCCGTCTTCCGAATAACCTCCCCTCCTAACTCTACAGAGTAACATTCATCTAGCTTCCAGGTAACTTTGAGCATCTAATCCAGTCTGGCAATGGGGAGGTTGCTCTTGTGTGTGAGCGTGCGCGCGTGCGTGTGAGTGTGTGCGTGTGTGTGCGTGCGTGTGTGTGTAGTATTGCGCTGCATCGCAGAGGTTGAATGAAGGAAGGAAGGAGCCAGCGTGCCCGTAAATGACACACGGCTCTAAAGTGTGAGTCATCTTCCATGAGCATTCAGGAGGGTCTGTGTCATCGCCACTGCTTGGTAATTATACGGCACATGCACTCATACTCCCAGCTCACTTGCATTCTCATTTACTTATATGTGTGTGGGATGTGGTGAAGATGTCCTGTGACTCCATAGTCTGTTTTCATCTGTAGTTTAGACACTAAACAAGGGCGAGGTTTGTTTTTCTGTGATCCAATAAAAGAGCAAAACACAAAAAGAGTCATTAAAATGTTGTGATGTTACTACAGATCGTCATTCTGTGTCAGTGTAAAGCAGAGCAGGTGCTTGTTACAAGGTCTGTTCTTCAGATGTATTCACTCAGGTTCTTTCCTTTTGGGGTATGAGCAGATCCAATTTATTTGTTTTGGTGTGTTTAATTCACAGTGAACCAAAAACACCCAAAAAGGTGTCAAGCACCTACTGTTTCTCCAGCTCTATGTTAGGTTACTTAACTTTTCAACCCCCTTTGAGAAAAGCCAGGAACAGTTTAGAATTCATTGGCTCAGAGAGGTTCCATCACTTTCTGAAAGTAATGGGTAAGCAACAGGATAAAGTTGCAAACCTGGGTCTCTTTATTTTCAGCTCTCTTTCCTCTTCCTCGCGGCTCTGAAAAGGTTAAAACAAACAACAAACAAACAATCCATGAATCCTTTGATGAAGAGTTTACATTTATTTTATTTACTCTCCAGTTGGGAGAAATCTGTGTTATTTTCTGAGCATCTCCCAAACCCACATAAATCCAGTTGGGTTAAGAATGTGACTGGGAAATGTTCGGCAAACAATATATCGATCTCCTCATCTCCAGCTGACAAGGTAGCTTGTTGTGCACTTCTTTCCCTGTCTTCATTTTTGTTGTAATTATGTCATCCTTCAGAAGGATGATGCTTGCCTATTGTGGTAAAATTTCACCTTGTAGCTGGATTCTCCCCGCTTTTCTCTAGTGGAAAATATTTTCAAACGTTCCTTTGGGAAACAGTCTCAGTAAAATAATTTAATTGGACATCAAAACATTTTCCCATCTGTGGCTTGAATTTTTATTTTTCAAAATTTAAATAATATACAATGTGTATTGATATATATATATATATATATATATATATATATAAAATAGACAGTTTCTCACTGATTTAGGTAAACAACAACAACAGCACAGCCAAAAAATAAGCCTTGGCCACACGTGTCCTTAGCCCAGTGCAAACTTCTTTAACCTAACTGGAGAGTGGCTTCAGAAGTTCCGAGGAATCAGAGACAAGAGTGTCCATCATCGGTAATAATGTATAATGGAAAAGAATCTGAAAAAAAGTGTGTGTGTGTGTGTGTGTGTGTGTGTGTATGTATACACATATACTTTAAGATATATATATATATATATATATATATATATATATATGAATCACTTCGTTGTACACTTGAAACTAACACGACATTGTAAATCGATTCTACCTCAATTAAAAAGAAAAGGGAAAAAAAAAAGTGTCCATCACTGTAAGAGGAGTAAATGAAACCTTTAAGGAAAATATCCGCTCATGAGGATCCCAGATAGTTCTGTCAAACAATTTAGGACTTCAGATCTTGCAGTCTTCCCTCGTACAAATCTGTAGGACACTTTATACAAATGGAGACTACTACTCTGGTTATAAAATGTGAAGGCATCTTTTAAAGGCCTGTTACTGGGAGTGCTGTACTGAGAGTCTCATAATAGTAGTTCCCAGCATTTCAGTATTCTCTGAGCTTCCTGGGGCTGAACAGTTATGCAGTTAATGGAGAAAAAAGTATTTAGACTGATTGTGTCATAAATTATATAAAGCTATAATTTATATAATAAACTATATAAAATTCCTAATACCATGGGTGCATTCTGAAAAAGATTATCGAATTCTACTTTTAATATGTTTAAATGGCTAATTTTTTACAAAGTATACAAAGTATAAAGACAAACATTCAAATTGCTTTTCATTCTGTTTTCCAGAGTTAACCGTTGTTTGCACTTTGGTATTTATTTTCTACTCGTGGTTTTTTTTTTTTTTGCGGTATGCGGGGCCTCTCACCATTGCGGCCTCTCCCGTTGCGGAGCACAGGCTCCGGACGCGCAGGCTCAGCGGCCATGGCTCACGGGCCCAGCCGCTCCGCGGCATGTGGGATCCTCCCGGACCGGGGCACGAACCCATGTCCCCTGCATCGGCAGGCGGACCCTCAACCACTGCGCCACCAGGGAAGCCCTCTACTCGTTTTTAATGCTTATATAAATAAATGTATTGAAATCTGTAAATATGAGCACATACCATATATATAATGCCTAACGCCTTTAGCCCTCTTCTTTGTGGTGGTTATATTTATTAAGATGTGTTCCTTGAACATGTTTTTTAATGACTGCATAGTATTACATCATGTGGATATATCATCATTTATTTAACCAATCTGCCAAAGTTAGACATTTAAGATTTTAATTTTTCATTATTATAAATAGTGCTTTGATGAGCGTCTCTGATTTCCTTATGATAGATTCCTAGGAGTGCGATTATGGGATCAAGGGATGTGAATGTTTTTAAACTCTAGATGCGATACCAGAGTGCTTTCCAGAGAGGCCTTGCTGGCTGATACTGCCCCCCACCCATCCTGGGAGAAAGTGCTCGCCCACCACACCCTCACTGGTGCTGAATACTAACATTTATTTACATCTTTGCTGTTCTTTTGAGGAGCATCTGGGTGATTGCTAAAGTTAGGGTGGAGAAACCACAAAGAGAAACAGAAGTTTAAATTCCAGACAATAAACCCAAGTTGGCAAAGGCATTCTGGTTCTTCTAGAAACATCCTTCCCTTAATTCAAAGATGAGGATCTCCTGCTTCTAAGAAGCTGCCTCAACACTTCCCAGCCTCCTGGAGTATTAGGTGCCCCTCAGCCTCTCGATGTATGTTCTCGTGTTTCATTAATGCACAGTAGATAGGGATTTAGAGCTTTCACCACCTTGTTAATACTTCTGAGCCATTCTAATGTTCTTCCTATGCTCAACCCTCCAATAAAAAGCTGCTGACCTCTTGTACTTTCATGTCATACAGAGCATTTTGAGCTTCCTCTGCAGCTAACTGGTTGAAAAATGGCAAATTAAGTCAGAGTTTGATTTGCTCCACAGTACTGAATATTTAATTTTCCTGAGATGTTTTAGGGAATTGGTTAATAATTTTGGTGGAGACAGTCTTTGAGACATTCCATGAGGCCACCTAATCCAGCCTCCTGCCCCAGAATCAAACCAGCCCAAACCAGGGATACACTGAGGAAGGAAAAAGCAAATTTAATTTCTCAGTCACAGTAGTTAAAAAGTATCTTGAAAAAGTCTACCAAACTTCTCTCTGTCCCGATCTGTGGCTGGGGAGCCAGTTTAAAAAAAAAAAAAAAAAAAAGAGATGGCTTCATTCACTCCCATAAGTAGTTACGACAGCTAGAGACTGATCAAGCCTCTCTCTCCATCAGCACGCGTCACTGGGCTGAAGAAAAACAAAGAAGCCGGCCCATCTTCCCTAGGGATTGCCCGTCCACACCAGGGATGGGCCACAGCTCAAGCTTGATTTTTAAATGTTCTGCTTCTGAATCAAAAACAGTCTGGCTCATACAAGATCACCTGTTAAAGCTTCTCGGCGTTATGACATGTGTACACTTTCTTCTTCTCTGCTTTCAAAAAGCTGGCCGGGGGGCGGAGGGGGGCCCTCTTGGCTAGCTGCCCTTCCCCCCTGCAGCACGCGGTCACGGACTAGAGGAGGTCACCCAGGCTGCCGGGTGAGCACGCATCCGCTGCAGCCGGACAGGCTTCGCGGCTTTTTGATGTTCCCGCTTTCTTTCCTCTAACAGCCCAAGTGCTTTTCCAGAAAGTACAGTAGTTAAGAAGAATCTCAAGCATGTGCATTGAATTTTGAGAAGGAACAGCAGAAGGGCTAAAGCAACCAAAAAAAAAAAAAAAAAAAAAAAAAAAAAGTGCAGAGTCTGTTTAGTTTGCTGTGAATTAGCAGCACTGTGGTGAAAGAATCGTTACTGCTCTAAGTTAGGAAACTTGGTGGGTCAGAATGGGTTTCCTTTGGCATTAAAAAACTCTAGACATGGAAAGCTTTGTGTAGGAGGTAATCACTGTAGTCTAAATCCATGTAAGATGTGAAACTTGCTACCTTGATGAAGGGTTTGTCATTTGTGCCAATCTCATTAAAAGAGAAACAGAAACCTTGTAGCACTTTTAAATTTGTGCAAGATATGAAAATGGGCTATTAATTGAGTAACTTAAGAAAATCAAGAGGGAGTATTTGGAACTGCAGAGGTGGTATAGCTTGGTGAGAAGAAAAGGAACAGGGATTATGCCTGCCTGCCTGCTCTTCCTCTGACCTGGGCTGAGTTACTTTGCTAATGTTCCCTATCTGTAGAATGGAGTCATTTTATTGCTTCCCCCTTTAGACCTCTCAGAAATGTGAAAAATCATTTTCAGTTTTTAGGAAGCATGGAAATTCACAACGTGATAATTAATTTCCCGAAGTGGGTCGTACAACCAAATTGTACTTGGGAGGCTGAAACCATTTTAGAGGAAGAAGTCACCAAAACGTCCTCATCCTTTTTCACATCAAATATGCTGAATGACCCAGCGGCACAGCCTCTGCTGTGGGTGGTGGGGCTACTGAGGCAGCCAGCCACGAGGCGGGCAGCTCCGTGCTGGCAGAGCAGCAGCATCAGTGACACAGTGGCCAGACTCAGAGGAACATCTTTTCACCCCTCATCGCTCCCTTTGATTCCAGCTTTCCTTGGTTAGTCATTTGCATGCTCATTTTTCTTCTGTTTCTCCCTGGGCGGGGTCTGTTAATGACTAAAGAGGGGAGACTGAAAAAGAAAGAAAACAAGTCAGAGTGAGTCTTGCTTGCTAAAGTTTTGTTTTAGGTCCAGTCATTTTAATTGGCAGCAAAAGAGAAAAAACATGCAACAGATACACCTAACTTGCATTTCTAACACTCAAAAGTACAGTGCTTATGGTAATGAATTTTATCTATTACGAGGGAAAACAATCACCTTTGATGACATTATAGAGTAAACACATTTAACAGCATGCTGAATTGCTGAAGTGTCATTTTCAACGACCTCATTAGTGTCACTTAATTAAAACTTCCTGCTCTTGACTTTGATGCTGGCACAGGCAAAAACACAGAGGGATTTGAACAAACAACAACAAAAAAGGGTGGGGGGGGGGTGCATTTTCTAATGATAAATCGCAGAGGTTGCTAATGAAAGCACATTATGTACCTTTTTCCTGCAACTCCGATAAAATAATATGAAACACACAGCACCTTTGCATCAAACAAATTAATCAGCTGTCAGCAGATTTGCCTTATAATAATCTCTTGCACTTATTGATCATTTAAAAAAAGGGGGGGCTTTTTTTTTTCTCTGTACACAAGCATTAGGTTGGTGATAATTAAAGCTTCAGCTTCAGAAATGCCATAATAACCGTTAATTAGCAGGATGCTATTTTCAACATAATTTGCTAATTAGGCAGTGAGCTGGTATAGTGTATATACCTAATTATGAAGGGTCTTGTGCTGTAGACACATGTGACTGGAGTGTAAATGACACCATTATAGGGATCCTAGCGAATGTTTTGAAAATATAGTTTGTTCAGAGTGCTTAGCTCTTTGGAGGCTTCTTAGTACAGGGAATATTACCCTTGGCTGTTCTGCATGAGATTTAGAAGAAGAAACATTATATAGAAATATACCATCTCTTTTATCTAGACAGTGGACAGACAGGATTACTAATTCTAAAGGGGCTTTGTTGCCTAGTGCCTAATGCAAGGGCTGATAATTTAGGCACTGGAGTTGTGCTTTCTCTACCAGTAGAGAATTATTCTCTATTTGTCTGCCACACACAATTCATCTGTGCACCAATATGCTGTAAATCTTATAATAATACTATATGCCTACTGTACCTTGATTTTTCTGCCACAGGCTGATAACCTAAAACATGTATTTCTCTGCCTCTTGGTCTCCTCTCCCTCCTGTGTTTCCCTCTGTCATAAAGAAAACCTAGACTTTTCAAAAATGTATGTTTTTTTTTTCCTACCTGGATTTTCTCCAGCCCATTTCCTAACGGTCTTGGATTAAAATTTTTTTTTTTTTTAAAGAGAGGAATGATAAAGTATGAAAAGTAAGGATGAGCTAGGATGCAAAAGCCTCAAATTATATGCATATTAGTTATATTTATGAGTTTAAATTTGGCTTTTCAGCAGAGCATAAGCAGAGTGAGATCATTTGCAGATATATAAACTGGCTTCCTGGATCATAATAGCTGATTTCTTTCAAATGTTTTACCTTGTTTCAAATAAAACTATATTTCTTTATTCCCTTTAAACGAAATGAACGCTTAATTCAATAATAAATGAGCTTCAGAGCAGCACAAGAGTCACTTAACTTAAATCTTTTTGTAGAGGTTCCCACTTAAGCAGCTTGAAAGACAGTAAATCATTCTGGAGAACGGACATCCCAATTTCATTGCCGCGCTGTGGAGAGCTGAATTAATGGCCTTTTCTTTAGAATGTATGGATGCGCTTTCCAGCTGCTGAGCCTGACAGTGTTATAGCTCAATTAATGTGATTTTGATGTAATTGCAGATAGGGAACGTCGTGCCAAAAAAATGATCCTTTTTCCCAAGAATTACATTTTATCATCCAGATGTGAAGAGGAGAGCTTTGAGGCTGAATATACGTAACAGGGACTCTATTTTTATTTTTAAATAATAGATCTCTGAAGGATGGAGGGAATAATGTCAACAGAGTTATTTGTCGAGCACTTACTGTGTGTCCTGCAGTGTGCTAAAGACTTTACTCCAACATATCATTTAACTTCCTGTGAGGCAGGCCCTATTGGCATCCCCATTTTACAGATGAGAAAAGTGAGTCAAAGAGAGATCAAGCTAGCAAGGGGCAGACCTAGGGTTTCAACCCCTGTATGTCAACATCCTGAGATCTTAATTAACCACTATGTGGGTTGCCTCTGTAAACTGTCATCAGAGGCCTCTGGCAGAATATGGTGGGAATCTATGAATGTTGAAATGCTTAGACTCGCTTCCCAGAACATCACAATATAGTGTGTGAGAAATAGGTTTTAGTCAGGCTGCCTGGGTACGAAGCCAAGATCTGCACTTTTCTAGTTGTGTTTGACTTTAGGCAAGCTATTCAAATCCTCTGAGCCTGAGTCTCCACAACTGTAAAGAGAGAATGATAATGGAGAGACTCTCATATAATTTGTCAGAAGAATTAAATGAGAGACTGTGTACAAAGTGCTTAGAACTGTGCCTGGAACATAGTAAGTGATCAGTAAGTGATAGCCGTGCTGACTGTTAGCTCAGTGCAAGCCAGCAGGGTCATCTGTCTCGTCCAGTGCAATTTGCTTTGCCTCATCTTATCTATTGGGTGCAGGCTGCCTCTGGGAACGTGGCTGCTGCCAGTGTTTTCTGGGAAGAACCCAGAATGGCATTTAGCTTAATATGGGCTGTGCCTGTTATTGAGGTAAGAAGCCATTGCTTTCTTGTTTGGAAGCCATTTTAATTCCTGTGTTATTAGAATGGTTAGTGATGCTAACTCAGAAAATGACTAGCTGGGTACCAGTTGGTGTATATAGCGTTACTCTTCAGCCCAAGCTCAGCTGACATCCACGAGGAAAGCACTGCTTGAAGGCACCATTTGGGACTCTAGGAGACAGAAAGAAGAACAAAATGATGGATTTGTGAACTAAAACAAATTCAGGAAACCTGTTGAGTTCACTATAGGAAATCCAGTTAAGAAAATAGCACCGAGAATGACGATGACGATGATGATGTCATTGATGGTAACTGACATGTTATGAGTACTTACTATTTGCCAGACACTGCAAAATTATCCCATTCACTGCTGCTCCCAGTATCTCTACAGATAAGAACTAGTGGATCCCTATTTACAGTGGACGAGGATGATAGATCAAAGAAGTTAAGTAAGTTGCCCAAGGTAGTGTAGCTGTAAATCTTTGTCTCCATCCTCTCACCTCAGCCACTGACCTCTACCGCATAGATGGAGAGTAGCCTCCTGAAATCAACCCTGAGGTCTGGGTGGAGGGAGGCATGAAGAGATCTGGGTGACTTTTACTTCTCATTGTTTCTTGAATCAACAAAGAAGGCCCGCTTACCCACGAGCTCATCTCTTTGTAAATAATAATGTCCTCTATTGGTGGTTGTACTGATTGAGTTGCAATTAATAAATTACTCAAGTCTCTATGGCCGAATTTGTTAAACAATCTATTATACACAAATAATGTACAATAAATTCTGGGCATTTTCATTGCTATGGGTCAGTAATTTAACTATGGTTAGCTATTTCTAATAATACACAGTGTTGGAGCACTTTCATATAATAATACTAATTTGTATGGTGATGTCATTATTTCTTACTGTTATCTTCAGAATCAACATGTAAAGATTAATATTAAATTTCGACAGCACATAGATACACTTATGTGACAGAAAGCACCATCATTTGCTCATAGGTGGACCTGAATAAAAATGAGTTGAGTCCGTGGTATAATTGTCGAAATACAGACAATATGCATAGGTAGGCTTCATTATTTTTGCTGAAAGATAGTTCTGGAGAGGATTCTTTTTATTGTTGGAAACGTAACTCATATATTAGAGGCACATTTTAATGGTGGAAGTGTAAATACAATGTATCAAATAAGTACTATTTACTTTCATGATTTCGCTTTCTAGTAAGCCTCCAAGTTGGAGGCTTACTGAGTGAAATTCCTTTTGTACCACCTGGATCTGTTTTCTTATTTCTCTATCCCACCAAACTTAGTTCCTGGACAGGTGAGTACTGGGAACAGCATCTTGGCCTGTGCCTGCTCACATGTAGTAACATACTGATTCCCTTCTATGAGCACCATTATCTCCTGCTTTGCAAACAGTGGGATCATTAATTAGTAATGAAGTTGCAAGTAATACCCTCTCATCTCCACCCACCACACCCTCATCAAATAACAATAGTTTAAGGTAGAATTTTTTTTGTTTTCTCCTGTCTAAGAAGTCTGGAGATAGTTTAGGGGTAGGTGGTGCTCCATTGTGTTGGGTCCCTGGCTTCTATTTTGTTGCTCTGCTGTGCATGGCTTCAATTCTCAAGGTCACCTACTGGTCAAAATGAGCTGCTGGAGCTCCAGCCTTTGTCTCCACATCATAGCCAGAGGAAGGGGAGAAGGGCAGGACCCTTCCCTTATAGGATACTTGAGGAAGCTATGCTTACCGCTTCTCCACACATCCCACTGGTCAGAATTAGTCATATGGCTACACAGGGGGTCAGGAAAGAAAGGGAAGCTCTGTGATCAACTAAAAATTAGGGGTCCTGTTACTAATAGGCTCTGCCACACCATGTCTTATCTCTCAGGAGTCATAAAGCCTTTGGGAATCTGATGAAAACTGAAACCTCTCACCTGAAAAATATACATAGTGGATTTTACATATAATTTGAGGGCATTCAGGGACTTCTTAAAGCCCAGGTGCCCATGAACCTCAGTTAAGAACCCCTTGTTTCAAAACACTTTTAAACTCTTTCATTAATTTATTCAATTATGCATCATTTATTAACAGATATTTATTGTGTACTCACTGTATGTTTGCTTTATTCCTGGCAATAGAGAGTTGAACAAGATCTGCAAGTTCCCTGTTCTGATAGCTCTTGCATTCCAGGGGGAGCTAGACATTGAACAAGATAAAAGTGATACATGCTTTAAGGAAAACAAAGCATATTGATATAATAGAGAGTTGAGTAATGGCCCAGGGTGGCAGTTACTTTGGATTGATTCAGTCAAAGTTATCTTTTCTGGAAAGGCGACCTTTGAGCTGAATGAAATCTGACTGATGAGACAGAACTGGCCATGTGGTGAGCTAGGGGATGAGAGGAGTTCTCTCAGGCAGTGAGAACAGCATGTGCAAAGGCCCTGAGGTGGGAAGGAGTTTAGCATATTTCAGGAACAGAACGAAAGCTAGGCAAGAATGGCATGAGATGGGCTTAGAGAAGTAGGCAGGGACTGGGCGATGGTGAGGGCTTTGTATTTTACTCTAAGAGCAGTGGAAACCATTTGGAGGGGAGGGGAGGATGGGTGTGTGTGTGATTAGGTTGGTCATTTTTTAATAGATCATTGTGGCTGCTACAAGGAGAATGGCAAATGAAACAGACCATAGCACTGGACCATTCTGTTGCAGCGGATGTAAGGAGAGAGGGATTTACCCTCAGCTTCTCTTGACTGTGTTGAACGAATGAAGGAGATTTTTCTGCCCACTGGCATCCAGAGATTCGTCTTCTGCCAGGGCTTTCTGATGTGGCTTTAGCAGAACCTGAAAGCCTTGCATATTTAGGGATGCAGGCAAACCACATTTAAAACCACCTTTGTTCTGCAGCGCCCCTACATGAGGGACGGAGAGAGTTCACAGTGAAAAGGCAAGCAAACTACTGGCAAAATGAAGCTATGGTTCATCAAATAAGCTGTCCTCTCCACCAATTGTTTATTCACCCATCACGGGGCAGAGCAGATGTTAGCAGGCTACTGGGGACCAGGGTGAACTCAGTAGGAGAATGTTGGAGGATAAAATGTTAGATAACTAAGAACATATGATTTTATCGTGTAAATCTCACAAGGGACAGTGTTTCTGTGAATGACACATCTGGGCTGTAGGGAAAATCTCCAGTGTTTAAAACAACAAGCGATTAAACAGCACAGATCTGTGTGAACTTAGTTTCAAGTATGATCATTAAAACGATGCTGAAGCCAAAAGGGCTAAAAGAAAGGGGCGAGGATGATAAGCCACGCCCTGGTTTGGCTTTGTGCTCCGAGGCACTGGCTTCTGAATCTTCCTTAACTAGCCAGAAGCCAAGGCTTGACTGGTTTATCACCAGTTTATGGTTCATGAAGTGTGTTTAAGATTCCGAATCATGGGCATTTGGATCTGAAAGGGAACTGAGCTAGTCCAGTCCTTGGTTTTACACATGGGGAAAATCTGAAGCCCAGGAAAGGTGTGACTCGTGTACTGTTTCTTGATTTCATGCTGTTTCCTCTAGAGCTGACTTAAAGGAGCTAGTAGTATATCCCTTTGGTATAATGTGACTATTTTCAAATCCCGCCCCCTTCCCCAAACACTTTTATTTCTTGCCCAGGGTTGCAGAAGCTCAGCAGAGTTTACACAGTTTAATCAAAACGAAATTTCCTGTTTTGAAATCACATTGGCTGAGTGATCTGAGATCCACCCTCCAAAGAAAGGGAAATTTCCTTAAAATATTTTGAAAGCTGCAATATTTTCTCTCAGCAGTAACTGAAAGATGGATTCATCTTCAGCTATAAATATGGGCTGAAAATTTAATCTCTAATTTTATGAGAAAAGGAAAGAGGGGGAGATTTTTATGGATAGGGCAAAGCTTGGATATTTACTTCATTTAGAATGTGAAGGTTTACAGGTGCCTGTTAAAAGCTTTTTAAAAATTGCCCCCCTTGGGAGGGTGATGCAGTGCTTATCACCAGGACCTGGAGAATTTTAGAGCTATAGGAAAAAACTGACAAAAAAGAATTCTCTGAATCTGAGCAGCCTGGCTCTGCTTTGATAGAGAGGCTCCTAACCCTCTTCCTGGGGTTCCTCCAGCCTGTTGGAAAGGCCTCAGCTCATGCCTTGGAGAGGCTTTCTGCATTCCAATCGCCACTCCCCCAATGGACAACCTAATTGGTTAATTGTAGGCTCAGCCAGTTCACTTGGGCTGCGATTAGCCACTTATTTCTTACTTTGCAAATATAAGTGGGCACTTGAATCCTCCAAGTGTCCACTGTGAATTCGGTTGTGTCCAGTTTCACCTGGACAGAGAGTAGTTAGGAAAAACAGTGAAATAAAATAAAAAATAGTCCTTGAAATAAAATCCCTCTGAAATCTGCCTCAGGCTTTCTCACTCCTGAAGAGACAATACGGAAACAGATAGTTCCCTTAAAAAAAAAAAAAAAATGTATATGAAACATAACACACACAAATATCTCATTAACTGGAGACTTTATTTTTCTCCCAGTGTCCCTAATGTAGAACAGGGTGTACCCACCTGCTGGTTTGCAGCTTCATAACTTTCTGTAGGTCTACTTTTCCAATCCCCTTGATCTACTGTGTATAACTTAATTGGCTACTGTACCTTTCTGTGGAAAGTGAATGTGCTAACTTCGAGAGTGATGCGTTAATTCTCTTTGTTATCCTCAAAATGGGGGCGAACTGGAAGATCCATTTTAAATGTCTGCCCCTCACTGACTGTCTGAAAGCAAAGTGGAAGAGCTGTTGTTTTCCTACATCCTTTTGATGTGGTTGGTTATTGTTATGTTGGGTCCGAGAGACCTACCTGGGAGATGATGGGATGCAGACACTTTGCCCCCAGTTTTCCTTAGACGTGCACAATAGCATTGAGAGGATCCTGGGTTGCAAGTTGCGTTTGGGGGGAATTCCAGAAAAGAGAAGACTGTGACCTCTGTGACTGCACAGTGTCAAGGACAGATGGGAAGAAGGTATAAATCAATATATGTCAACTGCACAGATGGTATAGCCATACAGTGTCCACATCCTGATTTTCCATCCCCTGAAACTGAAATTAATAATGCCTTTATCATAGGCAGTAGCTGCCAAGCGGTTGAGAGGACCCAGTGCACCTCAGGGCACTGCTCTGAGCAAAGTGTTTGAAACAAGAGTCTCTCTCTTTCTCTGTCTCTGTCTGTCTGTTTCTCTCTCAAGGTTAGCAATGCTCTGGATCATAAAGGGCAGGAAGAATCATCTTTTGTTGCTGAGTTATAGATTAAACAAACCAAAGACAGGGAGACTGTGGTTGCTTCCTGCTTTGTAATATTTTTATGCCAGCGCATCTTTTCCTAGGTCCTGGCGGTGCCGTAGTGAGAGGGTTAATTTTAGTGTGCCAGTTACTGAGCCTGGGGTGTTGAAGATCTCAGACAAGGGTTGGAAGTGGAGTGTAAAAGAAAAATAAGCAACCACAAACCGCCAAAACAAGTATTGGCACACCCCTACGAGTTCCGGCTAGTAATGATGAATTCAGTATTCATCACATTGGACTAATTAATGCACGCTAACACATCCCAGTGCAATTTGCAAGTCACAGATTGCATTAGGTGATACAAATGACTCATTTGTGAACCTGAAGGATGACCTTTGGCAGGACTATCTGCTGACCTCAAAAATATTAAAGAAAGGTTATTTCACCTTGCCGTCGTCTCCAAATGCCAAAATAGCCCAATTAAAAACCTTGACTTGGAACCATAGGAGCAGATGCAAGTCCTAAAGGGCATTAATTATTTTCAGTGTCAGCTGGTTGTATAACTGAGGCCAAATGAGAGTTTGGAAACCTATTAAGGCACTGTATTACATGCACTGGGGCTCAGATTTGAATTCAGAATAAGGCTCGATTTCGTCTCTTTAGGCAAGCTGTGTAGAATTTGTGCTGGCTGTCCTGTTAAGAAGTAAGGGCTAACGTAGGTGAAATGAATCTCATCACCCTCGTTTGGGGTTCTCCCCTCTGCAATCATCCATTTATTTTCCCGGGTCTGTTTGCAGAAGCATTGTTAGTTACCATATTGTGAGGTCAAAAGCATACATGTGCTCGGTATTAGTTTGCTTCCAAGTGGACTTTTTTCCCTCTCTACAAGCTTAAACACTACAATGATTCTGCAGTGTTTTCCCCCGACATGTGGTGACAGATGAAGATATGTACCCAAGCTAGGTTCCCAAATGGCTAATTTCTCCATTTGTTTTAACAACACACAGATTTCTAGGCAAATTGAAACACAAGGACCTCAGTATTCATGCCATTCTCTCTAGTTCTGTCATGTCTTTCTCCAGGTAGATGTTAGTGAGTCAGACCAGTGGAATAACCTGCATTCAAAGGAGGAGGGGCAAGTCCATGAGACGGAATTGGCTCACAGGGGTTCCACTGGCTTTGGGAAAGAGGTTGCCAGGTGCTCGTGGCTTTCACGTCACCAGTTTTCACAGTGAACATTGTCCAGGCCCACCATGTGTCCAGGTGGCACAAAATGCAAGTGCTTGAAGGAGTAACACATTCCTTTTAGTCTCTTTATAGCTGAAGTTTAGGATTCTGGTTTACCATCATCTACAGTTGAAAGGAATGGAAAAGGAAGATTCCACTCCTAGGAAAAGACAGAATAATGTGGTCGGAAGCCCAGGGGATGGGGGATCAGACGGATCTGGGTTAAGACCCCGGTTTGGTTATAGGCGTTGTGGAAACTTGAGCTTGTAATTGAACTCCTCTTGGTTTCAGTGTCTTCACCTGTGACTTAAGAATAGTACCTGATGGGATGGTTGAGGAGATCAAATGAAGTCATGTATGTATGGCCTAAGAGGGGCTAGGAAATTGTAGCTATCGTTATTTTCATTGTGGGGAATTGAGGAGCATGTTTTCAAAGGCACGTTTTTTTCCTCTAGATGTTCCTTTCTGCACTTCTGTGGGGCTGTGTGCAATGTATTGATAACACGGCTGAGATATCTTAGTCCGGTTTTCAAATACCTCTGCCGCTGGGAATTTGCTAAATCTTGATACATTTCACATGCCTATCTGTAAACTGAGATAATAATACCTGCCGCAGTGTGGTTTTGTGAGGATTGAATTGGATGATGGATGCATGTAGTGCTTAGCGTTTGGTAGGTGTTGGATATATGAATGAAACCCTATTACCCGTGCTTCCAGGACATTCCTGTCCTTTGTCCCCACATATGCTGCTAATGAGCCTTTGGTTGAGAGAAGATGTGGTTCTGTTTCAAGTCTTCTTCCCAGGCCAATTCACTGGTGTTTTATTCTGAAGATGAGCACAGTTGTTGGAATACATCTTCTCTAAGCATTGGAGTAATTTCTCATTCTCAAGGTTGAGGGAACATCTGCTTCCCCATTTGGTGTCTGTGTTTCTCCATTGTTTGCCAGCACATTGTTTGGCGATGTCCCCTGTTACAGATCCAAGAACGGCAGGCACAGAGGTAGTTCTCAACTGGCCCCTCAAGTGTGGTTGATCTTACTCATGGGATAAGAACCCTCTCAGGGGTTCCCCCTCAGGCTACCTAGACCACATGTTACCCAAGTAACATGACTACCCTTTTCCCCTACAAGGTTGCTATTATCCTGAACTGCCATTAAAAAAATTCTAATTTTATTATAAGATCCTCATAAATGCCAGCAGTTCATGAAAGCGGGTTTATTTCTTGCTCTATGGGAGGTGACCACCCACGTCAGCCTTGGAGGGTGTCTGCACATCCTTGCAGGCCCAACAAGTGGTAAACAGATGGAGTCTGAATGCAGATTTCTTTTCTTACCAAGAAAAAAATTCTCTCTTTCACCAAATAAGATTTTTAACATCCATTTGCACAGAGCCCTAGGCCATGGTATATTGGGAGCGTTGGCTCCATTGATAATGAATGCATGAGCTGAAAGGCCACACAAACTCTGTCAGTAGCTAATTTGTATATACAAGCCCACCCTTAACTTAAGTTTGGAGAAAACATGCATTTTCAAATGCATGTGCTGCCTTTGTACCAGAGTGAAACTTGCTATTGAGAAGCGGCTTATCTTTATTTTGGTATACATGCCTCACCCAGCACACAGGATGCTCCCTTGGATATCTGGTGATTAAGTCATAAATTCATGGTTACACCATTCTCTTCAGAAAGGAACTCAGTTTAAAGGACACGCTAAGTGTCAGGGTGAGATTACATGGGTGAGAGATTGCTTTAGTTACATAAGAACTAAGATAACTTTATCATAAGGTGGCTTAACCATAAAGGCAGTATTCCACTGAGGGATCAGAAAATTATTAAATCTCAGCTTCTCTTTCTCCCTTGGTCACAATCTCTTTTTCTTTCACTAGTGTTTTTTCTTTCAATCTCTCTCTCTTAGCCCTGCTCGTAATCCATCATTCCATCTTACTGGTTCTTAGGTCTTAGCTCAGGGTATGATCACTTAGGAAGCTACTTAAACATGCAAATTGCGGGGCTTCACTCCCAGAAAGTTTATTTTTAGAAACAGACTGGATAGCGTCCAGGAATTTGCCTTTTAACAGATTACCCCCCCACCCCCACCCCAGGATGTTCTAGCATAACTAGTCCTTGAGCCATATTTTGGGAGCAGCTGGACGATGCTGATGGAGACCAGTTTGCTTCCCCATGAGCAAGGCTGAATGGTACGGCAAGACTGAATATAGCAGCTTCCAATAGTCTGAAGATTTTTTATCGTTGCGTCAGTGGAATCCTTTTAAAAATCTTATGTCAGACTTTTTCTTCAAATGAAAACAGACACGGAGCTCCCAAATTTAACCTAACCCAGGTGGAGGTGCTCTGGCCTAACAAGGAGACTGGAGGACACTGCTGCTTGCTCTCCGTCCTCTCATCTTCAAGTACCCCAGGGCAGCTCTGCAGCCTTCTTGGGGTTCGCTTTCCCCTTTCTTCCCAAGTGAACCAAGTGAAGGCCTGGCTCCCTGGGTAGAGGAAAGAGCACCTCCCTAGGACATCTGAGTTCCAGCTCCAGCCTTGCCTCTGCACCTCTCTGAGCTCCAGGAAAAAGAGGGGTTTGAGCTAGATCCGTTTTTCTGGTAGTTCTGTGGTTCACAGAGTACCCTTGTGACGTTTGCTGTAGATGAGTAGCACCTAGGGTATTATTTACTCCATATTTGTGTTTATAATAATAAAAAAAAAAATCTCTTCACCACTTCTTACCTAAATATTCACTTAGGTTTGGAGCTAGGCAGTACTGTCTGTGAAAGCAAGAGTTTGATGTCTGTTTATGGTTTTTCTTTGCTAATACACTTAAAAATAATGTTATAACCACAAAAAAGTGTAAATGTAAAACCAGTGGTGGCATATAAACCTTGAGAAACGTTGAGCTGGAAGATGTCTAAATGACCTCCCTGCTCTAGTATTCAGAGGGGTTAGTATCTAGATAGGGCTCTCTTTATTCTCTTGGGAATTTGCAGATGGGGTAAGTTATAGGGAAAAGCAAAGAAATCCTCTGGATACCGGAAGCATGTGAACGACTAGCAGGGGTGGAGAGGAAAGCCAATTGCTTGTACTGCTGGGAAGAATGAGGGCACTTGAGGCTTGGAGTGTATGTACAAAGGATTTAAATGGCTCAAAGAGAGTTTTTAATATTAATTTTGTGGAGACATAGGGCCACCAGCTGCTTAATTTTATTTGGGTCTAATAGGGAGCTTAATAACCAAGAACATCACTGGTTTCGTGTTTGTTTCTTTTATTGAGTGTCAAAGAGCTAACAGCTTTTATTACAGATCTCCCAGGGCCGAAGTTGGCTAGTTAGGACAGTGGCAACACAGGCCTCTAGGGCAGAGTCCAAGGAATGAGCCTTACCTGGTGCCTGTCATGCTTTGAAAACTGAGCGCTAAATATATGGATTCCAAGAGACACTTTGTGGGAGGCAGTGGTTGCTAAAGGGTTGCTTTCAGCCCACATTGTAGAACGAAAGACAATGTTAATGACCTGCTTGTTCCATGCGAGGGGGGACAATGAGTCCAAATGTATACTGGCTGAGCTGGCTTGGAAGTGGCACAGGCAACTTAGCAGTCATGGGGTGGGCCAGAGCAAGGAAATGAGAATGTGCTTGTAAAGTGAGGGGAACTATAGCATGATTCAATATGTCCATCATCCAAGCACACTGCTATGAAATGGAAATCGGCCTAGGAAACATATTAGGTTAACGGCTTAGGCTCCAGAGACAGGCAGACCCAGAGTTCAAATCCTGACTCTGCCAAGTCCTGGTGGTGATTCATTCTTTTTGCAAGGCACCTAATCTTTCTGAGCCTTGGTTTAGTCACCTGTCAAATGGATGTAATATATACTGCCAGGGTCACCTTAAGTGTTTAATGACTTAAACAACTTTGCACAGTGTCTGGCATTTAGAATATTATAAAAGTAAATTGTAAGTGTTTTTTAAAAAAAGTCACCACCGTCATTATTATGTGATGGGTTTATTTATTTTTTATATCAAATCAAATGACTGGTATTATTATGACTAGTCTCATTCTTTTTTTTCTTACATCTTTATTGGAGTGTAATTGCTTTGCAAAGGTGTGTTAGTTTCTGCTTTATGACAGAGTGAATCAGCTATACATATACATATATCCCCATATCTCCTCCCTCTTGCGTCTCTCTCCCACCCTCCCTATCCCACCCCTCTAGGTGGTCACAGAGCACCGAGCTGATCTCCCTGTGCTATGTGGCTGCTTCCCACTAGCTATCTGTTTTACATTTGGTAGTGTATATATATGTACATGCCACTCTCTCACTTTGTCCCAGCTTACCCTTCCCCCTCCTTGTATCCTCAAGTCCATTATCTACGTCTGTATCTTTATTCCTGTCCTGCCCCTAGGTTCTTCAGAACTTTTTTTTTTTTTTTTTTTGATTCCATACATATGTGTTAACATACGGTGTTCGTTTTTCTCTTTTTGATTTACTTCACTCTGTATGACAGACTCTAGGTCCATCCACCTCACTACAAATAACTCAGTTTCGTTTCTTTTTATGGCTGGGTAATATTCCATTGTATATATGTGTCACATCTTCTTTATCCATTCCTCTGTCGATGGACACTTAGGTTGCTTCCATGTCCTGGCTATTGTAAATAGAGCTGCAATGAATATTGTGGTACATGACTCTTTTTGAATTATGGTTTTCTCAGGGTAAATGCCCAGTAGTGGGATTGCTGGGTCGTATGGTAGTTCTGTTTTTAGTTTTTTAATGAACCTCCATATTGTTCTCCGTAGTGGCTGTATCGGTTTACATTACCACCGACAGTGCAAGAGGGTTCCCTTTCCTCCACACCCTCTCCAGCATTTATTGTTTGTAGATTTTTTGATGATGGCCATTCTAACTGGTGTGAGGTGATACCTCATTGTAGTTTTAATTTGTATTTCTCTAATGATTAGTGATGTTGAGCATCCTTCATGTGTTTGTTGGAATCTGTATATCTTCTTTGGAGAAATGTCTGTTTAGGTCTTCTGCCCATTTTTGGATTGGGCTGTTGGTTTTCTTGATACTGAAGTGCATGAGCTGCTTGTAAATTTTGGAGATTAATCCTTTGTCCGTTGCTTCATTTGCAAATATTTTCTCCCATTCTGAGGGTTGTCTTTTCATCCTGTTTATGGTTTCCTTTGCTGTGCAAAAGCTTTTAAGTTTCATTAGGTCCCATTTGTATATTTTTGTTTTTATCTCCATTTCTCTAGGAGGTGGGTCAAAAGGGATCTTGCTGTGATTTATGTCATAGAGTGTTCTGCCTATGTTTTCCTCTAAGAGTTTGATAGTGTCCGGCCTTACATTTAGGTCTTTAATCCATTTTGAGTTTATTTTTGTGTAAGGTGTTAGGGAGTTTTCTACTTTCATTCTTTTACAAGTAACTGTCCAGTTTTCCCAGCACCACTTATTGAAGAGGCTGTCTTTTCTCCATTGTATATTCTTGACTCCTCTATCAAAAATAAAGACCATATGTGCGTGAGTTTATCTCTGGGCTTTCTATCCTGTTCCATTGATCTGTATTTCTGTTTTTGTGCCAGTACCATACTGTCTTGATTACTGTAGCTTTGTAGTATAGTCTGAAGTCAGGGAACCTGATCCCTCCAGTTCCGTTTTTTGTTCTCAAGATTGCTTTGGCTATTCGGTGTCTTTTGTGTTTCCATGCAAATTGTGAAATTTTTTGTTCTAGTTCTGTGAAAAATGCCATTGGTAGCTTGATAGGGATTGCGTTGAATCTGTAGATTACTTTGGGTAGTATAGCCATTTTCAACATATTGGTTCTTCCAATCTAAGAACATGGTATATCTCTCCATCTGTTTGTATCATCTTTAATTTCTTTCATCAGTGTCTTATAGTTTTCTGCATACAGGTCTTTTGTCTCCTTAGGTAGGTTTATTCCTAGGTATTTTATTCCTTTTGTTGTGCTGGTAAATGGGAGTGTTTCCTTAATTTCTCTTTCAGATTTTTCATCATCAGTGTATAGGAATGCCAGAGATTTCTGTGCATTAATTTTGTATCCTGCTACTTTATCACATTCATTGATTAACTCTAGTAGTTTTCTGGTAGCCTCTTTAGGATTCTCTATGTATAGTATCATGTCATCTGCAAACAGTGACAGCTTTACTTCTTCTTTTCTGATTTGGATTCCATTTGTTTTTCTCTCTTCTCTGATTGCTGAGGCTAAAACTTCCAAAACTATGTTGAATAAGAGTGGTGAGAGTGGACAACATTGTCTTCTTCCTGATCTTAGAGGAAATGGTTTCAGTTATTCACCACTGAGAACGATGTTGGCTGTGGGTTTGTCATATACGGCCTTTATTATGTTGAGGTAAGTTCCCTCTATGCCTACATTCTGGAGGGTTGTTATCATTTATGGGTGTTGAGTTTTGTTGAAAGCTTTCTCTGCATCTATTGAGATGATCATATTGTTTTTCTCCTTCGATTTGTTAGTATGGTTTATCACATTGATTGATTTTCATATATTGAAAAATCCTTGCACTCCTGGGATAAACCCCACTTGATCATGGTGTATGATCCTTTTAATGTGCAGTTGGATTCTCTTTGGTAGTATTTTATTGAGAATTTTTGCATCTATGTTCATCAGTGATATTGGCCTGTAGTTTTCTTTTTTTGTGACATCTTTGTCTGGTTTTGGTATCAGGTGATGGTGGCCTCATAGAATGAGTTGGGGAGTGTTCCTCCCTCTGCTATATTTTGGAAGAGTTTGAGAAGGAGAGGTGTTAGCTCTTCTCTAAATGTTTGATAGAATTCGCCTGCGAAGCCATCTGGTCCTGGGCTTTAGTTTGTTGGCAGATTTTTAATCACAGTCTCAATTTCAGTGCTTGTGATTGTTCTACTTATATTTTCTTTTGCTTCCTGGTTCAGTCTCGGAAGGTTGTGCTTTTCTACGAATTTGTCCATTTCTTCCAGGTGGTCCATTTTATTGGCATAGAGTTGCCTGCAGCAATCTCTCATGATCCTTTGTATTTCTGCAGTGTCAGTTGTTACTTCTCCTTTTTCATTTCTAATTCTATTGATTTGAGTCTTCTCCCTTTTTTGCTTGATGAGTCTGGCTAATGGTTTATCAATTTTGTTTATCTTCTCAAAGAACCAGCTTTTAGTTTTATTGATCTTTGCTATTATTTCCTGCATTTCTTTTTCATTTATTTGTGATCTGATCTTTATGATTTCTTTCCTTCTGCTAACTTTGGGGTTTTTTTTGTTCTTCTTTCTCTGATTGCTTAGGTGTAAGGTTAGGTTTATTTGAGATGTTTCTTGTTTCTTAAAGTAGGATTGTATTGCTGTAAACTTCCCTTTGAACTGCCTTTGCTGAGTCCCATAGTTTTGGGTCATCATGTTTTCATTGTCATTTGTTTCTAGGTAATTTTTATTTTCTCTTTTATTTCTTCAGTGATCTCTTGGTTATTTAGTATTACATTGTTCAATCTCCATGTGTTTGTATTTTTTTTTACAGATTTTTTTCCTGTAATTGATGTCTAGTCTCATCGTGTTGTGGTTGGAAAAGACACTTGATATGATTTCAGTTTTCTTAAATTTACCGAGGCTTGATTTGTGACCCAAGATATGATCTGTCCTGGAGAATGTTCCATGAGCACTTGAGAAGAAAGTGTAATTTGTTGTTTTTGCATTGAATATCCTATAAATATGAGTTAAGTCCATCTTGTTTAATGTATCATTGAAAGCTTGTGCTTCCTTATTTATTTTCATTTTAGATGATCTGTCCGTTGGTGAAGGTGGGGTGTTAACGTCCCCTACTATGATTGTGTTATTGTCGAATTCCCCGTTTATGGCTCTTAGCATTTGCCTTATGTACTGAGGTGCTCCTGTGTTGGGTGCATGAGTATTTACAATTGTCATATCTTCTTCTTGGATTGATCCCTTGATCGTTATGTAGTGTCCTTCTTTGTCTCCTGTAATAGTCTTTATTTTACAGTCTATTTTATCTGATATGAGAATTGCTACTCGAGCTTTCTTTTGATTTCCACTTGCAGGAATATCTCTTTCCATCCTCTGACTTTCAGTCTGTGTGTGTCCCTAGGTCTGCAGTGGGTCTCTTGTAGACAGCATATATATGGGTCTTGTTTTTGGACCCATTCAGCCAGTCTGTGTCTTTTGGTTGGAGCATTTAATCCATTTACATTTAAGGTAATTATCAGTATGTATGTTCCTATTACCATTTTCTTAATTGTTTTGGGTTTGTTATTGTAGGTCTTTTCCTTCTCTTGTGTTTCCTGCCTAGAGAAGTTCCTTTAGCATTTGTTGTAAAGCTGGTTTGGTGGTGCTGAATTCTCTTAGCTTTTGCTTGTCTGTAAAGGTTCTGATTTCTCCGTTGAATCTGAATGAGATCCTTGCTGGGTAGAGTAATCTTGGATGTAGGTTTTTTCCTCTAATCACTTTGATTATATCCTGCCACTCCATTCTGGCTTGCAGAGTTTCTGTTGAAAGATCAGCTGTTAAGCTTATGGGGCTTCCCTTGTATGTTATTTGTTGTTTTTCCCTTGCTGGTTTTAATATTTTTTTCTTTGTATTTAATTTTTGATAGTTTGATTAGTATGTTTCTCGGCATGTTTCTCCTTGGGTTTACCCTTTATGGGATTCTCTGTGCTTCCTGGACTTGATTGACTCTTTCTTTTCCCATATTAGGGAAGTTTTCAACTATAATCTCTTCAAATATCTTCTCAGTCCCTTTCTTTTTCTCTTCTTCTTCAGGGACCCCTATTATTCGAATGTTGGTGCATTTAATGTTGTCCCAGAGGTCTCTGAGACTGGCCTCCATTCTTTTCATTCTTTTTTCTTTATTCTGCTCTGCGGTAGTTATTTCCACTATTTCATCTTCCAGGTCACTTCTCCGTTCTTTTGCCTCAGTTATTCTGCTATCGATTCCTTCTAGAGAATTTTTAATTTCATTTATTGTGTTGTTCATCGTTGTTTGTTTCATCTTTAGTTCTTCTAGGTCCTTGTTAAATGTTTCTTGTGTTTTCTCCATTCTGTTTCCAAGATTTTAGATCATCTTTACTGTCATTTCTCTGAGTTCTTTTTCATGTAGACTGCCTGTTTCCTCCTCATTTGTCTGGTCTGGTGGGTTTTTACCTTGCTCCTTCATCTGCTGTGTGTTTCTCTGTCTTGTAATTTTGCTTAACTTACTGTGTTTGGGGTCTCCTTTTCGGAGGCTGCAGGTTCATAGTTCCCGTTGTTTTTGGTGTCTGCCTCCAGTGGGTAAGGTTGGTTCACTGGGTTGTGTAGGCTTCCTGGTGGAGGGGACTGGTGCCTGTGTTCTGGTGGATGAGGCTGGATCTTGTCTTTCTGGTGGGCAGGATCACATCCGGTGGTGTGTTTTGGGGTGTCTGTGACCTTATTGTGATTTTAGGCAGCCTCTCTGCTAATGGGTGGGGTTGTGTTCCTGTCTTGCTAGTTGCTTGGCTTAGGGTGTCCAGCCCTGCAGCTTGCTGGTCGTTGAGTGGAGCTGGGTCATAGCGTTGAGATGGAGGTATCTGGGAGAGCTTTCGCCGTTTGATATTACGTTGAGCCGGGAGGTCTCTGGTGGACCAATGTCCTGAACTCAGCTCTCCCACCTCAGAGGCCCAGGCCTGGCACCCAGCCAGAGCACCAAGACCCTGTCAGCCACACGGTCATATAAATGGACTTAAATTCCTCTGGGAAAACAATGGAGAAATCCATGCTCTGTATATTTGCTGTCACACTGTGTAGCCCTCAAGTAGATCCAGCTACTCCTTCAGTCAGTGCTTTGGGTCTGAAGACTGGCTTGAATCTCTTCTTGTGGGCTTAGCCTAGTTTTGTTTGCCTGAAGTGGGCTGTGCGCAGAAGCCTCGCACCTAACACGTGGGATTAGTGTTCCCAGCGAAGAACTGCAGCGAATAACATGACAGTTTGGCGCGTAACCCCGTGGAGAAGCGCTGCCCAGGACACCTCAATTCAAGATGGCGAGAGCGGCCGCTGTGCACAGACGCTGCTCCTCACCCCAGCCTGACGCTCTGTGAGCCAACTAGTCTTATTCTTGAAAAATCATTCCTTGAAGGTCTTGAGTTACCATGACAGGGTTATCCCCCCATGAATTCTGCTTAACTTTTCAGGGACAAGAAGTCTTTTGGATAGATAACTCCCGTCCTTGGAATTAAGGCACTTCTCAATGGGTGTAGGAGAACTAGATAGAAGTAAAGAACTATGACTTGCCTCTATTATGCCGACATCAACCAAATTTGGAGCCCCCTTTGTCAGCAGGA
>NW_006771758.1:444188-447763 GCF_000442215.2 Lipotes vexillifer
AGTTGTCAGGGGCTATAGGTGTGGAAGGCATGAAAGAGCAAGGTCTGACAGGAGGCTGTGAATCGAGAAAACCAGACCCTTGCTCTCCCGAGACTCCCAGGAGAAGGTTCTTAATACACTTTCTCACCTGCCAGTGAGTGTGAAAGCCCCCAAATGCAGACCCAGTCTTGATACCAGTGGCACTTTTGCTTTGAGTTTTGGAATCCATTTCTGGAAAAGGTAAAGTAAGTTTTTTTTATAGCTCCTTTTCTTGTTTTTACTTATTCTGTCTTCATGTCAATTAACAACAACAATAAAAGAATGCCAGCATTCTCTTGTAACATTAACCCTCTTCCCTACCTCCTTTCCTCCTCATTGAGAATGCGATGGGCATCTATTTCTTTAGGGTCCTTTTGTGCCCTTATTGTTCGTTTTGTAACTAAGAGTTGTGTGTGCCTCCAAGGAGTCCCCCTCCCCCGGTTGTTTCATATAAATGTCCAGTTAATACTGGTTAAAAAGTTCTTGTTCCTGGTCTATCTGAAGAAAGAAACAGTGAAGGGAAATTGAGACGGCCCCACTGCTATGGCTATATCCTTCGCCTGTGATGCATTACCATAAACTTCATTCCACATGTTTTTGGATTGTCTCTTCTTACATTTATCCTCTGAATATTGTTTCCTTTTGTTACAGCAACAGCTGGAAACGGTAAATTTGTGTTTTAAGCCAATGTTTTCTTTTGCCCTGGCATTTCTAAACATTTATTTTCCTGTGAGCCAAAAATACCAGCAAGGACGCATTCTGAAAGATCTTCATCTCACGCTGCCCATCAGCCTCCGATTGCTGTCCCTTTAAATGAGGCCCCCAGAGTTCACTTTCTGAAGTTCATTAGCTTGTGTTATCAATAATTTAGGATAATACTCCAGTGGAGCCTGAGTGCCTGGCCCGCCCCATTCTCACTGTCAGTTTTCTCATACCCTAGCAGTCCAGTGAACTTGATAAGTGTCCCATCATCCTGTTAATCAAATTACTTATGAACTAAAATTGACAGTTTTCATTAATTATAAAGGATTATTCTAATTGCAATTCAAATTTATTCATTTAGAACAGACGGCATTCAGTAATATTTCAGGAAATTTGCATATTAAATGGAGAGGGTCGTCTATTAAGTATGGTAATGTATGCATATTTCCTTATTTTTAACTTCTAGGCCATATGCACTGCTGCTACTTCAGCAGGTGAAAAAGCAGAACGTGCTTAATTTGTTCAGCAAACACGGGGGCCAGAGCACATCTTTTGGCACTCGGCTCTGGCCACCTTCTACCTTTACTCCTTCTGCTCTTCCTTTCCCCACCTCCCACATCCCTGCTCACAGCCAAAACCACGGGTGATCTTTCCAAGAAACTTTTTTGATAAACCTGGGCATTCCCCCCCTCCCTTTTCTTCTTCTTAAATGTAGGCACAGCTGGTAAGGGTTGATTGAAATGTTTTGCCATAGAAGCTGTGTTCATTAATTTCTTCAAGATGCTGAAGTAGGCATTAAGGTTGCCGGCTGGAGTCCTTCCCTGTGACATGTGGAACAGCAAGGGGCCTAATAGTCAGCCTTGTAACATCAACTGGTTACCCCCCTCGTGCGGCATGAACCTTTCCCCTCCAGTGAAAAATGAACCTGTCTGAGACAAAAGCACAAACCACGCATGCAATGAGACAGTGCCATTATTCACACCCATATAGGCTGTTTTCAGAGATCATTAAAAATCATATCTCCATGATATTAATAAGCACCTTCCCTGATCCAGGTCTCGGGCAACAGGGAGGTATATTTAGAGCCAGCCCACCACCTACCTAATCTGAGATCGTGAATCTGGGAGGGGGAAAAAAAAATGCATGTAAGATAAAGGCTAACAAGCTGGTGTGCTAGGAGCCACTTGGCTTTTTAAACAGCTGGTGTGTCCCAGCGTTCCTTGCACCAGTCCTAGTGGGGAAAGAAAGGCTGTGGGGCCCCGGCCACATTACGTTGTTGCTGGTGAGTGTTGCCTCCATTCCTTAGGAATTACTGATATCTGGTCTTAATGATTTGACTAAAGCATCTGCCAGCTCATTCATCTCCAAAAACTCCCATTGAATAACTGGTTGCTCATTTAGCCTGGTTTTAAGTAGACTTGTTTTTCATTTTCTGCAGTTAAACTAAAAGCTTTGTTGCTTCACATACAGATATTTTATTTGCTGAGCATATTTATTTCAGTCTGTTTGTATAGCACTAGCGCTTTCGTGGCCATATGTTATTGATTGAAAAGCCTCCATGAACTCGAATTCTGAATAGGCGCTGTGTCCTTGGGAGGCGACCAAGAGGCAGACATGGAGGGCCTGCTCACTGCCTTGCCAAACCCATCCTGAGCTCCTTCTCCGCCGCTCTCCCTCCTCCCAGGCAATACATAAACCAGAACTGGTGGAGGGTCTGATTCTCATTCTTCAGATGTTCACACAACCTCTCCCCACATCTCAGTGGGAGCACACAGAACCATGTTTCCTCTTTTTGGGGTACAGCCACTCCTGCTAGAATTACTAGGAATGACACCAAGAGAACAGACCACCAAAGGCTACTTGAGAAAACACTGATGGAAAATTCTCAGAAATCATTCAAGCCCACTGGCGTGTGTTGAGTCAAGGGAAATTTCCCCCCTGTGTAACATCTTTTCCTCCACTTAGTTCAGCTTTAGAACCATGAAAGCCCTGGTCTTAATCCTTTTTCTGATGAGAGTTAATTTTCAATGCAAGGTTTAAAAAATTTAATTGTCACTGATTACTGACATGCAATAGTAAAATAATATAAAAGAATGCCGCAAATGATTAAAGTAAAACTTAACAACGTATGCATTAAAAAAATCCCATAACTCTACTTTTGTTATGGGAAATATTAAG
This sequence comes from Lipotes vexillifer, assembly GCF_000442215.2. Classification (NCBI taxonomy): domain Eukaryota; kingdom Metazoa; phylum Chordata; class Mammalia; order Artiodactyla; family Lipotidae; genus Lipotes; species Lipotes vexillifer. Next base: position 447,087 of record NW_006771758.1, read on the forward strand.
TTGCATAATGTGACCCAGTGGTATAGGATAATTGCTTAAGAGGCTGTATTATACAGATATTTTGTATATTATATCCTCATGTGCAGTATTTCTGGTGATTAATTCCTCAGCAGAGGGAGGCTCTATTGAACGGATGTTGATTATATAAGAATGTGGACCAAAAGTGGTGCCAGGAATCGAGAGTGGGCACAGGTATGCCAGGCGTCCTCTGGAAATATTGGGAGAGAATTTCTCGGGGAATTGCTGTGCAGTCAGTGTCCCTGCTATCTGCAAGAATAACTATTAGGTCACCTGCAGAGTGCTACGTATTATTTGATGGAGGCTGATAGAGAGAGGGAAGGGTAGGAATGCAAGTGATGTATAAACATGGTATAGGGCTTCCCTGGTGGCGCAGTGGTTGAGAGGGGACACGGGTTCGTGCCCCGGTCCGGGAGGGTCCCACGTGCCGCGGAGCGGCTGGGCCCGTGAGCCATGGCCGCTGGGCCTGTGCGTCCGGAGCCTGTGCTCCGCGGCGGGAGAGGCCACAGCAGTGAGAGGCCCGCGTACCGCAAAACAAACAAAAAAAAAACCAAAAAAAAACCAACAAAAAAAACATGGTATAGAGCTGATGAGGTAGATTTAAGCACAGTGGAGGGAACTAACCTCTCTGAGCTCCATTTTTTTTTTTTTTTTTTTTT
>NW_006771758.1:447809-469469 GCF_000442215.2 Lipotes vexillifer
GTATGCTGGCCTCTCACTGTTGTGGCCTCCCCCGCTGCGGAGCACAGGCTCCGGACGCGCAGGCTCAGCGGCCATGGCTCACGGGCCCAGCCGCTCCGCGGCACGTGGGATCCTCCCGGACCGGGGCACGAACCCGTGTCCCCTCTCAACCACTGCGCCACCAGGGAGGCCCAGAGCTCAATTTTTTTAATATCTGTAAAATAGAGCTAAAATTTGCTCTGCCTTCTTCATGGGGCTGTTCTGTAAATCCCCTGTGATCCGTCTGTTTCCCAAACTCTCCTGTTCATCAGAATCACCTGAGAGTAGTCAAAAATACACATTTCCAGGCCCTTCTATCAAGAGATTCCAATTCTTTAGGTCAGGGATGAGGCTTGAGAATCTGTATACTTAGATATTTTCTGGTGATTTTTTTTTATGATCCAGCCAATTTGGAAGGTATATACTGTGTGTTAAGTGCTCTATAAAATACAGTGCTCTGAAGGAGCCAAGACTTGCAAAGTAAGTAAAAAGTAGTTCAAGACTGTACCTTTACATAGCATGAAACTTTAATGGGAAAAACTCGAGATTACAGGAATTCCAAGCATTACCTACATTCTGGAATTTGAATTCTGGACAGGTAAGTCACTGGGACCTGTTGATAAAAAGAATGGCCGTCTGAAATTTGCAGTGTTTGTGCAGGAATGGGCTCTCTATGTGTCCATCCAGAAGGATCCATGAGGAAGAGCATTTATTCTCCCTGCCCCCCAGTACGACACGTACAGCCCAGACTAGTGAGAGGAGCCCTCAGTCAACAGCAGGTGCTTTTGAACCAGATATCTAGGTCATTCTGTGAATGTTCCTTATGGTCAGATAGAATCTGGAGGTGAAACTGTCATTACCCACTAAAGAAATGAACTTGGAGAAATGGAAGAGAGAGCTGTTTCCTCTCTGTGAAAGCATATGGAAATGGTGATAGCGTTCAGGTGCGGCTGTATTTATTAACCATTATTGACGCAGAACCACTTTGTACCATGTCAGAGTAGAATAAATTGGATAACAATGGGATGACAGTGTCATCTAATCTTTTATCAGTCTTGCTTAATGGTTACATTTTAACTGCCACGTTGGGCTCATGGAGTGGGTGCTGAGATTCTTAGCTCCCAGTGGTCCTGGCTAAGGATTAAAGCATGAATAGTAGGTATCCTGTCCTACCTGAGGCACTCGCAGGCCTGGGCAAGGTGGGAGGGGCTGAGTGATGTGATTTGCTCATCCACTCTGCTATCTTAGCTGGAAATGCCTGTTTTTTAGGTTGCAGTAGTTATAGATTTTAGATTGGTTTTAGGAGAGATGGAAAAAAAAGATGGGTCTTCTTTCCCTTTCCACCCTGGGGATTATGGCAGTTTAATAAAACCCCTGTCTTCATCAAGCACTTTTTGTTCATCATCTAGTTGTAACTGGTGGACTGCCGTGCTGGTTAGAGAAAGAATTAAATGGTTGTGTCTCTGACCTCTGGGAGCTGACAGCTTTAGTTAGTCATACTGAGTTAGGCATGAAACATAGAAAGATAAATGAGCAAGACCGAACACTAAAAGAGTAAATTAAAAAGGTCCAGGCATTTTGTATTAAATGGATGTGACGTTTTAGTATTGAATACTTTAAAGAAAGGGAGATTTGTAGGGTCTCCCTGTTCAGATGGGTGACTCATTGGGGAAAGTTTTCCGGCACTTGCTGTAATTTCAGGATGCACGTTTGGTGACAGAAGATAGAAAGGAGCCTATAATACTTAGGATGAAGGAGACTTTCTCTGCTGAGCTGTAAGCACCTGCTCCAGCTTCCCCAGAAGCAGAAGCTAATTGGAAATAGAATTTGGTAGATTACATAAGGACAGCAATGCTTCCTTCTGGGGCTACATCTTGGACTTTACGGTTTCCTACTGAATCATTGCAGCAAGCTTCAGCAAGCCTTTGTTTCGGGGCATTCCAGTACTTTTCAAGATCCTGCCCAAATTGCTGGGGTGTGCATCTAGAAACGAGGGGGCTCACTGTCTCCAGGCCTTTCCATAAACCGTAAAGGCCATTTGTTTTGAGAAATATTTGAAGACTGGAAAAAAGATTACCAGGTATCTATGAGATTAGTCTGAGGGCATGCATCAAGTAAATTTTCATCGAGCAAAGGAAATCACATCTAAATAAAATATATGGTTTAAAAAAATCATCTTTGCTGCAGAGATTAAACATGCTGTTTCTTTAGTACAGGATCTAATGTCACCAAAGTAACCGAAGCTCACAGGTCTCCCTGAAGAACATTTTCCAAGCAAGAGGTGTGTTTAAGATTTAATGGTGCCTCACCTCCCTCCACACATCCCTATGCTCGTTTAGTTCCATGAATTTCTAAGTACTATTAATGGAAACGAAATGTGTCTCTTTCTAAGAGAAATACTGACAGAAGGTTATGCTTGTGTGAAAGATAGGAGGATAGGTCGACATGTAAAAGGCCATTTTATTAAACTGTCATTATGCTAGATGCCAGAATAGTCCTTTTCATCTTTGGAAGGACCGCTGCTTGGTGGGTGGCCTGTTTCTGCTTGGAATGGTGAATATTCATTTCCATTTTACAGATTAGGACACTGAGACCAAAGGAGGACAGATGGTTTCTGGCTAGTGCTAAGAGTCGGTAATAAAATGTCAGACTTATTCACAGCTCAATCTTTTTTCCAATCTTCAAGTATTTCTCAAAACAAATGGCCTTTGCAGTTTATGGAAAGGCCTGGAGACCGTGAGCCCCCTCTTTTCAAGACGCACACCCCAGGCATTAGGATAGTAAGGCCTCTTCATTTCAAACAAATGCACTTGGGAAATCAGGAAACATACATCTGATTATATTAGAAACCCTCAAACTTGCTGTTCTGGCTTGGGCTCTGGTCTTTCCCCTGCTTCTTAGCTGATCTGTAACTGCAAAAGCCCTCATAATGACTAGTGCCACTCGTCCTAAAGGACAGGGACCCAGAAGAGGGGTGAATTCTTCCTGACCCTACCGATGATCAGAGTGTGCCCTGAAGCATGAGTTTTGATTACTCTTAATTTGGTATGCATAACTTCAAATGGTCCTAGTGGTCGTAAAATTATCTGGTCCTCTTTAATATGCAACCAGAGTTCTTGGTGCTCTAGTAAGCTGGGGTATTTTTTCACATAAGCCCTTGTTTGGCATTTATTTCTAAAAGCACAAGAAAACAAACAAATTTTAAAAAGTAAAACAAAAAGACAACACTACAACCCTAACCTGAGCATATTTTCAGGCTCCATCAGAGAGGAAGCTCAAATATTCGGTGTAGTTTATGACACGTCCATACATTTCCCATCTCACATTTCCGTTGTTCTTTTTTGCTGCTGCCTATGAGTTTCATTTCCCCGTGTGCCATAATATTAATGTTTTTCCCTGCTGGCTTCCCAGTCCGGGGGTCACAGCTCATGTTTCACAGCACGAGACACCCAACCATAAATCTCCTTTAAATAATACAGACGGCAGGAGGGTCACTGTCAGGCGAGCCAGTCAGTCTGAACAAAGTGGCATTGATGCATGGCAAGCGGAACAGCTTGACCACGGCCCCGCCGGACAGGTAGGGTATGGAGCAGCCTTTAGTTAAGGGGAGGGAGGCAAGCACTCTGCACGGTTCCAAAGAGCCAACCAGTTCTGGTTCTCAGTAGGAGTTGGCTGCCAATGATGGAGGCTTCCTGAAAATAATCACACCTCCTCTTCCTGGCTCTGGCTGGACCACCTGATTAGCATAATTTGTGTTTGGAGGTACAAACACATCTCTTTGGGTATAAATCTGCGTTTCTTGAGGCCTCTTAGCCATATTTAAATTGGAACGAAGTTGGGAACTGCCAAGGTGGAGGTAACAACGCACACCTGATTGGAATACATGCTGTGCTTGTGGGGAAGCTGTTTCCCTATTGCAGGACTCAGCATGGTTAATTTAAGGGGACCAGAAACAGCTCGGTGAAACCCGAACCTCATAGCTGGGGTTGAGTTAATGGAAGCCTCAACTTTCAGAGGAGCTCGATAAGATGGGGAAGGAAAGAGCTGAGGGTTTAGCCAGGGATTTGGTTTGTCGACAAAAGTTATAAGGTATGGGCACACGGACCAAGGTATCATGTCAGGATAATATATCTGTGACTACGCCTTTTGTGAGCAAAGATAATACACGTGCAAATCTGTATAGACACACACAGAGGGAATATGGATAAGGTGTACGGAGATAATTCATTTGTGCGTAAAGATATATAGTGCACGTATCACACCCCAGTAGTTTGGGAAATAATTGGCAAGCACACAAGGTAATGTGTGTTACAAGTAAAGATGGGGCTAGTGAGAGGAGCCACAAAGTTCCCCCTGACATGATTTTTCAGGATTTATGTGTTGCTCATCAGTTGCCAAACTCCAGCTCAGTAATTTTCATCTGCCAAAACTTTCCGGTGGGCTGTTGGGGGGAAGATTAGCATCTCATATGTTTTTTTTTTTTTTTTTTTTTTTTTGACGGTACGCAGGCCTCTCACTGTTGTGGCCTCTCCCGTTGTGGAGCACAGGCTCTGGACACACAGGCTCAGTGGCCATGGTTCATGGGTCCAGCCACTCCTACGCGGGCCTCTCAACGCCGCGGCCTCTCCCGTTGCGGAGCACAGGCTCCGGACGCGCAGGCTCAGCGGCCGTGGCTCACGGGCCCAGCCGCTCCGCGGCACGTGGGATCTTCCCGGACCGGGGCACGAGCCCGTGTCCCCTGCATCGGCAGACGGACTCTCAACCACTGCGCCACCAGGGAAGCCCTCATATGTTTTCTTAGACTCCTTTTTCTGCAACTATTTAGTCACACTTTTGAAAAAAGTCAGTGTGACTTCAAATTCTTCAATTACTTAACTCATTGTAGTGGTATGGGGTGAGGTTCCCCTAGATGTGATTTCTAGAATCTACCGCCTACCTGATAAATGCACTGAGAACAAAAGAGTATGCATCCATTCAGGGGATGATTGTGCTGGTTTTGGTTGGTTACATCCCTGAGCATTTGTTATTTTTTATATTGTTGACATTAATTGCTACTCTGATGTCATAATTGCTCAAAAAGTACATTTTGTGTGTTGGTAGTGGTGGTGGGGGAGAACTGATTCTCTTACTCCTTTAAAACGACAAATGGTATTGATTACGCAACAGTTCGTCTAATGGAACCAGGAGACACGTGAAAATGGAAAAGGTTTTGGTAACATTAACATGAATTCTTGCTTATGTTCAGAAAATCTTGCTTTTTCAGTTTCCTCAGTTTTACACAGGACATCTCAGAGCTGAGTAAATATGTTACAAAATGACTCTAAATATCAACTGACCATTTAATAAGTCTCAAATACATAAGCATTTTTTACTATGTGTAAGCAGTGTGCATAATTTCAGCCTCATCTTTTAAAGTTCATTAATAAACGTAGATTCGCAATTCTTTGAAGAAGCCACATTTCTTTTGTTTGTTTCTGATTTTATTTATTGGGAAGACTTTTTAGGCCTAAGAGAAGTGTACTCATAGCATCCTGTGTGCCTGTGCTGTTGCCGGGCACCGTCCTGTCCTCCTGGTCTCATTTACCTTTACTCTGTAACCCTCTGAATCCCCCTTAGACTAACTGCTGGCTGAACGCAGGGCTGACGACTGTCTAGTTCACTATTGTACCTCTGGTTTCTAGCCACAGTTACTTTTAGGGTGACCTGCCCTGATTGCCTGGGGCTCTCTTGGTTTTCTCACCAAGAGTCCCAACTCCAGGGAGCCCCCTTGTCCCGGGCAATCTTGGCCCTTAGGTGCTCATCAGTATCTGAATGAATGAGATATCTGCAGGAATAAATCATCCTCCAGAGGTTGCAGAGTTATGTGAGACAAAAGTACACTCAGCTCCTGTTTAAAATTAGCATGATATATCTATACATCATCTCCCCTGCTGATGGGTAGGGATGGGAGGGCAGGGACTGTGTCTCTTCCATTTCTTTGAATTTCCCACGGTGCTCTGGAAACCCTTCAAGTTATAACTCAATCAGGTGCTAAACAAAACGTGATCAAATAGCAAATTGTTCTGTAGTGTCAACTCAGACTGTGTTCCTTCCTGGCTCTGGGAAGTTGGGCAAGCTACTTGCTCTATCATCTTTCTCTATTCTCCTCGCTTGTAAAATGGGGATGGATGATAACAGTAGTTTCCTCACAGGGCTGGTGCCAGGATTCACTGAGACAAAGGCCAGAGCACAGCGTCTGCTCTAACAGCAGGTCTGTGGTGTGTGCAGACTCTTTCTCCTCCTCCAGTACATGACGAATACTGAGTGTATTCAGGTAGGTGACAGAGTCTTTATGGTGGCACGTCTTGTTAGACTGAATTTGGAGTTATTTCGGTGTACAGTGGTTTGCCTGGGAAAAGAATACTTTTCTGTGTGTATGATCGGTTTCTAAAATGCCGCATCTATTTTACCCAGAGTCTGCGTGACTTCTTTCCACATGGCCGGGGTTAGAAAGACAGGCAGCCAGGCAAGCGAGCTGTTACAGGTGGGTCAGGATGAACAGGAAACAACACCCAGACTGGCCAAGAGGGAAGCTTTGGGTGGAGCCACGTTGATTCTGCCTTTACCCCTCTCTCCTCGCCGAATCACCCTCCCCATGGTGGCAAAGCTGGGACCTGGTATGTCGGTGGCAAAGTTTTTGTGCAGCTATCCTTAAAGGGACTAAAAGTATACTTGAATGAAATGAAAAAGTAAATCGAGAGTGATTTATAAATAGCTCCTGTTAATGAAGGTGTGTGTTTCGTGGAAATAATCTCATAAAAATGACTGCTTTGGTTTTCTCCCTCCCTCTGTGTACCCATATCCTTCCTGCTACCCAATAAATGGGGAAAGGGCAAAGGTTTCCGTACAGGTTCCTTGTTTTCTTAATTTTTCCGGTGGCACACAGTAGAACAGAGAGGAAGTGTCATTGGAACGCCTTTAGAACTTGAGTCATTAAATCCCCTTTGCCCCAGCCCTGGCGACGTGACACATATTTCAATAATGAGCAAGAAAAATTGTTTTATGATAGTTTAATAAAAGCAGAAGACAAATGTTGCCCCTGTGCAAAGGAACTGAATTACACACTTCATGAACCAAATTAGTAGGACAACATTTGGCTTTGTTCAAAAGGTGATACGCATTTACGGGCCCATTTTTTCAGCAGAGTTAAATATGACACATGCCAAGATTTCCCTGAAGTAAATATTGTAAATAATAAAGTCTCTGCCAAGGAAAGCTGAGAAATGACTTCATCCTCACCCAGTTACGCTGTGGTGCCAAGATGCCACTGTCCGAACTCTCCAGCAAACTGCCCGCTTAATTGACTCATCTCACGATTAAGAGAGTGCAGGGCCCTTTAATTTTCCAATAAGAGTCAATATTCCTCAATTCTGGCTTAACTAAAATATTCACATAGGAGCTGGGGCGTTTTATGGCATAAGCAAATTTGATTACCAAGTAACAAAATATATTTTGAGGACAGTTTGGAGTCACACAGCAGAAATGCTCATGCGAATAGGCGCAAATTGGGAGATTTTTACAGAAAGTAAAAGCTATCACTCTAGGCCTGACTCTTGTGATCCTCATTTAGTTTCAGCTTTTTCTGGTTTGACTCCAGTTAAAGTTTTCTGCTCACAAAATGGGCTGAATGTATTTCTTCCCTCCATTCAGATTTGCTTGTGAGAAGCGGGGGTGATAAAGAGGATACATTGAAATGCCATAGTTAATGTGAGAATTCACAGTGCCGGCAAGTGCAAGTCATCCATCGAGCTCTAGGCCATCTTATAGCAGTTCCTATAGCAGGGCCCTCTATTGTCTTAGTGCTGGAGAAGAGACAAATGCAATTGCTGCCTGAGCCAGGCAGTAATATAAATGACTTGAGTGTTGAGGTTTGAAACATGCATGAGGGAGTGGTGGGGACTGGGGTGAACTGGTGAGCCTGTGCACTCTCTGAAGGTGGAGTCCCGGCTGAGTCCCAGCTAATTGTTGCCACGCGGGAATGTGGACCTAGTGTTGCCAGAACGTCTCATTTTCCAAGAAATTTGAGAAACCTTGATTATTCTATGAAATCTCCCAATTTTCAAATGCTGGTCAGTAAAAAAGTGAAAACAGGAAAGTTCTCTGTCCCCCCAAAAATGAAGGTCATGGGGTCAGAGTCTGTGACTTTTGCTTCTTTGCAGTTTAGGACCTGTAGCAGGACAAAACAAACATGCCGTGATGGACAGCGTGACGTGGCAGAGATGAAGAGGGCAGCTTGTGTGGTTGAGGCTGAGCTGTTTGCCAGGCTCTGTCCTCAGCAGTGCATGCTTCACCTCATTGTTTTCCTCCTACCCCGTCAAGTAGATGCTGTGAGTAGGTGCCGTTACGTCTCCTGTTTTACAGATACGGAAACTGGAGCCCCAAGAGACAGAGGTGGGATTTGAGCTCTGTGAGCTCCTGAGCACCACACTGCAGTTCCCCGACCTTGGTTTGTTGGTGTGACCCAACAGGAAGGAAAACGGGATGGGAGTCAGGCACTTGGGTTTTGGTGTTGCGGTGGCCCCCTTCCTGTGAGAGTGGGTCCTTTTCTGACATTCATTCTGAGCTTGCACGTCTCGCCTTAGCAGGTGGAGGTAATATCACCTGCCCAATTTGCCTCACAGGCTGTGGGGAATGATTATACCAGGAGTAAGTTCAGAAGAGCATGGAAAATTATGAAGTGCTCTGTCAACACGAGCGGGGGGAGTAGTGTTCATAATTAATCAGAGGATGCAGAGAGGTGAGATCGTAAAGCCGCTCATTGTCTTTGGATCAAATACAATTAAAAAACAATCCCTTCTTGACTCTTCAACTCAATGAAGTGTCTCTTTGAAGAAGTGGCTTAAAACTGAACTCACTTTGAAAATTAATCAGCCACTGCTAATGGCTAGAAAGTGAGCAGACTGCATTTATTTTAAGTGGAAAAGAGCAAGAGAGAAAGAGATCCACCAGCTGAACAGTAGTTAACAGCCCAAACCTTGCACACTGTCTGCCAGGCTCATGACAGGGAGGACAGAGGATGAAGGCCCCCCCCCGCCCCACTGCCATCGCCTTCCACATGCCCCAATCAAGGGACTCCCCTTCAGAGAAGTCAGGGAGAGAGACCATTGCTGGCCCAACTTGGAACTGTTAATTGATGCTGGCTGGCAGGGAAAACTCATCATGACCCAGACACAGTGAACATTTAAAGAGGAGAAAACAGAAAAGACACATACCTGCAGGACAGTTGGAGGGAAAATACCCCAAGGATGATGCAGAAAGATGTTGATGCATGTAGGCAGTGAGTAATCTTCTTATTTATAAATGAATGAGCTGGCCTGGGGAAGGGGAGTTTTGCGGATTATCGTCCCAGTCCCGTGTGACAGGCTTCCTCACTGACGGGGCTCTCTCCTCACTGACAGCCAAGTCCATGCAGTGTTTTCCTCTTCATCTTGGGGTCTCAACCTAATGGTGGTGCTAATTTGTCCCCTGAACTTCCGTTAACTCAAGATCCCAGCTCTTTGAACTTACGAGATCTACTTTGTTTCAGGAAGGTTTCTTCTGTGAATTCTAGGTGTCCATGATTTTCCTGTCCTCTCCTCTTTCCCCTTTTGCTCCAGCCTGGCAGAATCTCCCACTACCCTCCCATAGAACCTCTCCCATCTCTGGGATTTGGGTCAGAATATCGCGCCCCCCCCCCCCCCCCTGGAACCCTTGCCTGCTCTTCTCTGTGAACAACTGTGTCTTTGGGGACCATGTTGAAATCTGCTCTGCTCCTACGAGAAGCTTTTTTTGGCCTCACCCTACTCTGATCACTCCATTACTCAAGTATGCTTAGGATTTGGGCACAGAGTCCCATCAGTACCTTTGCTCTGTGATTGATCTGTGCTTCTTTTAGAGGTGGAGTTTTGATTGCATTGTGTGATTGTCTCTCTAATTTGTGAGAGGCCTTCATGTTAGCTTCCTAAGAGTTTTTTCTCCTCTCCCGTAGCAAAACAAAGAGACAAACAAATAAGCCCACATAGACAAGCACTCCTTTACTGCCTGTCAATGGAGGGCCGTATATTGTAGGGGTAAGGGCATGGATTTTAGTATCAGAAAACTTGGTTTTGAGTTACCTCTTTACTACTTAATGTTGGTATAAACCTGGCAAGTTACTACCCTCTTTAAACTGCATTTTCATATCTCTAAAAAGGAAGTTAAGAGAATACCTGCATCGTATCCCTATAGCATATATCTTGGTAAAGTACCCGACATGTACCTTGGTAAGCTCTTAATAAATGTTAGCTATTTTTATTATTATAATAGTAAGTTCTTGTTGACTGGCTGAATCTCTCACCTAACACTTCTCCTGGCACACAGTTGGTGGATATGCTCAGTGCTAGATGTTGAATGAATGAACAGAAGAACAAATGATTGAGTGGATTCATGAGTTTACTTGAGCCGGAAGACACAGATGTAGTCACCCGTTTATTCTTGACTACTTATCTAGTGGCAGCTGGGAGTATAGCCGTGACTAAGGCAAACAATATCCCTGCTCTCATGGGCTTAAATCCTAGCAGGGACAGACAGATAATAAGCAAGTTGAATAAATAACCAAGGTAATTTCTCAGACGGTAAATTTTAGTGGTCATAGGTGAATATGAGGAACATTAGCCAGAACTGGTTGACTATAGCCAACCTAGTGGAGACCAGAGAATGGGTTCAACTGTGGGTCCAGTGAGGTGTGTGAGAGAGAAATTATCCCGTGTTACTGCCAAGAGCAAGAAGCAGATCCAAATGGTGGAGGTGAACAAAGAAGTTGAATTTGGTTCTCATTAACTGAGACACTTCTGGTTCAGTAGTCTAGGAGTGGCATGGACTGCCTAGAGGGCAGCGAGAACATCACTGGAAGAGGAGTACAAGCAGAATCTAAGGGACATTCTAGCACCATTTGTAGCACTCTTTTGGATAATCTCTAAGGTTCTGTCCAGTGTAAAGATTCTTGGCTTTTCCACTATCCAGTTGACAGATGAGGATGTCTCTTAACTTCTTTTTGATAAACTCTAAGTGGTATCTGGGGGGAGGTGGTTGTGGTAGAAGGAAAAGAACACAGGCTCCGGGATCAGATAGAGCATGGTTCAAATCCCAGGTCTTCTACTTACTGTTTGTAGGACCTTACTTCTCTCAACTTTACTTTCCTCCTCTGTAGAATGGGTAGATTTATAGGAATGATGTGTGGATTAACTTAACTAAGGCATGTAAAGTACCTTGCATAGTACCTGGTGTCTAACAAACGGCAATTGCTGTTACAGTTGATATTTCTGTGGTTATTGTGATTATCACCAGAACTTGGGAGCAGTCACCTTAGTCCTGCCAGGGCAGTGACTGGGGAATAAGTCAAGGGAGTAGCTCGAGGTAGGTGGGGAACAGGTGTTAGCCGTCATGTTGAAAAAAATTAAGGGTCGGATACGTGCTACCAGTTCCCAAACCCAGTGCTCATATTATCATCAAATCAGACCTACCCAGAGAGCTGTCTGTCTCATCCCAGGTGACAGACAGTTCGTTTCTCAATTTTTCCCCTTCTGAGCTGCCCTTAGTGTTAATTAAAATTTGATTTGAGTAGGAAAGAAAACGTTGGGGTAGAAGGTGATGGAGGAGTAAGGGCACAGTATGATTTGTTTCTGCAGCCGCCCCCGCGCCCCCCAGCTCAGCACTCAGGCCTCCAGGGAGATGGCTCTGATACTATATTCATATATGCCATTGGATCCAGACGTCTTTGAGCAAAATATAAGCCCAGTGGGAAAAACATAAGATCCGCTTCTCAGATAAGAACCTGCCAGTTCTTCTGGTCTAAAATGACTTTGTGTAAAAATGCCCTGCAGGGGAGGGAGGACACTCACAAACAGAAGAAGCATGAGACACATCTGGAGGGAACCCAAGCTGGGAACCTGAGGGCCTGACCATCTGCCAGAGGGCCAGATGCTGCTGCTGGAAGCCTCTCGCCTCCCGGCTTGTCATCTGGGTCCGATGATGCCATCCAAAAGGACCACAGAGTGGGAGGGCAATGAGCAATCCATCTTCTCCCACCCACAGTTTTGTATTGTGTGACATGGCCCGGGGGCCATGGGGAAGGGGAGTAAAACATTTGCCCACAAAACTGCACCTTCCTCGTGGAAAAGGCTGTCCTAAAACACATGGCTCTGACCACCCAGAATGTATTAATTACTCCATTAAATATCCCTTTCTTATTCTTTAGTCTAAACAGCATGGACAGAGAGGTTTAGCTGTGTAGTTGTCAGTGGGAAGTGCCATCTTCTGTCAACTTGGGGGTGTATTGAGAGTGCCTAACCGACCGCATTCGTCTTTACATTATAGGATTTCCCGTATTGCAAGTGTTCTTCCTATTAGGAGCTTTGGTGTCTGATTTTGGCCAAAGCAGGTCATTGGGATTCAGAGGGACATCCTCTCCTTTTTCCATTGCAGAAGCAATCAAGAGTCTGTGCATACGGCCCTCATAAAAGGAGAGTGATCAAAATCACACACACACAAAAAGGACTCTTAAACTGCAGATGAGATTACTGCTTCATGTGATTCCCACCATTCGGGAATGTCTTTCTGCCTCATAATTGCTCACTGATAGATAGACGACCCCCTCAGACAGTCTGTCACTGCTCTGCAAATGTGGGTCCTGCCTCAGGCTTCATTGTCTTAGTGTGTAGCAACTTCTGCTGATTAGAGTTGCTTCTGGAACCGAAAAGCTAGGTTCCTGAGAGATAAAAAAGATAATCCACTGCTTAACGCGGGAATTCAGCCTCAACTGAATGCAGTGAGACTAGTGGAAAGTCTGAGGTTTTGAAAATAGCAGAAGTGGGGAACATGAAAATGTGATGTCAATTTATATTCAACATTGTCTTCTATCCTTTTAAAGCTGACAAATGTCCCAGTTAGAAAAACCTCTGGTATTGGGTTGTGTGGAAAAATGAAAGCTACATTGTGAAAATTAAAAGAAACATCTCACTCTAAGACTGGGCAAATGCCCTAAGGCTCCATGGTGGGAAGAACTTCTGATTCTGGTTGGTGATTCGCCTCATGTGCTTCAAGGCCTCTGGCACATTTGACTACAATGAGTAATTTCTGAGAAAGTATAGTGAGGGGCAGGAACTTTTCTTCCAGTGTCAGAAATTCTTAAGTCTGATGTCAGATGTTTAGTAATGATGTGGGACCGTTGCCAATGCAAATATTGGTGAAAGGAGAGCACCTAGAGATATCAAAAAAGACCAGGGGCCGATCAGACCCAAGATGGACGTCTCTGGTGTTTAGTAGCTGATGACATACTTTCTATACTAATAACACCATTTTTAATATTGTTTTAATGTTTCGAAGACCAAGGGTGAACTTAAAAGTCATGGTCCTGAAATAGCAAGAGGTTAGAGTCTTCTGGGGAGCTGGACTCTGGCAAAACATTTCCTTTCACACGGTTTCGGGATTGACAATTCCGACAGTGACTTTACAATGGCAAATTGTAGTGGGTAGTGTTTGTCAATCGCTCTAGACACCTTGTCTGTCGACTTTTGTATATCGTCTCATTTCCTCCTTCCTGCAGCCCAGTGGAGGTACTATTCATATCCCCAGTTTCCATTGCTGAAGCTCACACCACTCTTCACTGGTTGAGGTGAGACATTTTTCTACTTTCCCAAGCTCATCATCTTGGTCTTGTAAGAGGAAGGTGAAAGTGATTTGGCCAAAACAGCCCTGGAGACAGGGACAGAACTTGCGGACGCAAAGCTAAGTCTTGTGGCTCTAGGCCAGTGCCATTTCCACCCTTGCATGATGGCTCTTCTGAGGTTTTGTTGCATGTGATTAGTATTGTCAACTTGAGAAGTTCATTTATTGATTTCATGTGTCTAAGAGCTCTTCTCTTGAACTAGATGAGAAGAAGAGCAGTTTTATAGTTGTCTTACAGTAGTACCGAGTGGCTAGTAGATCCTTAATAAATACAAACCGACTGCTGAGAATGTCTCTTGAGTTAAATGTGCCTTGGGCTGAAATCAAGGGACACAAATTCTAGCCTGACCTCCATTATTGTCCGACCGTATGACCTTGGGCGCATCTCTGACCCTCTCATTGAGCCACCCGGTTAGGCTGGGTAGAGGGGAAACATCCAGGTTTCTCCTGATTCCCCAAGGAGAAAGATGAGATATCAAAAAGCCTTTGGGTTTTTTCTACGAAAGATTTGTAAAGGCTTATTAGAGTTATTTTGGCTATAGTTTTGATGGTGTCATGAAGGAAGGTGGCGAGATGATGGAAAACAAAGCAACCATCCATGTGAATGTACCCTATGTGTGTAAATGTGTACAACACATATGCACAACATCAGAGAAGCAAGAACTTTGAAGTCATACACTTTAAGTCCCAGCTTCTGCCACTTAGCTGTGTGGTCTTGAGCAAATTACTCAAGCTTCTTAAGCTTTGATTTCTTCGTCAGGAAATTGTGGATAATGACACTCCCTTTAAACAAGACTAAATGAGAGAATTAAGAAAAACAGTCAGCACATGGGACATCATGATTCAACAGAAACGGTAGCTATGACTACTGTTATTGAATGAAATGTTTATTGGGTATTTAGTCTTTCAGAAATTCGTGTAAAGACTAAGGAGATTCGACAAAGTATGGGGCAGAGCTGCTGCTCTCTGGATACTTACTACCTAATCTGTAATAGACAAAGAAAAACACCAAACCTACTTACTATCAGTGTAGCAAATAGTAACGTACAGTGGATAAATGAATAATATAATCCTACACATAGAATCATACCATAGTCCTCAAAAGCTCTTTATCCTCAAGTGATTAAGGAACATTTTATTTTGATTGCAAGTGATGTGAAACTTGCCGTCTGTGAAGGGTGAACAATTCATGTCATCTTCTCCTTTTATTGTCTTCGTGCCTAAAGGATCTTTCCTTGTTCAGCCTACCTTTGCCCTTAATTTTTGTTTCATTTGTTATCTGTTGTCTAGAATACTTGGAATTTCTCTCTTCTTTCCCAACTTCTTTGAATCTCCTCCTCTTCCTTGAACGTATTTCAGGAAAGGAAATGCTTATATGTGTCCATAGTTCCAAAAGTATAATGTGGCGGATCTCGGGAGTTTTATTTTTAGAGCTTGGAAGTTGCATGTCAGCAGCTGGTTGGGGAACTCAAACTTCAGATACGTTTACAACTGGGAGAGGTTTCCTCTGCCTCAAGGGATCCAGGTTACAGGTTGGGTAGCTCTGGCGAAATAGACTTCAGAATCTCCCTTGGTTAGGTCCCTCCTTCCCATTCGAATTGCTTACCCTTGTGCTCTCAGAAAGTACCTTATTTATTGGTGGCCCACCACTAGAATGATCGCGTTGTCTTCAGTCCCTGACCTGGGCACTTGAATTCCCTTCTTTAAGCCTCAGTCTCCCCATCTGCAGTTTGGGCATAACACTCGCGATAGTTGTGAGTGTTAAACGAGGTAACGCATGTAAAATGCTTAGGATCCGTAGTAAGCGCTCAGTAAATGTTAACTGAAGTTATTATATCATCCTCCAAATATTAGTTTTTCTGCTTTTGGATACTTTCAAAATGCTGCACAGGGGATTTTGCTCATAGTGAACACTCAGTGAATAATGTTGATTGATCAACATTTCCTACTGGCATCTGACTTATTACTGATGTTTAGAGTCCTATAAAAGAAAATGAGAATCCATTTTCTTCAATTGGCAAATGAGGAAATTTGGACAAGATTCTTACAGGCGGAAGTAGATTTCGGTACTCATGATTTTATTACATTTAATGTTCATATTCATACATTTCACTGATGGAGTGTTACATACTATATGTATGTAACAGTATGTATAGTATATGTGCTGTATTACCTTTCTAAAATCGAAAGAATTCTGAATTGTGAAACATATGTGGCTCCTTAAAGGGGTTCAGGTGGGGGATGGTGGATTTAGAGATGTGGAGGAATTTGTTCTTTATAATGCTTTTGTATACATTAATCCATCTGATTGTTGCAAAAGTCTACTGAAATCGGTAGGGTAGGCACGAGCTCTGGTTTACATGAGGGAATGAAAATTTAGGGAAGTTATATGACCTGCCCCTCTGACACGGTAAATGGCTGAGTTCCCATGTTCTTTCTACAACATTCTCTGCTCCTCTCTGTGAAGCTGAAAGCACAACTAATCCTGCCAGTAAGACCATGGAGGAGGTGGTATCAGGTTTGAGCTTTAGAGGATGGATCACTCTCTGGATCCACAAATAACTAGAAAGGGACGGACTGATGATTCTCGCTTTGGGACCCTCTTCATGTCACAGAGAATAATCTGCCTCTTGACTTAACCCAGGATAGTTTTGAGAGATATGAGCAAAAAAAAGGGGAGAAAAAAAACTCAGAAAGGGATAAAGTTGTATTTAGGTGTTAGGAGAATTTTACTTTTTTTTTTTACTTCTCTGCCCTCTGTCCTGTGTTTTCTCATATTTATGAATATAGATGATTTTAAAAGCCCAAAGGAAAAGACCCTCAATACCCTTTTCCCTAACTCAAGCTTGGAAGAAGAACAGAAATCAGATTTGATTTGATTCACCTCATACCTATTCTCCCAGTATTATATTTTTGCATCAGAAAAGTTTCAAGATTGTTTCATTATACAATAAATAGTCTGTGAATCCTATCACTCTTGCCTGGAACTTGGAAGTGGCATTTTAGAAGCATGTTAATTTTTTAGTAGTGACTTTATTCCTTTGGTCATTTGCAGGACTTTTAATATTTTGGCCAGAACTGCATAAAATACATTTTAAATGAAGCTTCTCAATCCTTCCGTCTTTTTTAAATGACATAAGCTTCGATTATTTTAAGTGTTTCAACAGAGCTCTTTGAAGAACACCACATCTCTGCCACATTTCTCAGATAATATTGTCCTACACCTGGAACATGAGCCCCATTTTAAAACAGTAATTTGGTCCCTGAAGGGCCCTTCAGGCTCTGTCCTGCTGCCTGCCCTGGCTGCACTGTCTAGGAGTAAAGCCCAAGACAAATAGGGCTGGATTTATGCAGAGTAATTTAAAGCCTCCTGCCTGCTCTTGCCTTTCTTTATAGAGAATATACTTGGAAATTCGTTTTAAGTCTGAAGCATTCTTTGGACACCTGATTTTGTGATTCTGTTTTCTCCCTTCCTCCTCATAGAACCTTTATTAGAATGCTGACGAACCTTGGCCTCAGCAAAGGATTAGGTGAGCAGATTCTTCGAGCAGTAAATCTAAAGACATATTAAAAGCAAGGAAAAGGGATTTCCCCAGTGTTTTGGGGGGATTTATAAGTGCCAAAGGCTAAACAACTTACAAGAGAAGTAAGATTGTCCCTTTTTCCAACCTGGGCATGTTCTAATATTGTGACACAGGGTAGAATTAGGCTGGCTTACTAAGTAGAAACATGTAACGTAATTGAAAATGCACAATACAGAGAGGAATTCTCAATACAGCGATGTCCTGTTGTAAAGATTACACTGATTTATAAGGAATGCCTTAACTCCTAATCCCAGCCATGCAAGACCAGTGAGTCGAGTCTTTTACAACCAGGGAAAGGGGGAAAAAGGCTTAATAATATATATTCGCCAAATTGAGTGTAAATTTGGAATTGGTGGTTGAGCAGGCCATTCATTTTTTCTAAAACAATGTAGCAATGAAAACATTTTTTATTATGTTTTGACATGTGGATTTTCAAAGAAGTTCAGGCATTCTCTATTTCAGAAATGATGGGTATAGCCAAATCATGGAAGAGTAATGAAAATGAATGGTGTGTGCGGGAGAAGAATAAATATTGTGGGCTCTGAACTGTTTAGAAAAGATCAGCAAAGAAGAAAAGTGTCAGGCTGGTGAAATAAAACCTAAGGAATAAGCTTATGTGTAAGGTAAGGGTTAGAAAAAATTGAGGTAGAAGGGGACCTCGGAATTCATGCTGACGGAACAAAATCATTATAGCTTGAAATCAAGGAAAATAAAGAATGGAAATTGAGTGCCCCATTTCTTTTCCTTTTTTCTTTTTCTTTTTGTAAATCATGATATCAGGAAAAGTCATATCATAAGCTCTGATCAATATGGGGAATTTTGAGAGCTGTTTATGCACCAGAGAAACAGATTCCAACCTTGTCCAAGTTCTGAGAGGTCTGTTGATCCTTCCACCATAACTTTTTTCCTTCTTACCTGTGAAATGGGAAAATAATATTCATCACTCATGCTGAATTAGATGGTATATAGGTGGAAGAAGGAAATAGTATTGAACAGAATATTAAATGTATCAGGCAGAACTGTAAATGTGTGTGTGTGTGTGTGTGTGTGTGTGTGTGTGTAGGAAGAAAATGGGGGGGAGTTCTTTGGAAGATAATATTCCCTGGTATGTTGCACACTCACAGTAATGGTGAATAAAATCAGTAAAGGCCAGGTTGACTGTATGTACACAGTGAGGGGAGCTTTTGATTGAATAGTCACCAGTTGGCAAAAATAAACAAATGAATAAACAAACAAACAAATATTTCAAAGTAAAATAAAAATAAAGCCAATATTGCCCTTTGCTTCATTTGTTTTTCAGTGAGGCAAGAAGAATGGAAAACAAAATTCCCCCACATATTCCTAGTCCATAAGAATTGGAAAGCTATAGAGTAAGAGAGAGTTGAATATTCAGGACATTACCAAGGAGAATTTACTGAGCCAAGAATAGCAAATTACTGTGTAAAAGCAAATGTACGGTGTATACATACATACACATAAACACACACATATAAGTACACATATAAACATGTGTATTCATACATGGACACGTATATAAGCGCATGTATGCACAAACACACACAAATGCACAGTTTAGCTGGCCCTAAGAAGAAAAATACCAGTGAAAAGGATTAGCCCAAAGACGAGACTTGGGAAAGTGGTGGCTCTGACAACGGCAAGGCTTTAGCACTGAGTCCACTTTGATTCCAAAGAAAAAATAACAGGGAGAGCTGCTGGGGAGATTTATTTTTTGTTTGCAGAGAATGAGCATTAGGGGGAAAATACACACATATGTATCGATAAGAAAGGAAGAGGATTTTGCTACCTCAGGAGAAGGTTGAGCTCCTTCCCACGGTTATGGGTATGTAATTCCTATTGAAATCAATTTTCATTGTACTGAGTTTTCTAACTTCAGAAGTTGGTAACACACAGGAATGGGGTCTTAAAAAGCCAAAATAAAGCAGTGGCAACAGGGAGGCATGGGGTTTAAAAAATGCCACTCCACTCCCCCCAAATGAGAAACCATCGTTGTGTTCAAACAGACAAGCACAAACCCAAAAGTGAGTGTGAACAGTGGGAAATGATGAGCTTTAATGTCCCCTGACTTCAGAGTAGTTTGTGATTCTTTTGTGGAAAAGAGACTACAATGTACTAGTTTGTTTTGGGGATTAGCTTCCTGAATGGACAGAAAGTGTGTCTTGTACTCCAAATTCGAGGTATTTTATTTGTCTTTAACATTTTAACATTTCAGTCAGGGGGAGGAAACGAATAGTGTCCCTTTGAATGCCCGTAATGAGATACACACTAGCCCAGGTTGCAGAGAAACGGCAGTGACGCTAAGTGGCACTAAATCATGTCATGAAGACTTGGCTAAAAGGAGGGCAGAGCTAATGCCATCAAAGCTTATCATGTTTTCTTTTAAAATGTTAAACAGAAAACGTACACCTTCAAGAGTGACCCATCCCCAAGTCAAGAGAAAATGGCATAATTTCAGCTGCAGAATATAAAACTCTCATCTGTTTGACACCAGACTCAACAGCAGGTTGGTAGGGGCAGGAGGAGGGACCAAAAACAAAGGCAGCAGACAAAATGAAAAGTATAAATAGAAGTATTGAATATACAGTAACCTGGAGGAAACTACTATAATGCTGCTTTCAGTACTTGTCTCCATTTGTAACAGTGAGAAAGAAATGACTGAGGTATGTAGCATAATTCTAGAGGAGTCCCAGGCTTAGACAGGAAAAAGGCCCATGTCTTTTTTCTTTTTTTTAAAATCACTTTTTATTTCATATTGGAGTCCAGTTGATTAACAATGTTGTGTTAGTTTCAGGTGTACAGCCAAGTGATTCTTTTTCAAATTCTTTCCCATGTAGGTTGTTACATAATATTGGGCAGCGTTCTCTGTGCCGTACAGTAGGTCCTTGTTGGTTATCCATTTTAAACATAACAATGTGTACATGCCAATCGCAAACTCCCTAACTATCCCTCTCTCCCACCCTCCCCACCGGTAACCATGAGTTTGTTCTCTAAGTCTGTGAGTCTGTTTTTGTTTTGCAAATAAGTTCATTTTTATAATTTTTTAAGATTCTGCATATAAGTGATATCGTACGGTGTTTCTCTTTCTCTGTCTGACTTACTTCACTCAGTATGACAATCTCTAGGTCCATCCATGCTGCTGCAAATGGCATTATTTCAATCTTTTTATGGCTGAGTAATATTCCATTGTATATATGTGCCATATCTTCTTTATCCATTCCTCTGTCTGTGGACATTTAGGTTGCTTTCATGTCTCAGCTATTGTAAACAGTGCTGCAGTGAACATTGGGGTGCATGTATTCTTTCAGACCATGTTTTTCTCTGGATAGATGCCCAGGAGTGGGATATGATATCCCTTTTTCCTGTGTCTTTAGAAGAGAAATAAAACAAAAAAACTAATATAGGCTTGTTGGGAAGTTTGCACAGTTCTGAGAAGCATAAAGAAGTGGCTGGTGGCTATTTGTTTTGGTGTCACATGTGGGATAAGGGTTTTTAAATGAATGAGTAAATGGAGATGATCTTTGACTTTCTTTGTAGGAAAAGAGTAATTATTATCACAAAGAGTAAAGGCTTTGTGCCCTGAACAACAGGGATTAAACAATTTTAAAATTATATAAGTTTATATATTTAGGGAAAAATCCAATGTTGTTTGACCCCTTATAATATTCCTTGGGTGAAAGTTTTTGCTTTGCAACGTTCTTTTGCATCTAGCATATGTATTTTCTTTCTACTCATTCTCACAACCACCTGGGGGATTAGAAGGGCGAATATATTGCATCCAATTAACAGAAGAAGAAGAGTAGCAAAAGTGAGTAGAGAAGACCTAGATTTTGCTTTGGCTGTGCCAGTAGCTCACTCCGTGTCTTTTCACGAATTCCCTTTATCCGTCAGCGTCTTGGATCTACAAAATGGGAGTGTTTGAGCAAGTAACTGATGAGGCCGTTCAACTCTAAATTCGAGGAATCACTGGATGCCTACTATCCCTAATGAATTAGGGATAGCAGAGGTTAAATTTCTCTTTTCTTGCTTCAGCATCATAATTGCCTTAGATGCATTTATTCTCAAGGTTTCTACTCATCTTTGCCAACATTTCTGAGGGTTCGCTCCCCTCTTTGGGTATACAACGTTTGGCAATAGAGCAATTACTGAGACTTGAACAAATTCCCTTTAAGAATTCAACCTTAAGAAATCAAAGTAGGAAGACCATGTGAATACCTTCAGCTGTTTCAACTGAAAGCTAAGTTTAAATATTATCTTTGGCAGAATTTTCCAGCGTCCTTCCTTTCAGCCATTTTCTGCTTGCAAATCCACCCCCGCCACC
>NW_006771758.1:469479-478655 GCF_000442215.2 Lipotes vexillifer
GCTGCCATCTATTGATTTGGATACTAGTGGTTCGTTCAGCAAGTATTTATTGAATGCCTTCCATGGGCAGGCAGGCTTATTGTATTAAGCGTTTGAATTAGCATTACAGAATGCCGGTCACTTTCTAAAAGGTGACGTTTGAGGTCCTGGGAAATCAGGGTAGTTTTTGGTAGTAATGCGATCAGATCTTGCTCAGTAAGGTACACGCTTGTAGAAAGGCTCTAACACAGTCATTGGGAATTTGATGACTTGAGACATTGGTGAGATGAGGGCAGCAAAGGAAGAGAATTATTCAACGTATTGGTGGGAGAAATAGAAGAAAGAAAATTCTACTTGTGTTGATTAGGAGAAGGACCCATCTATGCAGGGTAGGGCAGCAGGAGGAAAATCTGGTGGGGAAGTGGAGAGGAAGAGAATCTTAGGTTCATAGGTGGAGGTGGTGGTGCTTATTCCTGGGGTGGGTGAGGCCTGAGGAGAGTTTGACGGTGGGAGAGGTGAGGGAGGACTAGCAGAAATACACTGAAGCAAATTCGTATAGAGACAGAAATCAAACCTTTTTGGTTACTATTTTTTTTCCAGTTGCAAACTTTTCTATTGAGAAACGTATCAGTACCAGTTCCATGGTCTTTAATATAATTGGTCAATTTTTATTGGGATCCGGCGGAGGTATAAATTTTAAATTGAGAAGATATAGTCATAGAAAATGTTTTCTGCCAACTCACTGAACACATTTAGCACATTGGGTGTGAACACTTTCTGTAGCTATGCAGATTTATTAGCTTCATATCTCTAGACTCGGTGCACGGTCTTGCCCCTTAGGAATGTACAGAACTTTTTATGAGAACAATTAGGCCCACTTACGTTTTACTTGCCATGTCACATTGCGAGCCACAGTCAATACTATGATATTTTGATTTTAACTCAGACATCGATTCCACACTCTACATACACAACGTGCACACATACACCGAAGAAAAAAAAAGAGTGAATTTTAAGAGCATCTTTTATTTCTTCAACCAAGAGAGAAAAATGGGGGGAAAAAAAAAACCCCTCAGAAGTAGGAACTGTTAATATATGTTGTCTTTGTGGCTCTCTTTCGATCCAGTAAATACTCTGTAAGGCTCTGAGGGCAAGAGGATGTGACTTCTGCTGAGCCCTCACCTGCCAGCACCCCTCCGTGCCGTCCGATTTAGACATATAAGCGGAGAAATCATTCTCCCCTTTCCCCTGGAAACAGAGCACCCAGTAGTAAGGTTAATCATTTGAATTTTGCAGTTCATATTGAGGCAAAGCAAAATAATTCTTCACCTTGGACCTTGGAAGTTTGTTGACAAACATTTTAGAGCTCAAGATTAGACTTTTCTTCCCCTTTGAATCATAAATATGAAAAGCTTTAAATATATTATTTCATAACTTGATCTCCCACCAAAGTGAATCCCACTAGACGATATAAAATGGAGTGAAAAATCACTTCTAGAGTACCAGGTTAGAGTGAAAATAAACAGAGGAGCGTAAAAGGAGCTTCTGACCGCAGAGGAGCTGGATGGGATGATGGTAGAATCTGCCCGTGAAGGTGGTTATTCAAAGAGGTAATTTCCCCATAAGCTTTTCTTCAGAGTTGTCTCAAAAATTTTATAAGGATATTGATCTAAATTACTACATATGAAAATTAGGTTAAAACCATTTCTGATCAACAGGACATTCCGGAGACGAGCCTGAGCGTAAAGCTCAGTAATTCTACAACATTACAGGTATACTTTAATAGGTACAATGGCTGGTTCTGAGGGAACTATGTATAAATTGAAACCTCCTTTATTTTTTTAAATCTAGGGAAATTAAACTGTGGTAAATTTCGGTAAATTTTGACGTGTACATGATTAATAAAGGCTGTACCATTGGCCTGACTGTTACCACTTAGCAGAAATCCATGCACCTGCTAATTTTGTTGATCGTAGTGATCACATCAAAAGGGGGACGTATGGTCTTATAAATCCACGAAAAGTTATTCGGAGAACAGAACAGAAGACATTCATTTGCTCAGTCATTGAAAACAAATGTTTGTTAAGTACCAACTTGTTTTTGCCAGCCAGTGTACCAGAAAGAGGCTATTTGAAATTGGGATCTTTGAAAAATCTAGGTTTCTACATCGATGGTGTCTCCTTCTGAAATGCAGTCTTCTTTTGTAAAGAGAATATTCCATCCTCCCTATATTTTGGAATTCAAACAAGTATTCATTTTCCCAAAGTGGCTATAATTCATCTCCTAGTGGTTAAGCAACACTGCCTTATAAAGATGTTGGGTGAGGGTTAAATTTTTTTTTAGTTTGAAAGAGAAACAGAAACATCATTTACTTGAATTTAGTTTCAGATAGACATAGGCTCTGGGATTGGCAAACACCTTCCTTTATCCCCAAATCGGAACAGAAATGCTTGAATTTGAGGAATGTGTTTGTGAATCTTTTGGACTTGAAAGCCCCAATGCAAAGCAAATGCCCATCCGTCTAACTTGGAATGTTATACTTCAGAAAATAGCGTGGAATTTGTCAGTTATTGATGAGTATTGCTGGAAGACACAGAGCGTCTGGCTTTAGACCAGCCCTTGATTTGCCAACGCGACACACGTCTGTTGGGTTTCTAAAATGTATGGTTTTGCTACTGGTCCCTACTGCTTTTCCAGTGCCACACACTGATGACAGAAATACCTCAGATTATGACTTTTCTTCTAAGAGGCTGCACAGATAACAGCTGTATCCTTGCAGATAATCTGGAAGGCAAGCTTGATGGGTCCCATTTAAGGATCAGGACGGGAGAGCTGGGCACCGGCGGCAGCACACTTTTCCGTTCCCACCGAGCGCTGCGTAAGGCCAGCTTCCTAGGCCTGTTTCCTCTCTTCCTCCTGCCGTACGTAGAGCGACCTCCTTCAAACTGTGCGTGGAGTGGAGGCTGTGGAGTCCTGGGGACGGCACAGGGGGAGAGGTGCTTCCATACGTACTTTGCATAGTAGACCCGCTGGCTTCAAGCACACGTTCGCTGACATTTTACCATGCTAGGAAGAGGAAAATCAAAAAGATACAGAACGTCATGGCAGCAGAGAATAATGATTAAGAACGTAGACTTTGGAGCTTGGCACACCTGGGTGCGAGTCCCAGGGCCGCCACTCGGTAGTGCAGCACGTAAGGGACTTGCCCAGACTTTGTGGGCCTTGTCTGTAAAGGAGCAGGTATCTTGCCCACAGAGGAGTTAGAAGGATTTTATGAGCAGATGTGGGCAAAATGCTATAGCTGAGTGTCTGGCCCGTAGCGCGTGCTCAGGAAACCTCCGATAACATGGCAGTAGTAATTATTATGTGTGCCATTTCTGCTCTTCCAACTCCCCTGAAGCCTGGGTGTTATTAGCTGATTTTCTCCCTATCACAGACCCAAGAGAACCGCTATCCACCAGCTTGATCAGCCCCAAATGTGGATGTCACCTCATCGTATTTGCCTAGGTTGACTCCTAATAATTGAAATGGATGAGACTTGATTTAATATCACTGCAGCTATTCTATTCCATGAGCCAAATGCTTCTGAAAATACTAGAGCAGTGACTTAAGCATTCAGAGGAGAAAATGTTAACAAATGACAGTGTTGTACCAGAAACTTTCAGAGGCGCAGGGCATTTGTGTACCTGTTGTGGCAGGTTTGTCCTAGAGGAAGGTGGGATGTGTGTACGTGCTGGAGCGCACAGTCTCCAGGAAGGCCCCTCTGCTCCCAGTCAGTGCTGAGCTACCCCGTAACTTTTTGCCCTGCTGAAATGAAGCTGGTTGGTTTCCGCCTTGTTAGTTCATGGTGTATGTGGCTTTTCTGCCAGACTGTGAGCTCCTCCAGGACAGGGGCCACGTCTTCTTCATTGTAGTGTCCTCCCTGATTCCTTACACAATGCCACAGGGGTTACCAGGTTTTGGAGGCAGGCAGAACTCAGGCTCTGCAGCTTATCAGCTGTGTGGTTTGGGCAAGCTGCATCACCTACCCAGCCTTAGCCTCCCCATTCATAAAATGGGGCTAATTACTCTTGTAGGATTGTTACGAGGATTGAATACAATAATTTTTTAAGATACTGAGCACAGTTCCTAGTACTGATTCAAGACTACCATTGATGGATTACATATCACGTGGCCGAACGCAGTACCTTTTCTATAGGAGGGGCTCAGTAGGGCTTGCTGAATGTTTTTTAACTACCCATATACCTTGAGCATGTTTATCTACACTGATGTGTGTGTGTGTGTGTGTGTGTGTGTGTGTGTGTGTGTAAATATAAAAGTGAAGGGAGGATGTATACATGTATGTACATATATATACACATACATGTATACCTACCATAAATGAGTGTCCCTCTGTTTTGCGATGGCCTACCTTCACTTTTTCCAACATCACATTTTTTGAAGAAAAAAAGATTGATAGGATCAGTGTTAGTGGTTGCAGGCATTTTATGAGCTTGTCGATTGTCTTCTCCATAAAGAAATAATAAAACAAAAAGAACGAAGGAGAAAACAGAAAAGACTGAGGAATGGAAACAGAGGCATTTTGCCCACCTCCTTTTATTTTTTTTCAAGGGCTGTGTCCTTAGCCACAGAGAAGTAAATTTCTAATACCATGCAGATTCAAGCATGAACAGCAAGGCTATGTGACATCTTGGGGTGTACATGTAGTGCTGGGTGCTGGACTGTGTGTGACACGATCGTGTGTATTGCTCCATAAATATCCCTGTGTTAGTGAAGCCTCCTACTGGAGAAGATATGTCAGAAGACCACTATCTTTGTAGTCCAAAATCAATTGCATCTCTATGAATTATTGTGTTGTTTGCCACCACTTTCCTGTCCTTTTTTATTGTAAGGGCTCTTTGCTGTGATAAGGTTGGATAAGAATTCTTTTCATCTAAGAAACTTGGTATATCTTTGTGTATTGTCACAAAATATTTAGGAGTGTCCACCTTTCTCCACACCTCTCTTTCCAACTTGAGCGTTTAAATGTTCCGGTACTTGGATTTAGCCCTTTGCTGGTTGAGCACCAAGCTTCTAGCACATGGCAACCCAGAAGATGTGGCAGGCTCTGGGGACTCCAACTCATCTTAAGGAGAAGACACTCATTTTTCCTGTGACAATGAGCATGACATTCACATGCTTGCATCCAGTACAATCTTGCAGCTTTTATACCAAGCGGAGAGACGTTACTAAATGAACATTTCTTGCTCTTATGTAAATAGATAGATTAGTGGCGTTAAGTGAAAGCCAAGGCTGACTGAAATGTTAACTTCCTTATGGGGTTTTGAGTTTCTCTTATTTTTGATAAATGGACCAATCTGGCAATAAAACCCTTGCACAGTAGGTTAATAATGTCATAGCTGAACTGTGAAATAGTAATGTGTGTACCATCTCTCAGCAAACAATAATCCTTGAAGCCTGATAAATCTATTTCCAACCCAATTGCTGTTCATTGTTACCCAGGACTCCTTCTTTGCAAATACAAAGCAGTTTTGTCACATGCATTTTTAAGTAGAGGCAACTGGGAAGGCAAGGGTACATAGGCCTGTGAAGGCAGGGGGGGACAGATTCCTTTTCACAGCTCTCCTGGGCCTCTGCTGCCCTCAATGTCTAAAGACCCTCCTCAGGATTCCTGCATTGCTGGTACGGGGGCGCTGTATAACCTTCCGATCCTTCCGGCGCCCACAGCACTGATGTGGTGCTAGAGACAGAGAAGGATTGGGACCTAGGAAGCAAAAGTCCCCCCTGGCCCTTCAGTGTTCATTGATCACTTAGTGGCAGGCAAGGTTTGGTGCTGTTTACCCCAAATCCCTGATGACAAGAGAGGCGATGGAGACACTTCTCTACACTGACTTCCTGTAGAGCTGGGAATATACAGAATCTGGCAAATGTCTGCCGGCTTCAGACAGCCCGCAGCACACACACACACTCTGTGCGGAACACTTCAGTGCTGCGGATTCTAAACAAAAGACAGCCAAATGCCCTCCTGCTACTAAAACGAGGGAGAATTGCACCCCCTCCCCCATCTTTAGCCAGTGGCGGTCAACTCCAAGGTAAAATTTATTCCGTGCTGGTAAAAAGAGAACTGTATCCAAAATCATGGCCGATTTTGAGGGAATTATTTAAGCGTCAGAATCTAAGTAGCTTGGGGCAGTGCACATAAACTTGACAAACAGGCTACTTTAGTCCTGTCTGACTGTATCAGCATAATAGGGCAATGAAGCTTTTATTCATTCAAAGAAAGGTTGAGTTTGATTGGCAGGGCAGGCTGCCTGCGCGCAAGTGGCTCTTTTCCCCAACACTTCACTGCTATCAATTACCGTTTTGAATACGAAGTGTTTCTAATGTAAAATAATGCCAACCTCTGCCTCTATCCTCAGGCCAGAAAGCTTCTTTGTGTTATTGATTCCTAGTATGGGACTGCTCTGAACCTTCCTCTCTCTGCTGTTTTGTTTTCCCCCTCTTCTTTCCTTTCAGTATCTAAACGATGTAACATTGCCGGCAGAAGTGAGGTTCATGCAGAAAACATTCCTGTTCTTTATTTTAATCAATAATCTCCTGGGTGAATGACATTTCTACCTTAGTGATTTAAAATCAGTAGACCTGGGGATGTCCGTGCTTGTGAATCACCCCAGGTTCCAGGAACAACGGAGGCATTTTTTTTTTTTTTGTAATTTCCCCTTCGTACTACAAGCAACTGGGCTCTGAAGTTGATTGCGTTTAGCAGTCAACTTCTGTCTAGAAAAATGCGCGCAACTGAACCGAATGCTGTTCTTATTTAAATCGGCGAGTGATTTGCTTTAGCTGCCATCTGTTGGCCAGTTAGCTATTTTAATTTGATGCTGGAGACATTACCTGACTTTGGATATTGCATTTTGATCTGCATCATGTTTGAGAAATGTCTGAAAGTGACTCTAAGGGAGAGGACTTTGAAGGATTCTGTTGAACAAATATGTACATATGTTAATACAACGCTGGGCATACAAGCGTGGCAGTATACAAGTGTGTATATTTACAAACAGCATGTGTTACATCTTACCTAATTGTCTTTATGACCAGATTGATAATAAATCCTTCGAACTTCTCTTTCCTCCACATTTCCAAGTAGCCCTCCTCATTTAAAGATCGTTAACTTTGAGCTTTCACGGTATCCTTACCCATTTTTCCAAAGCTGCAGTTTCTCTTGCTTGAAACCCTGTTGATCAAGGCTTGGATGGAAGGGACAGTGTGGTGGAGGACCTCTGTACTCCTGAGGTACACCAGACCCTCTCTTCCGTCCTTTCTCAGAGCCCCCAGGGCTTGGGAGTGTTTATCGAGGCAGCAGGGCAGTCTGAAAAAACGTACAGGGTAAGGAGTCAACAGGCCTGGATTCTTGTTGGTGGCTGAGCTTCCTGTCACTAGTTAGTTATGTGATTTGGAGACAGTCACCGAACCCATCCGCACCGCCATATCCTCGTGTGTAAAACGAGGTGATTGTACTGTGGAATCTCTAACTGCCTTTCCTGCCCTAACGTTCCAGGGAGCCTCGTTCAGGAGAGAGGAAAGAAGGCACGTGGCCCAGTCTTTGCCCTCAAGTTTCTCACAATCTTATTGAGACCGTAGGAATTATTCATATTCGCAACTCATTGTAGAACCACGGGCGCTGATCAAGTGCTAGATTGTCCTGTCTGTTTTTTTCTCTCTTCATTAATGAAGTCAAACTTCCTGCAGCTTTTGAACGTGATTTTATTTTTCTCAGCCTCGCCTTTCATGTGATGTGCTTTCCTCCATAAGCTTCTTCCTGTTGGGTCTCTGTAATATTTGCTCTCTGTCCTTCTTTTCTCCCGTTCATTAACACTCAGGTGGATGTACACAAGGGCATTTCCACTTGAACTTGCCTCTCTCGGGACAGCTTCTTTGCCAAACTCACCTTGCTGCATGCAGTTCTCCCTTGGGTGTGTGTACTTACAAGCGCTATGTAAGCCTGAATGTTTTTTGACCACATTGAAGACATATGAGGTGCCTCGAGTTTATACGTTCACCATTATGACCATTGATATCATTTTAAGTGCCTGGTTTCATACCGTGCAGACCAACCATCCTAGTCAGATACTTACACACAAAACATTCAGGCAACAGAAGGGACATATCTGATCATAACAAGGCAGAAAGGATGGTAGAAATCCAGAAAGAGTGAATCGTGGAATTTAGACTGGACGGAAAAAACTGCGTTTTAGTTTCAGATTTGGAATGATGGGAATCTATGTTTTTCTTCCATTTATTGGATTCTTGGAGTATGGGAAGAAATTTAGGCTGGCTAATAGTTAGAAATGGTTGCTCTCGGGCCAATTATTTAACTTGTCTGAGCTCCAGCTTCCTCACTGAAAAATGAAGGCAATAATAGTATATACCTACATTATAGGGTTGTTGTGGGGATGAAATCACATAATGAGATAAAATGAGATAAAGCATATGTAGCAGGACACCTGGCCCACAGTATGCACGCAGTAAACTTCTTCTCTTGCGGCTATTGTTATGTGGAAGTCATAATACCAGAAACTAGTGTCTTAATTGGAGATATTCTCGTAGAGAATTGGGGCACCAGCTAAGACTTTGGGAGGCTCTGTAGTCAGAAATCACTCCAATCTATCCAGGAAACCTCGCTCTCTCACCTCTCTGTCTCCCCATGTCAGTTTCTCACGCTCATTTGCAGTTTTTTTTTTTTTTTGCTGATAGTTATACATACAAATCTGTCCCCACCCGATGGCAGGTCAATATGCTACTCCTTTTAGTTGGAAAATTGCAGGTGATTTATTACTAGTGAAAGTGCTTTTGGGATTCCGCGTTTGCGTACTCAACTTATTAGTGTTTTCTGGGTCGTTTTCTGCTTTGCACATTTGTTTAAACTTCTTCCAGGAGCAGCAGCAAGCTCCCTCTGGAAGGGAGAGCTGCCTGACAGAGTTGCACTTGGTTTGGGTTCCATACAGCAGCCACGTGGGGTTATGTTCTTTTCCACTGTGACTCAGGGGTTGGCGTTTGAGTTCTATTTCTTGTTGGTTTTACGGGCATCTGAAGCTATTATTTCCATAGCAAGATATGACAAACGGAAATGACTTCTTTTCTGATTATTCTAATGAGGTTTCCTGAGCATTACTGGAAAGGGAATCCATGGAAAGAGT
>NW_006771758.1:478665-487014 GCF_000442215.2 Lipotes vexillifer
CACCAAACTTCGTACTTGCAGCATAGACTTAGGTCTAAAAAGGTCTTCGAAATAAAGTGTCAATTAAAAAGGGGGCGTGTGCACATGTGTTTGTAGTATTTGGTTATCGTCATAACTCAGGGTCACCAAAATGTCTCTTTAAAGGGAGAACAGCCTAATCGGAATGAAATTATTTAGTCTCTATTTCTTATGAAGCTACAGTAATATTTTTGAACAGTCAGCTGAATGCCTCCTAAGTTGCCTGGGTGACCAAAGGGCTTAAAAAGTTCTTCCATGGAGATAAATAAGCTGTCAATTCATGATGAAGAAAATCAAACCCATGGTGTTGATCTTGGCGGAGGTGGCTGTACAAGTATGAAAGAAATTTTTGCCGAGATGCAGCACAGCCCATGTGTTAGCAGTTAGCACTGCAGTGCCACACTGCGCCTCTGCTAGCCTTTTCGAAAGATAAACATGGTTGTCAAAATAAAGAAAAGAAAAGATTAACCCATTCAGGTGCATGTAGATAATACATGACAGTCCAGCTGCTGAGAGTCTATAGGAAGAAAAGAGGCAAGGATCCAGAGAGTGGTTTTTAGTCAGCTACTTGGGTTTCCTTTTCAGAACGTCTTCTCAGGCTTGGGCTGGGAAGTGCGGGATGGAAGCTCTGAAGTGAAATCTGGGCGCAGTGGGAAAAGGAGGTGGCACAGGGAGAGGCTTAAAGGAAGTACGTGCCAAAAGCCAATGGTTTACTTTGTTCCTTACACTCTTACAACATCACAGTGTATTTCTCTGCACTGTGGTCTAGAGCCAGGCATATTTTGGAGTGAGTACCTAAAAGAAAATAGCAAACAGGATAATTCTGTTTATACCAGATTAGTGCGCTAGTGTAAAAAGACGTGCGGGTGTTATCCTCCCGATACTAAAATCCAGAACTGGGCATGATCAGGGCGAGAGGGAGATTCATGCTACTTTTATTTCCTTTGTGTTAATAAAACCCAAAGAGGGCTATTAAAACACAATACTAGCCTGCCTATCGGTTGCTGTGGTAGGTGGTGTCTCAATTTATAGCTTTGGGCTTTATAGTTATGCCTCAAATCCAACACGAGGGGCACACCCAGTGGAGCAGTGGCTCAGACCTTTAACACTGAATAATAGGGGAATGCCACGTATTTTGTGGAAAGGTATTGTTTTTCTTGACATTCTTGTGGCGCAGGTTATAGCAACTTCCTTTTTGCTTTTTGCCCTCGGAGGTCCTACAAAGCAGCAGGTACAGTAAGATGGAACACGTTGTGTCTCACACTTAGGAAGTCTCTGGTAAAAATCAATGGTTCTGGGCTTCCCTGGTGGCGCAGTGCTTGAGAGTCCGCCTGCCGATGCAGGAGACGCGGGTTCGTGCCCCGTTTCGGGAAGATCCCACATGCCGCGGAGCGGCTGGGCCCGTGAGCCATGGCCACTGAGCCTGCGCGTCCGGAGCCTGTGCTCCGCAAATGGGAGAGGCCACGACAGTGAGAGGCCCGCATAACGCAAGAAAAAAAAAAAAAAAAAAAAAAAAAAAAAAATCAATGGTTCTATGTCCTAAAGGTTCTCATAGCTGAGGCTTAAGGAGGAAATTCAGCAGTAGCTTGCTGATGAGTACGGCCGACGGGAAGGGTCAGGGGATTGAGGGTAGACGATACTCTTAACCTGTTGACGCCTCTGTCTCCTCATCTTGAAATGGTGACAGTAACGGTACTTACCCATTGAAGGTATTGAGAGGCTAAAGGCGACAGAACCTGAAAAGCACAGTGCCTGCCTTTTTGCAAGCTTTCTGTAAATACCTGACATTGTTACTGATTCTTTTTGCTGCTAATATTCTTATATCTTATTATTGGTCCTAGTGTTTCAACTAGTCGTGTGCTATTGAAGATGCTCTAGAACAGGGGTCCCCAACCCCGGGCCACGGACCAGTACCAGCCTGGTAGGAACAGGGCCGCACAGCAGGAGGTGAGCAGCGGGCCAGCAAGCAAAGCTTCGTCTGCCGCTCCCCCAGTGCTCCCCATCGCCCGCATTACCACCTGAACCATCGGCCCCCCCAACCCTGTCCTTGGAAAAATTGTCTTCCACGAAACCGGTCCCTGGTGCCAAAAAGGTTGGGGACCACTACTCTGGAACATTTTTTAGCTGCTAAACTTTTCTCATCTGCAAAGTGAAGGAGTTGGGCCAGATGATCTCTGAAGTTCTTTCCTATAATAAGGTCCTAGAGTTCTCAAGGTCCATTGTTTTTGTTGTAATCGGGTGAAAAATGCCCACATTCATACCAAAAGTATCAGAAATCTAGAGCTCTTGTATGAAGGAACTGGGAAAAGCCTGAAAAGTTTTAGGTTGTAATTAAGAAAGTGGATTATGCAAAATTGCCTCAAGGAAGGCAGTAGTGTTGCTCTAACCACATGGATATTATCTGGGTATGTGTAAATAAGAGACGGGTGAAAAAGATGAATACTAATCTCTGCAAAATTCAAATGAATATTAACTCTTATTCAGATAGTGCAAGTACGTTGCATAGAGAAATCAGGACACGACATGAATTCTTATGATTTCATTTTTTTTCAGCTGTGCACGTCCTTTGGTTCCAGAAGCAGCACAGGACTTGTGGTTTTGCTCATTTCCTAGTAACGTATGACATCTGGGCTTCTTCTTTAAATATAGTACCTTGTTTGCTCAGGCTTATGGCTCAGTAATATTTGTTTTGTTTTATAAATGTAGCGAAAGCAGGGATTACAGGTATTCCTCAAGGAATAATTAGAAATAAAAGCTTATTTGTACCAGGGAAGTTTTCGTGTAGGATGTGTTCTTGCTTGAGTCACAAAGAAGTGATACTGGTTTCAGTTTCAATTTTGATGCATTGGAACTCTATGGTTTTTGTAGAGTCCATTTGGAGAGGTTAAAAAAAAAAAAAATCACTCAGAATTCTCTGCACAAGTTCAGGTTAAAAATGGCTTGTTCTTCCTCCACCTCAAGCGCTTCTAACCCTATTGGCAAGTCTGCTCCTCCATTCCTCCGTGTTTGGATTTTAAGAAATAAATTTGAGAAAGGAAAAATATATAACTATGGACGCTGTTTCTGTAAAATAAAGGTGTGCCAGGGATCAAAGAGAAACCTTGTCTTGGAATACAATTTGGCCACAACTGCCTGGTGTGTGTGTGTGTGTGTGTGTGTGTGTGTGTGTGTGTGTGTGTGTGTGTGTGTGTGTGTGTGCGCGTGCGTGCGCGCGTGCGTGTGTCTGTGTCTGTGTGTCTGTGTTCATCTCTCCATGATTCATTCTGAGGGCTGTTTTAGCCTTCATAAAATATTCATGCTAGTTGTGCATGGTTCTATAATTGCCATCTCAGGCCTTGAATTATTTATAGGTTGTACTGTTCACATAGTCTCATTTACTGATAGAGAAGATAACACCATACGAGAGGATCCCAAACACTCTGAGGCCTGTTACTTTGCATTAAGTAGTGGAATTATATTACTGTAGGTGTAAAACGCTGGCCTTTTTTTCCTCCTCTCCCTTTAATATATCATTTTTGTATTTATAATATGCTAATTGTCAGGATGCTGTTAAGCCTCATAATTCCTGCCGAGTTTTGCAGAAATCAAGATGTGGCTGAAATGATTTAGCTCTTGATCCCAGAATGACTGTTCTAAAAAAAACCTGTCTTTACACACAGCATAATTTATTGAAATGATGTATGACTCTACATGCATACCTGAGCCCTTTTGTTTTGTACTATTGATCAGTTTGTATGTCTCAGTGTT
Organism: Lipotes vexillifer; assembly: GCF_000442215.2. NCBI lineage: Eukaryota > Metazoa > Chordata > Mammalia > Artiodactyla > Lipotidae > Lipotes > Lipotes vexillifer. The sequence goes on from NW_006771758.1 coordinate 482,431, forward strand.
AACCAACGTGGTTGGTTTAGGTAGACATTTACAAGGAGGCTTTCAAGCTTGCTGTCCCTAATTAAATACTGATTCTCAGTTTGGTTGTGTGACAGTTTCTCTGCACCTATTTATTTTACCTTCCTAATGCTCGTTTCCATTTTCTGCCAACTTGATCTCTATTCCACATACATCATACTGTTTTGAAATTTATTCTAGGGTGGGAAGATTTGGTGGTTGTATCTCTTCTCTCTTTCTTTCTGTGTGTAATTTAGTTGCAGAAGTACATGCTAGTGTTAATCAATATCAAAAGCCAGATTTACCGCAGAATGTACTTTTGTAGTGTTTCAGTATCATTTTCCATGTTTAAAGATAAAGAGACAGAGAAATTCATGGCGGCTCATAACCTACTGCTGATATATTTTTGTCCTCTCCTTCACCAGGGAAAACTCATGAATTTTCTGCTGGTTTAGGAACTCCCAGCTCTTTACAAATCATGTAGCAAACCTTCCTCCATCTCCTCTCCCACAACTGATCAATCTTTTCCCTCTAGCCTTCTTTCCATCACAGGTTGCCGCACAGGTTGCCCTCCTTTCTGTGTGTGATGTGCATTTCCCACACCTGTATCAGCTAACTCACTATTTCTCAAGTATACCTGCAGGCTGCTGCTGGTACGTGGGATGATTTTAAGTCGGCAGTCAGACGATTTTTAAGTGGTACCCAAACTTAGCTTTTAATAACACTAAGTCAGGTAAGGAGGAAATAATTCCATGTAAAATTTCTTTTAGTCCTCCTAACTGGGCCAAGGTATCAGTTTGGTCCTAATCTGTCTTTAACACCTCTCTCACACTTGCTTCATCTCCCTATTGAATAAATATGCTTTGGCAGGAAACAGTATCTAGCCAAAGTTTAGCTAATATTTTTGGTTTTGTTTTTATTGACTTTTATTTGTATTACTTCCCTTTACCTAAGGCAAGTGGCATTGGTTCTCATTCATAATGATAACAGAAAAGTGTCATTTAAAAATAAATTTCTTGGGAGTAAAAAAGAGGTGAGTCAATATCCGTAAAGTATTAAATAAGTACTATTATAGGTAATATGTAAAAGTGGCAAAAAATATGAAAGTGCTTTTATGAATGATTGAAGTTTAGAGGACAGTAGGATCATGCCAAGGCAGTGATGAATCGTTCCAGAGAGCTAGGGATTCAGTAGAGCCAAAGAGAAGGATAAGATTGAGTGACGGGCAAAAAGAGAAATTGATATGATGGTGAGATGAAGGCTTTTTTTTTTTTTTTGCAATTCAGCTATCTTTGTTTTTAGACAGTAAAAAGTTCTACTAACTAAATAGGGTGCTATTCAATGTTTTCTTTGTTACTGAGGATCCACCTTTATGGATAAAAATGTTTTCTAATGGTGCAGGAGTCCCCTTTCCACCATAGTAAGACAGTGCCGGAGTGAAACTGACTATCATTAATGAATGAAGGCTTTTAGGGCTCAGAGAGGTTGTCGTAAACCGCAGTGGATCTTATAGATTAATGTTGATAGGAGTGTAGGAAATCAGTGTAATTTTTTATAGAAGAGCCCTTGGACAAGCTACATTTCTCAATAAAGCCAGAATATTAGCTTGTTTTGTTATCTAAAGAGAATGTGCTCTGGAAGATTTCTGGCCTGTGCCCAGGGACAGCGCCTGGCATGTCTAGTGGCTTAGCACGTCTCCATTGTGCTTGAATTAGTGCTAGATAGCAGGGCTCTGATTAACTAATATTTCCCTAAACTTTACACACGGAAAAGTGAAGTATGATTGAAGATGAAATTAGATTACTGTTTCATCTGCTCAGTGTATCCTGTGGAGTAAATGCCTATGTCTGTACACTGAGGGGTGGCTGAGGAATAAATTGTATAGCTCTTTAGAAGCTCATGGCAATTGACTTGACAAGACTGAATTGTATGCTAAGCAGGTTTTAAAATTAATTTTTAAAATTCAGATGTGAATGTCTTCTAATTTCTTGGAATCAGAAAAGACCGAAACCTTTCTATTTGGGTAGATAGGGGAGTCTTGTCTAAAGGCAGAAGAGGCTTAAGACTATCTTGAGGCTGAGATGACTGTCCCTCCTGGCTACTGGTTAGTGTTTTGGCAACAGAATTGAGTGGTGAAGCATTTTTAAAATTTTCTCAGCCAAGGTTTTGTGTTTTGGAAAGCCACGGCTGCAATTCCACCAAGCACCTCTGCACCTGCTCTGGTAACTGTCTTTCTTCTTTTATGCTTTTATCCCATTGGTTCTGACTATTCCAAGCTCGGGCCTTGTGATTCCTTGAAGTTCCGTTTTTGTGTTTTTCTTCGATTTTATTTTTTAACATCTTTATTGGAGTATAATTGCTTTACAGTGGTATGTTTGTTTCTGCTTTATAACAAAGTGAATCAGCTATATGTGTATACATATATCCCCATATCTCCTCCCTCTGGAGTTCAGTTTTAAAAGGATGAATTTGGTGCATTGTTGTAGGAAAATGTCCTGTACCTCAAGGCCAGGTCTGAGGAAGGTTGTGACCCCAACTCTGCTGCCAGTGAACCATGTGTCATTCAGTAAGTCCACCAAGCAATCTGTTCTAATTTTTTATGGTTCCATCGTTCACTGTTCACACCTGTGGTGATGGAATTCAGATCCTTGGCCCCCTTAGGAAGTCAGAACATCATTTGTCATAACTTAAACAAGACTGCTTGTTGAACGCTTTTAATTTCTGCCTCCATACACATGTGAGCATATGTAGGAAGGACTCTCTCGCTATTTCCTCCCTCTTCTGATAGTTCTGTATATTCTGTTCTGCTATGTAAATATATCTGTTAGCAACAGTTGTGTTAATGCAGTTGAATGGCATTTTTCCAAGATAGTCAAAGTATATCTAGAACATTATTTAATCAAAAAGGGAAGAAGGTCGTGAAGAGTTGTAGAGCTTGGTTCTTTCAAAGTCTCTGATATTTGACTCTGATGTCTTAATCTGTTTTCAGCAGCCATCTGCATGTCACAGGTTAAAACTCTCCAAGCTTCTGCTGATCTTAGACTCATATGACTTGAAGTGAAATGAATGACCAGCTCGATGAGCCCCTCACTTCCCTGGTATTTCTGCCAAGTGGCGTCTGATCTTTTCTTGAACATGTATAGTGATGGGGCAGCCCATCTCACCCTTAGAGCATTCTTGCCTTCTGCTGAAGAGAAATCTGCTTGATGAAATGTTCACTCTTTGGTCCTTTTTCTGTCTTATGGACTTTTAAAGAATAGATCTGCTGCTTCGGCCACAGGGCAAATGGTTCACCTATTTAGGAACAGCTTTCTTGTCTCATCAAGGCCTCTCTCATTTATTTATTTATTTATTTTTATATTTATTTATTCATTTATTTATTTATTTGCCTTTGGGTGATTTTTATTAGTTTTTGAGTATTTTTTAATTTGCATTAATGAGCTTATATTACCTTTATAAAGAAAAATAGACTTTTGAAATTTAATGATAACGCTTCTCTCTTTTTAGACTAAGTGTCTAATATCTTTCAGATTTTCTCCCTGTGACATTGAATTGAGTCCTCTGACCTCTTGACCACTCTATGCTAAACATACATGAGTGCAAAGAGCTAGACCATTAGGTCAATCAGATGTCAGTTTAGATTCCGGATGAGCTACTTACCTTGCTGTGGGGTCATGGCTCTGTGGTTAAGCCTCAGATTTCTCATAATTAAAATGGTAATAATATTTGAAAATATCTACCATCATCCAGGGTCTATAGCAGGTACTAAATGAGATTTTATTGCTTCTCATTGTTAAACTTTTCTCTTTGTCTATATCTAAAATTATGACATCCAGAAATGATGTGGGACTCCAGGTGTACTGAGCACTTTGGAGAGTCGAGCAGAAGCTTCATATCACCTCGGTTCTGAACACCGTCTTTCTAGTACTATGGCTAAATGTTACTTCATCTCTATTTTATTTATTTATTTTTAAAATTTATTTATTTTATTTTGAATTTATTTTTGGCTGTGTTGGGTCTTTGTTGCTGCACGCGGGCTTTCTCTAGTTGCGGCGAGCAGGGACTACCCTTCGTTGTGGTGCCCGGGCTTCGCATTGCGGTGACTTCTCTCGTTGCAGAGCATGGGCTCTAGGCATGCGGGCTTCAGTAGTTATGGCGCACGGGCTCAGTAGTTGTGGCTTGCGCGCTCTAGAGCGCAGGCTCAGTGGTTGTGGTGCATGGGCTTAGATGCTCCATGGCATGTGGGATCTTCCCGGACCAGGGCTCGAACCCGTGTCCCCTGCATTGGCAAGTGGATTCTCAACCACTGCACCACCAGGGAAGCCCCTACTTCGTCTTTAGTTGGAGTGGAGGACATGTGCTTTTCTCTTTCAGGCCCTCTATATCTAGCCCTTGCCAAGGTGCTTTGGCAAAAAAACTTTGACACCGGGTGGACTGCTTGTTGATAAAGAGTAGCAGCTTTGGAGCATGAAATCCTGCTCTTTATGAGTATTTGGCATTTTGTGGAATTAGAGTTTTGCATTCTCTGGATTTTCTTGACTTTCTTCAACAGCCTCCCTACCTGGTTCCCAAAACAAGGCAGCAGGA
>NW_006771758.1:487024-497666 GCF_000442215.2 Lipotes vexillifer
TATCACCCTGAAACATGCCTCTTTCAAATTCAAAAGAATGGCAAGCAAACTGGTGTCCCCTAGAGCAGCAGAGGATGGACCCTCCACTCATCTTCGTGAAAGAATAATCTTCCCAAGTTCACAAGATGGAGAACTGAATTTCTTATGCACCAGTCCAAGTCACTGGCCTGGATGAAAAGGCAGGATAGTGAAGCAAAAAGGGAATGGGGAAACTCTGGAGTTAGGTGGATCCCCAAAGATAAAAACAAAACAAACCACAAAAGTTAGGAGGAGGGGGGAGTATGGGAAGTGCCTATGAGGACCTGTACCAAAGCTGGAAAAAGAAAAAGGACACCACCCACCACCAATATAGAAAAACAAATGCTTTGGAGAAGAGGAAACATGAGGGTCTCATTGATTTCCTGTGACAAAGTAATGCTGAAGGGGGGGGGGGCGGTTCCTCCCTCCTCTGCCCCCACAAACTGAACACCAATGTCCGTCTCTGCAATGGGCTGGAATCAGAACTGGATTTTTCTCTATGAGGATCCGATCCCTTGGGTCCCCAGATAAGCAACAGTATATTGTTATGCAAATTGTCCCTATTCCCTGTGGGATTTTGCTGCCCCTTGTGAAGACCTCTGCTGGGAAAAGCGCTTTTCAGCTGTCTCCTCCCGGGTTGATATCTTTATAGAGCGGCCAGAGCAGACGGCGTTCTGCATTTCTTTCCACACAGTGCCTAAAATTCTAGTGTCTTATACTTCTGCCTCATTTTTACACATACACACACCCAAACACCCAAGTGCCTTTTCATTCTGACACACCCCAGAAGACACCAGCCCTGGAAGGAGAAACAGTTGAATGCCTCACTCTTTTGGCTTCCCAAGGAAGAGTACACATCATCCTTCTTTTCTTTCCCCAACTCTCTTTGTCGAGGGAACATAAAACCTCTCTTGGTCACTTTGAGTTGGTTTTATGAAGTTATTTTGAATCTTTTCAAGAGTAGGTTACAAGTGAATGCTTTCAACACCACACATGTTGCAAACGTCTCCAGTTTTGCTTATGCCATCCCCACCCCTTGGCCCCAACAAGGTATTGCCATGGCTTTTGTCTGCTGTGCAGCATTTTTACCATCTTTACTGCCCAAAAGTTGTGCAAACATCAGGAAACTGGGGACACCAAGTCATCACACAACTTTGTGCACTAGTCCTTCCAGTTGGCTGTGTTGTATGTGACCCCAGACCGTACTTTGAAACCATTTTCTTGAGCCCCAGACGTTGCCCAATTTAAAAATGACAAAAGAGCAATGCCCTTGCATCACGGTCAGTTTCTCTCCACTCCTTTAGGGTGTGTGAAGGGTGTTAACACTTGAACTAGACAGTCCCAGACCCCAGGGAAACAAATTGGCCAATGTGGTCCCCAGCAGACCAAGTGCAGCTCTCTTTTGCAATAAACATGTAACGAGGACATTTTTGCTGTGCTTATCTTAGTTTCCTTTACATTTCTGAGTGATATTTTTAAGAGAAAAAAAAAAAGGCGTCATGTTTTAACTCTCTAATGTTTCTTGGATCCAGATGAGAAGGACTAAACTCTCAACCACACCCAAAATTAAAGTCTTTATAAACTTAGAGTTTATAAAATATGAATCTTTGTCTAGACGTTCAAGTTAAAGCTCTTATTTTATTACTATTAATTTAATGGTGGAATGGGGGAATATGGCAAAACATTTTTGGAAGCCTTTTTTGTTGTCGTCGTTTGCTTGCTTCTTGAACAACTATACTGTAAATGTTGGCCACTGTATTTGAGCTAAATCCTTGGGACAAAAACCACATAGAGAATTCCCAGATATAAATGTACACATATAACTGTGCCTTCAGGGGGAAATTAAAAAAAAAAGTTTTCGTAGGCTTTGTATAGTCAGGTATAATGGTATCTTCTGAATCTTGTAAGCAAGTAGAAAAAAATGAGTGGAAATGGGTTCTGAGAGATAACGGTTTGGAAACATGTCAAAGAGGAGGCATAATGAGGACCCTGTAGGATCCATTCCAAACTATACAAGTACATAATTTTTCCAGTTTTGTTCATTTTAATGTCTATTATGACAATTAGTTTCTGAGGTTTAGATAGGATGTCATGGAGAAAGAAAAAACTAAAAAAATCTAGTCGTATGCAAGTTGTAGTACCCGTCAAAAAATGGAGAGTTACATTTTTCCAAAATCAAGGCAGGTGGAGAGAGATGTCATCTACACGAAGGACTCAGCTCTCAAGGCTGCAGTCTTGAATGTAGACTGACTCCCACGGAACCCCCTGGTCTTCTTTGCCCCGGACTTTTATCATTGTGTATAGCGCTCACCCCACATGTATGAGGATCCGGCTCTTCCCTCATTGCCGGAGCTGCCTTGGACATGGGCAAAGTAATGAAAAAGGGACACCAGTTAAAGAAACATCGTCTCCTTGAATCTTGAATTAGATGACAAATATGAAGGTCAAGGTACACCCCAATTATACACTAACGATTTTGTGAAATATGAAGTCATGGCTTAGAAGGCGATTATAAATTATTCAGGTCTGTTTAGAAGCAAATAAGTACCTTCTCCCACCCAAACACCAAATGACCATCAGTTTTGCCGTAAAAATGCAGACCCTTCCTCTAACTGTTGGTATTTTTGGCATCACATCGACCCTCCCCTTTTCATCAACACCACTGGGGTTTCATTATTAGTTAGGATGTCAGGTTGTCTTGAAACCTGGCCAGGACTGATAGACCGGAACTTACAGCAAATTTGAAATTGACATTGACCACATTTATGGGACTGTCATGGTTCCCAGTGCTGCATGTTTAATATTTGAAGAAGAAAGAACAGGGGTTATTACTCAGCTCCTCGCCACAAATTATGCATCACATTTATTCCACATTTGTGCTTGTGTGTGTGTCTGTGTGCCTTGTTAGTTTGTGTGGGTATGTCTGTGTGTGTTCAGATGCATGTAATATGTAGCTATATATATATATATATATATATATATATTTATATATATATTTATATATATATGTATGTATGTATTACTGGTGTCCCCAGTGTATAGTTTATAGTTTGGAAAGAAATCATCTTCCATCATTCATCACTGCCTAGCTGTTGTAGACTGGCCCAGAACATCATTTGTTAACTGCGACAAAGCCGCACTCATAAACGCCGACATGTTACATTAATTTATAGGCACTGAGTGACTTATTAAAAGTGACGTGTGAAATATAACAGGGCCCGGTATGGATGATTAGGTTTCGGGCTTTGAATTGTTGACAAGGCAGGGGTAATGAATTGCGGGACACCAGCTCCTGCGTTTCCCCCTCATTAGTCAGTATTAGCTGCATTAATAGTAATAATTGGATATATTCATCATTTAAAATGTTTTAATAAATGTTTGGACAGCACCCTATCGGAGCTGTCAAATATTAGGCTGGAAGCGTTGTGACAAGAGAAGACTGATGATGTTCCTTAGGTGAGAGAGATGTGCAGCTTTGGAGGATGCCAGCCTTGAGTTTCTACTCCGAGTTCAGATGAGCTAGGGATACACACCATGGAAATGGGGAAACCCAACTCCCTCTGCCTCATAGGACATTTCTGCTGGAAGGCTTTGAAAGAGGACAGAGGATCTGTCCAGGATTCAGGTCTGTGACTGGTTTGCTCAGGATGGTTTTCTGGGAAGAGATTAATTAAGAGTCCCATTGTTGAGCCAAGGTGGCTGTGTGGCTCTAGGCCAGTCCCTTCACCTTTCTGAGCCTCCGTTTCTGTGCTGATGATATGTTTCATTTGGGTTCCTTTGAGAGCTTTGAGAGCAAATGTGATCCTTTGAGTCTACGTAGACCTTTAATTGACTTCCCCCTTCCTTCACACTTAGCAGTGTCTATTGAGGACTGATGTGTGGGCTCTGATGAAGGCTGAAAAGATGGATGAGACTTTTCTCTAGTCCCGAGAAGGTGATCCCCAAACACTGTTCAGTGTATGCAGCATGATCTGGGTCATATGGACAGGGTTATATCTCCTACAGTAACTGAGATCTAGAAGCATCCCAATTTCATGGTTTAGCTCTTTATGGATCTTTCTTTGTTACTGTGATCAGATTAGGGCTATTGTATTATATGCAAAAGACGTAGGGGGAAAAGGTCCAGTCTACATTCACGTGGCTCCTAACCCCCAGCCCGTTCCCTGGATCCCTAATGCAAACACAACAAAACAAAGCAAAAAAACTACAAATGTATATTTAACTTGCATTTGAACAAATACAGATTTTAGACCAAGATGGAGAATGACTGAGGTCCCATAATAATGATAATGATAATGATAATAATAATAATAATAATAATAATAATAGTAATAGTAAACTTTATTGAGCACTTGCTACATGCCATTTATGGCCCTTTGGACTTTACATATATATATATATATATATATATATATATATATATATATTATATTATTTAATCCTCACAATAATCCTCCCAGGTAGGTATATTAATTCCCATTTCATGCATGAGAAGACAGGGGCTTAGAGAGGTTAAATGATTTGCTCAAAGTCACACAGCTGATAAGTGGTAGTGGGCTCAAACTAGATTGGAACCTAGTTTGTCTGACTTCGTATCTTAGCCAACCTGCTCACTGCCCCTAACATTTTGGGGGCCTGCTCAGTTCTGATGGCATAATTCAGGAGGGATGTCGTCTAATGAGAGAGTATTTGGAAAAGGATCAACAGGATGGTGAAGCATTTGGAGCCTTGTCCTGAGTTGGTAGAAGAATCAGCTTTGTTTATTTGGAAAAGAGGCCTGGGATGATAGAGTGGCCAGGTGAAATTATTTAAGGGTTATCCTGAGGAAGAAAGTTGGGTGTTCTCTGGGCCCAAGCTACAACTGAAATTCCTGAAGGTGAATGACAGAAGAATTCAGTTCTCAGGAAGAGGGGGCCTCCTCACAGAGCCGTCCAGCATGGATGCGAAGGCCAGCCTCCCACTAATGGGTGCTTTCTGTCACAGCTTGAAAGATCTTGCTCCCTCTGGGACATTTCTTATCACTTTCTTCCTCGCTTACTATTCTTCAGTGGCCTTGGCACTTGCAAGAATGCTCTTCACCTAGAATTTGGCATGGCTTATCCTTATCCTTCAGGTCTCAGCCACAATATCATTTCTGAAACCTTCCCTGACCACCTTTTTAAAGTTCCCCCTTTCTACCAGCAATCACTTCTCATCTTGACTCTTCCAATAGCTCTAATCAGTAACTGACATTATCTTGTTTACTTGTGGGTTTTTTTAAATAACTTGCTTTTTGTCTCTCTTCCACACTAGAATGTCAAATCCATGAGGGGAGGGGGCCTTCCCCTCTCTGCAGTCCGTCTCCAGCTCCCAGGACAGCCATAGAACTGCCAGAGCATCATTTGGCTGGGACATTGGAGAAGGGAATTCCTTCTTTGGGCTGGAAGCTGTACTAGATAACGCCTATATTTCTTGCTCATTCTTGCAGCCTGTGAGCATCTCAGTGTTACAGTAGTTCCCCTTGTTTCTTTGCCTTATCAGAAAGACAAGAGAGTGTCTGAGATTTTATAAGACCTCAGTATCAGCTCTTGGTCGGTTTATAACCAGTACTCTCTTCATACCTAAGATAACCCCCAAGTTAATGGGTTTCATTTGCTCCCTCAGTAACTGTGGGAATTCTCTACATTTACTGCCAGTGAACTTCAGGTTCACGAGTATCAGCATGACATTTTGGCATCACTTCTGTAAAATATTAAATAAAATTTAGAATATGCACCAAAGAAAAAGTTTGGATTATACCAACGACACTTTACAGAATTGGTGTTTATTACAGATGATATTCCCCATTTCATGAATATTGAGATTATTGCCACAGAGTATGAAACTATGGATGTTTTCCATTAGTGCAATTTGATTTTGCAAACATTCCAGCATATGGTTCTTTTACAATAAGTCAAGATGCTCCGTACACACAGGTCACAGCTAGAATGTTCTGGTGTCCTCAGCTCATTCACTCTGATCTTAGTTCTTTCTCAGGTGTAGGTAGCATTTTATCATGCTACCTCCATTATCTTATCCTGCTACCTACATGCTTGTTGTTCTTTCAGAATTGAGCAGCTATTTATAAACTCTATCCCAGGTTCTGAGGATACAGAGATGAAAAAACATGATTCTTATCTTCCAGGATATTTACTGTGTAGTTCGGGAGGTCAGCAAGTAAGTAGAGAGTCACAGAGTCACGTGATAGACATGGTTCTGGAGGAATGTGCCAGGGAGCCCTGCGGTGGGAGATTGCATATCTGCCTGGAGGAACTTGGGAAGGCTTCTCAGACAGAGAGGTAGCGTTTGTGGTAATTCTTGAGCTACAAAGGATTCTTCTAGATCAGGAGTGGGCTGGAAGGGGGGGGGGGGGGGCCCTTTCTGGGAGATTGCATATCTGCCTGGAGGAACTTGGGAAGGCTTCTCAGACAGAGAGGTAGCGTTTGTGGTAATTCTTGAGCTACAAAGGATTCTTCTAGATCAGGAGTGGGCTGGAAGGGGGGGGGGGAGGTCCATGTCAGGAGGAAGAAAGAGCATTTAAGGAGGCCTGAGAGAGCTCAGAGGGTCTTGTAGCATGGGGAAGCATAAGGGACAAGGGATGAGATGGAGCTGACCACGTTGCTGGAGGCCAGGTCATACACTGTAGCTTTTGTTCCATGAGACAGTGAGAAGGCATCATAATATCAGTTATATTTGAGGCTGATGTCTCAGATAAACAAGATAGCTCCAGAAATCAGAGGCAGGGTCTTGGAGAAAGTCACTTGTTGGAGAACGTTAGTCTAACAAATGACTGCTGTTCCTGATGGGATGGTCTTGTTGAACAGTTTCCAGGTATGATTTTAAGAAAATGATAACCATATTGTAGGTCGCTTGCTTTGACTTTTTCCAAAAGCCTTAACTCACAGCACGATGCCTACTCTACAAAGGATGCAATTTCTCCCAGAGCATATGACTCCATTCTGTTTTTAAGCAGAGATCTTTTAACATGGGCTTTCTCTCACCCTACTCTTGATATGGCGTCTTGGAGGGAGCATGGGCCTGGTGGAAACGCTGACCATGTTCAGTATGTGACTTGCTTTGCTCTAGTTGAATCCTTTTCTCAGCCCTGCAGCAGGCTCAGTGAGACCAGCATGAGCACTGGTGGCAGATGAGAGCTTCTCTTCTCCCTCCTCCATTTGTGGTTAATTATAACTCCAGATGTTGACTATGTTGTCCTGGGTATCCACACGTTCTATGACTGCGGGTGAAACAGGTTGGACCTGTGAATATGCAATATATTCACTGTGTTTAGTTAGTTAGTTTGTTATGAACATGGATGCCTGGAGGCTTCTGGACCACTGGGCACAGCAAGGGCCACTGTTTAGAGTTTCTCCAACCTGGTTTGGCTGAATCTCGATTTACCTTGACTCATGTCAGCGTTGTCAAATGAAACCACTTTATACTTGCTTTCAAGCAATATGCCACTTTGACTTGGCAGTTCTTGTCCTAGGAAACTATAAGCAAGCATTCAAATATGTGGGCAAAATTTTATGTACAAGGATGTTTACCAAAGTATATTTATAATAGCAAAAACTTGAAAGTAATCAAATAATAGGAGATTTGTTGAATATCTACTATATATGATGAAATATTATAGAGTGAAAAAAATCACATTTTGAAGATTATTTGACACCAGAAAAGGATATAAAATCTATATAGCATTGTAAAAGTTGTATATCCATGAAAAGATTGGGAGAAGATGAGATAGAGGTGGTTTTAATTCATTATTTTGAGTATTTAAACTTTTTTTCTTAGCAATAACTCAATTTTTATCATCAGGAAAAAGCTAGCTACAATTTTAAAATATATTAAACTGGAATTTTTAAGAGGAATCTACATTTCAGATGCCATGTAACCAAAACAAACAAACAAAGATAGAGCGATGCATGATGGCAAGACAGTGGGAGTTTCTAAGGTCAAACTAAAACTGCTTTGGCCCTAGCATCTTGTTAAGCACCAGAGCAGCATTTATTTAAGGCAGCATTTGACTAAGCTAATTCCAGACATTTCTCCCTACTCCTGTGCAGTTGGTTTTAAGTTGCAGAGGAGATTTCTGACTCAGGCCAGTTGAGGGAGTATACATAAACATGGGGTTTATTTTGTCAGGGATGTTCTTGAGAGACTCACTTTTTTACTGATCTTTTTTGTTCTTTGTGGCCACTTATTTACTTTTGAAAATACCCCCGCAGATCCTCACTTGAGTGAAAAGGAGATCTGTTCTCACGCCAGGGCTCAGTCACCAATCAACAAGGCTCTAAGAATTGACTCTAAATTCGGTTACTGCTGTTTTTAACATTCCAGCAGGTTGGCTTGCTTTCTGTAAATGAATGATGTTGCTTCACATATTTTCAGAAAATCCCACCCATGTTTCATATTCTGTGCTTACCGTGTAAAAGAAGGCGTTAATAATGTTTCTCCCCACCCTCCAGTCTCTTTTTTTCTTGTTTCGTTTTTGGCTTGCCTTTAACTGAGGTTCACGATGATGAAAGTTCTTACCTGCTACCTTGAATCCTCCAGGAAACATAAGAGACAAGGGACTAGAAAAGGTCTGAATTGCTTCTACTCATCCCTTTAGTGAGTGCATGAGAAGAGAGGAGATTTACAGTTAAGGTCCTAAATCAGAGCTGGCTGTTAGAGTTTTTGTTGAGGATTTAGGGAGGCTAAAGCTAAAACTGAGTGTCATCTTGGAGGTTAATCCACCCGGCTCTGGAATGCGTGTCCCGCTGCCTGTGATACTGACATGGTGGAACAGCTGAGGGTGAGAGGCCCCGAGTTTGCCTGTGTGCGGGGCGTTGGAGGTAGATGTAATGATGGCAGTGCCAGGGTTCTGAGGCCAAGGTGTTTATTCCCTGAGACAGAAGATGCTCCATGGGCTAGGGCTGAAGGGGAGCAGTAACAGGTGAGTCTGAGTGGTCATAATGTCACACGTCTGTCTTGCAAAGCATTAAGCAATAGCCCTTTTAAAGTTCAGGTTGACCACGTGGACTGAGGAAAGCGTGGCAGTGAGGGAGTCAAGAGGCTGAGAGGGCTTCCTTGTCCTCCTAAAAACCGAAAAGCACACAGTTGCACCAAAGAGAACCATGCAAAGATGGCGCCCAAGTCCATTGCCGGTGGATACCACCTTCCACATGATGGCACCTTGTCTCCAAATCCTGAACGGGACCACTTTTGTACTCCAAATCCTCATTCCTATACCTGAGAGCCAGGGTGAGTAGGCAGGCAGAGTAAAAGTACCCTTCGCAAGCACCCTGAGTACCCTCCAAATAGTGATGAGCTGGATCCAAATTGTGTAGTAAGCAAGAACATGATTTTTGACCTTAGCCAGACCTGTATTTGAGCCCAGGCTCTCTCACTTACTATATTTGTGACCTCAGACAAATGGACTATTAATACCATCTACCTTAATAGTTGCTACCTTAGGGTTGTTGTGGGAATGAAATAAGATAACATTAGTAACGAACGTGCTCAGCAATTACCTTGCACATAGTAAGCGCTCAAATAATAGTAATTCTAATAAGAACACAGATAATAGGAATCACGGTATTATCATGGTAGTAGCAGAAGTAGAATTGTTATTGCCAGTACTGTAGTAGTTTATCAATACTTGTATTATTTCTATGGAGATCCTGAAGTAAATATTCAGTCAATGTCTGTCCACTCACTGTACAGTAGATGTTTGTGATGCACAGACAAGATCCTACTGAGCACTGTGGAGGATAAGGGATTGTATAAAACATGATCCCTCCACTTAGATGCTTATGATCTAGTTGGGTAGATAAAAAATGTAAATGCAGATAAGCTAAGGGACCAATGTGGTATAAACAAAGGCTGTGGTAACTTAGTGCTATTTGGGCCAATGTGATTAAGGAGTCTTTGGCATTGGCCTTGAAGGATGGATTTGATTTCCTTTCAGTAGACAGAATTCCTTGCAATGGGAACAGTATGTGCAGAGGCTTGCAGGTGAGAAATAACAACCTTTCCGGGAACGTTGAGATGCTTGACCAAAGGTTGAGAGAAGGGCAGCTTTGGCTGAATTCGTTTCAGCCAGGCATGGCCCCGAACATGGTCACTGAGGTTAGGCAAAGTCTCAACACTCATAACCCTCCTGGATGTTCACAGCCAAGTGAACCAATCAGATTCAAGCATAGATAACCTAAATATAAAATGACCTTGGGAAGAGCCCTGAGAAAGACACTTAGAGATGTTGGATGCCTTAGGTGTATGGTGAAGTGAGACCTTAACTCCAAATTGGGAGAATCTGGGCAGTCTTATTGGAAGGGGAAGAATCTTAACAAGACCTGGAAGGATGGTGGGACTTGAAGAGGGAGAGAAACACATTACAGATCAGAGGAACAACGGAGCTAAAGCTTGGAGGTTGGAGAGTACTCTTTTATTTCCCAGCGAACGTGGTCGTATCATGTTCGTGGGCTCACAAGGTTATTCTACTTTGGGATAAAGACCGCTATAGTTTCCTGCGTGTCACTTGGCTAAAATGGAAGGCAGATGAGGAAGACCTCTCACCTGCTATTTCTTCACATTCCAACCAAGATGGGTGTCTTGTAGGGAA